>NC_141836.1:9994957-10312457 GCF_982586985.1 Callionymus lyra | reverse complement strand
TTTTATCTTGCCCTTTAAAGTATATACTTTATTGAATATTGTTTTGATTGTTTAAGCGCTTTGTGACCCTGGTCTGGAAAAGCACTATACAAATAAAAATGACTTACTTACTTACTTAAATTAAATGTTATTTCATTTGAAGTATCATAACAAAGTTATCTTAAGATACTTTACAGTTTATCAAGTCAACACTGATTGAATCACAGTGTGGCAATGGTGAGGAAAGACTTGGCAGAAACCTCGAGCGGAACCAGACTCAATGTTGAGTGGATGGGGGGGGGGGGGTAGTTGGATGAGGGAAAGAGCGAGAGAAGATAAAGTATATGATGTATTGCAATATATTGTGATACTGAAGTAACAAGGATATATATGTGTAGTGTTGTCGAGTACTTGACTCTGGTGTTGTAGAGTTTACAGACCACATGACTCTTGACGAAGTCGCAACTAATTTCATTAGTTTTTGAAACCAAAATATGTCCAAACATCAGCTTTAAAAGCTGCTGGAGTCGACTGTATCCTCTCGTCCTCAGTCTCCACCAAAATATATCCAAACATCAGTTTTAAAAGCTGCTTGAGTTGACTGTATCCTCTGGTCCTGAGTCTCCACCAAAATAGGACCAAACATCAGCTTTAAAAGCTGCTGGAGTCGACTGTATCCTCTCGTCCCCAGTCATCGCCAGGATTTCAGTGTTCCTTAAGCTTTGAGGACGTAGTGGTCAGAAGTTTAATTGCAACACAAAAATGAACACTGAATATTAAGACGCTTAAGGAATTGTAAATCAAAAAATGATTTATTTAACTTTACACACACTTTATTAAATTATAAACCGTATATAAATACATGATTTTTGTGACGCTAGCTAGCGATGCTACATGATTTAGCTTCAGGAACAGAGTCGAAGGATGATACACCGTCAAATCAAACGTAGCATATTATGTGAGCAGTGATAGAGGAACGGTGAGTCATGAGCAGAGACGGGGAGGAATAAAATAAAAAAAAGAGCATTAAAAGACAAAAGAGTTTGACACAGGAGAAGGGGGGAGAAGGGGATGAGTGGCCGAGGAGGAGGAAGGAGTTGAGTCACAACCCCCCCCCCCACACCCCTCGAGCTTGATTCCTCTGTGAGAGCCTCAGTGCGGAGAAGATGCAGCATCTCTGCCAAGACATGCCCGAGACAATGACATCATCAGGAAAAAAAGTTGCAAGGACACGAGGCGACAGCCACGGATTCATACTTTGGATCATTTATTCATTATTATTCACTCGCTTTCTTTTCCCTGACGGTGAAACTCTTCCTTTTTTAAATACGGTTAATAAAATAAGTTTTCAAAGCTTTACGTGAAGACTTTGGTGATTAGCAGGTTCAACAAGTGGAGCCTCGTTTCATTTCTTGCGTTGAGTTAAGGGAATGTTGATGCACGGCTGCAGCTGCTGTTTACTTCTGGAGCTTCTGCTTCTCGGCTTCTCGTCTGGCTTTGTTCAGCTGGTATCGAGCCTTCCCCTCCTCGAAGCGCTTCTCCTCCTCCTCGCCGCGGACCTGGAGACACATCCACAGGCTCAGGCTGCCATACTTCCTTCAGCTTTGTGCAAAGACACACAAAATAAAACATGCATTTTCAAGTCTCAGCAGCAATTAGTCGATTTGATTTTCAGCCTTTTTTGATCGAGTGTTCAGATGCAACTGCAGATTCAAAGATTTGAATCAGTATTTTTGCCACTTGTATAAACAGTTTCTTCAGTTTAATTACACCCCGTAGCAAACACCAAATTAAACAACCCTCCTTATTGACTAGTGACTTCTTTAAACAGCAAACAACCACAGAAAATCACTAGTTACCGAATCCACCTTACATATGGTGCCTTCATGACTGTCAACTCCCACAATGCCTTTCTACAATCTGCTCTATTTGGTGACGTCCGATTGGTCGCTCATACCGTGCCATGTCAAAAAGTGGTCGTCAGCTTTCGATTGGTTGGCTGGGCGGCAAAGCATTACGGGAGCTGTTCAGGTCACCGTTACTGAGAGGGGTGTCGCCTCGAGGTTGCAAGTCCTAATAAATGTTCTTTATTTAAACAAGTGGACAATTAAAAGGTCACTACTTTGAAGTGGGTGAGTTCATAATAAACGAGGGACTATTGTTCCTCCAGATCAAGTTATTAAAATCTGTATAATCCTTAATTTAATGTGGATAATGGGGTTTTATTCATGAACATCTTATTGTGATAGAACTTCAGTCGAGGTGGCAACACTAGATCTGTCAGACCTGGAATGACATCAGCATCTTAATGACGATCCACGCTTTTCTCTTCAGTGTTTACCCAGAGTGTGAGTGGAATTCCTACGAGTACCCTCGCGGCATCTCAAGCATCAGAATGATGAAGTCTACGCATCCTGGCCAGCTACAGGTGGAACCAGGACAACACCACACATGGTTCTGGGTCAGAGGAGCCAGAGAAACAGCTGTCTCACCAGCAGCTCGGCCATTAGTGACCAGTTTTATCGCGTTTGACAAACCACATTGTAGAAAGTTGGAGCCGAGACAAACCTTGAGTGAATGCCAGAGGAGGGGGGACGAGAGGGGAGCGGGGGGGTCCTCTCTGTTGGCGAGGGCCGATTTGAGAGTGGGCACCAGAAGTACTGCCAAATAGCAGATTCTCAAAAGCAGAAGTGAGCTACACGAAGCCAGCTCAAGAATAACAAGAGCCATCTGCGCCGACGTTGAGCGGCACCATATAATTTGTCAAACCCAGACGGGAGAACGACGGCTTTTAAGAAGAAAAGTTGGAACTTTGAGAACCTTTTCTACAAGAACGACGCCTGTGATCGATTTATTCTGACTCGCATACATCCAAGGAGCTCTACTCCAAGAATCTCATAGTTGATGTATTTGAATATAATGATATTATTGTTGGATCAGGAATCTGACTTAAAAAACTGAATTGGTTTTGAAGTCATTTTACTTGTACAAGGAGATGGAAAACACAGAACCTTCTCATAGACCAGACCTGGGCAAAGTATAATCATGTATAAATGGTTCTAATGCATTAACAAATGTATTTTGTATTTATTACATTTGAACATAACACTTGTTTACTTTTTGTGTGTAATTATTCGATTATATATTAATCCGTCAAAACATTTTTTATAAGTAAGTTGAAGAAATGTTTTGAAAAAAACTCATCTATACAAGAATGAAATTGCATCTTATTTAGCTTAATAAAAGTCACGGCCTAATGACGAATGTCCTTTTTTGGGGGGTGGGGGGGATCTTTTCGTCTTTCTGTTTGCTTGACGGCCCCTAACAACATTCACATAATTTAATGTGGCCCTTTAAGAATTATAGTTCTTAAATAAACTTACATAGACTGAATTGGTTTAAAGTCATTTTACTTGTACAAGGAGAATAAATACAGAACCTTCTCATAGACGGTCCGATTTTTTTCTGAAGCAAGAACTTTTCGGTTGCATCTTTATACCCCGTCGCTAGCTATTAATTCTCCGAAAAATAAGAATAAATGTCACAAGACTCAAGTAGATTTCAGTCAGACTTTAGATGAAGTACAGAATGGTTAGTGTTCTTCCTGATAACTTATTTATGTAAGCGTTGTATGTCATTTAGCGGCATCGCCCGACATTCTTTTACTAACTCAAACCAAGCAAAACAACAACAACTCTAGTCTAGTAATACTCCATACAGTATTTGATTTTATTATTATTATTTTATTTTTTAAATATGTGCAATGCATGTTTAATCTAATATTGTATATATATTTAAAGTTTAATTGATTATACAACAACTCAAATCTCGCATCAGTTCACGAAACCAAATGTTCCAGACCCCCCTCACCCCCATAAATTAGCGATTATGTTCCTCCAAGCTTTTCCGTGTATTAATTAAGACGTAATAATTCGCCGCGACGCGTGTGCCGGCGCTTCGGATCACCATGGCGTCCGGAATACTTGCGTCTCTGGCACGAGGGTGCGCCCATTAACTCGCCGTTTATTATCCTGAATGGGTGGCAGCTAAAAATAACGCCGCGCGGGCTTCATGTGGACTCTGGGAGGTTGTCATGACAACTGTGCTTGTTGTCGTATCAAGGGAGGTCCAGCTGAGTCTGTGCCAGCAAGAAAATAAAAGCGGGGGATGAAGGCAATAGGTGGATGTGATCGATGAATGGATGGATTCGAGCGGAATATTAGGGGATCTCAGACCATTCTCATGCATATTTATCACTCGCGATTATTTACCCTCCACTTCTCTACCGTCTCCATCAACAGCCTAAGTGACAGACCTTCTGCAACCCCCCCTCCATCCCACATACACATTCCCCCCGCGAAGCTAAAAATGGAAAATCTATAAATAGTAAACACAGGCGGCTCACAGGAGAGGAAGCCCAGATGAGCAAATGTGGGGGAAAATCACCTAGAATCAGAAATAGCAAGAGTAGCTTCTTTTTCTCCCCCCTCCTCCCAACCTCCCCCCCTCTTTGATCGAGCTATTTTTAGAAGCTATGTGGAGCAAGATCTGGCGACTCAACGGCAACAACGTTTCATTACAGAAATGTGTAAGGTTTGAGTCGGTCCTCCGGGAGGTTTTTCAATCCAGGAAAGATAGGTGGAGGCGACAAAGTCAAACGCGTCTCTGGAGTGGGTGTCGTGTTGCACTACCTTCTCACCATCAGACTGATTTTCCTCCTCGCGGAAATGAGGGATTTTATTTGGGTTGTGGTTCCTCAAAATGGTGGATTTTACCATCAAACTCTCATCTTAGTCTACGACTTAATCTGACTCGGATATATCCAAGGAGCTCTACTCCAAGACTCTCATGGTTGTCTTTGACTAACCATTATTAAACATATATATATATTTAAATATAATGATTATTGTTAGAGCTGAAACTAAAAAAACTAAATTGGTTTAAAGTCAAACTAGTTTTACTTGTACAAGGAGAGTAAAGACAGAACGTACTTATAGTGTGTCCAATTATCAGTTGCATCTTTATGCTCCATCGCAAATTATTTTTTGTCCGACAGAAAAGAATAAAAGTCGCAACTGAAAAGACACAAACTAGAGTGAATTTTAAATGGTAGATTTTAATCAACAAAGCTTTTTTTCCTCTTGATTTCCCTCGTCTACAATTCATACCGACGCAGAATTGTCAACTCGGATCCAGAAACCCCTTCAGGTCAACAAACGACATATTGACTCTTTCATCGTGACGAACACTTTTTTCCGTGCGATAAATCTATAATAAAGCTCAGTGCGCCGCCGCTTCCGTCGCTCGCCTTACAAGTCAAATTAATGTCACCATCACCATTTCCATCCATCACGGTCCCACATCAGCCATCGGGGCGTTAATTGGAGTGATGTGTTAAACCTTTTTTTTTTTTTTTTTCCCCCCCGCATCTGACGCGTCTCAATCCACCAGAGAAATATCCTATGAATAGTTTATGCGAAATTAACAGAGTCACTCTCTGGGTTTGATCTACCTCGTGAGTTTGAGCCCCTCCAAGTGAAGGGGTTGGCGAGCGGAAATAGCGTCGAGCGTGGCTCGTAGAAATAAACACTCTGGCATTAATATGCTCAGTGATGTGTTCGGGCACGTGTGGCGGATACACGGCGCTCTGGAAGCGACGTTTTCCGAAGCGCTCGTCACAAACGCTTCGAATAAGTCCTCACACGTTTCTGTGTCACGTAACTGGCGTCTTCATTTAAAAAAAACCCCAAGATGCACCAGGTTTTAAACGCCTACCATGTCCTCCTCCTGCAGGTAAAAGATACATTAAGATTCTAACAATATGCTGACTCGGCTACTTGTCAGTGATGGGAGGATTTACATAATCCTTTAAAGTGAAAAGAAACCAAACTGGAGCAGATTTCGGTGAAGCTGAAGGACGTCTGCAGCAGGAGAAGGTCATACAAAAATGGGGAATTTCGTAGCTATAGGATTAAAAATGACCAACCAGCACTTACGGGACAGAAAAACAAATGATTGTGTAAAGTGTTTTTCTGTTTTATTTACATTTATATTACCATTTCTCACACATGAGTGACTTTGTTTCTCACCTTCTTAATAAATAGTGTTTTTAAACAATGTCTATTTCTTCACTTTACACTAACTCCCTATTTTTAACTATCTAACATTATAATTTGCGTTTTTTTAAGCGTGGATTTATCCGAGTATCACAACTTTGTAGAGATGGTTAAGGAATAAATATCATTAAATAATAAGTAAGTAAGTAAGTAAACAATGGTTATTTTGTAAAGCGCCTTTCTAGACCAGGGTCACAAAGCGCTTAAACATTTAAAAACAATATACAGTTAAAACTATATACTATAAAAGGCCAAGAAACAAATAAGAATGTCTTGTTATTATTAATATAGCTTTGAGTATATAGCTAAGATGGAACAGATACAATTAAATCAGACAGAAATTGTTCAACAAGAATCAAAGTTTGAGACCTTTACGTTAGATAAGTCTTAAATGATTGACCATTAAGTCTACTATTCCTAATGCTTTTTTTTAAATCGTTCCCCCCTCACGTCCAACAGCTCTTCAACACCCCACAGGGCCATGAAACAAAAGAAACACACAACCCCCGACTGCCACACACCCACATCATGACTACATGTACAACTGAATATAAACAACATTTGTCTTGGGGAATACTGCGAAATCCGGCGTCAGGAAATATTTAAGATTCTTACACTAATATGGATTTTTATTTGTCCCCGGAGTCTGATGTAAATATTTGATTTGAACTTGTTGGAGATCAATTTAGTATCTTATCTATCTTTTTGGTGTTTATAAACAAAGCCCCAAATGATCTCAGAGTTGTGTTTGGCTTGTAGCGGAAGATAAATTACCTATAAAGTTTGATATTTGTCTTCAGTGAAGGTTTATTTATCAACAAGAAGAAGAGTGTCGTCGCCCATTAATGACCCACTTTTCTCCTCCGTCTGAACTCAGACCTGAACAAAAAGCAGACCTTCGTGGATCTATAATCTGAATTACTGAACTAGAATAGAAGCCACAACACGTTGCGACACGAACCTTGAGAGGAGGAGCCGGGTGAGGCTTGTTGTCGCTGCCCAGGCAGATGTAGCTGAAGAATCCCCAGGCCGATCGATATCGAACTTCCGTCGCCTCCATCAGTATGGTTGCGTCCACGAGCACCTCGATCTCCAGCGAGCAGGTGCTGACGAACGTGAGGCGTCCGGACACCGTCACCACGGAAGCTGATGCATGGAGCGAAAAGAAACAATTCAAAAACTGTTGCAGTGCAATATGGGACATGTAGTTCTTAATATTTTCTTGACTGCAATGAAAGGGATTTTTTTTTATTTAGTGAAAAAAAACGGAAGATAATGATAACGTGTTTAATGGAATAATAATCAATAAAACAAGTTTGATTAAATCAGGAAAGAGTCAAAAACGTGCTTCTTCCATCTGGTCTGTGCAGTGAACAGGCACACATGAGGTCTGGAGCTTCGTTATTTTTTTTTTAATCTTCTGGTGCTGTATTATTACATTCTGTTGCCATAGAGACGACAAGAGAGAGGGATCTTATTCCTGGATACGGATCATGAGACGGGGATGTTATAACATCTGGGTTTTTTTCCTGTGTGGGTTTGCATTTACAGATAATTTAGAATTAATATTTTTGTTAGATGTTAGTTTTATAATGATATTTGGTTATATTCGGACCGGGGCAAAGTGTGTCCCAGGGGCCATTAGCAGTATTTTTAAAGTTTATTTTATACCTGGGTCTATAATTAATTACTAGTTTAACTATTTATGTTATGGTTATTTGTTTTTTAGGGCCATTATGTTTTATTCATTTTTTATTTTATTTCTGATGGGAAATACCCTGAGCTAAGTTAAGTTTGTTTTTTTAATTCAATACTTTACCAAATATTATAATATTCTCTCACTGCTTGTGTGAAAAAGGAAAGTGATGGTACTTCATGGAAAGTTGGTTTTTGGTGGTTACTTTTGGAGTAATATAATGAATGGCTTGTGAAACTGGGCTGATAATATAACATTCAGACAGACATGTAAACTCTGTGTTTTTCTCACTTGTATACAAGTAAAATGTGTGACTTTAAACCCGATCTGAGCTAGATTAAAACGTCAAGTCTAATATCTAACCTGACAATTTCACAACAGTTTGTTATGATTTATATTTTATTAAAATGAATATAAAATGTACAATGAAAGCAACGTACAATGAAAAATAATTGTCATTTTTTTAATTATAGTTCTTGTTACTTCAGTATATTTTTTAAAGCTATGATGTTGACATTGTGGCAAATAAGTTGAAGATTATATTTAAAATAATTTAAGCTAAGAACAGGAATAGAGATAATCAATGTCAACAACTATTTGCGGTTTTGTCATTACTTTAGAAAGATAAGCTAAAATGTTTCTTTCACTAATATTATTTGACTTATTTGGGGAAAAAAGGGCATAACAGAATTTATTTCGAGGTACAAGAAGAATAAATATTTACCAAATATCAAAATAAAAAACAAGTGATATTTAGAATAGAAATAGAAATGAAAAATTGTCAGAAATATTAATTTCCTCACAGAAACACTTTGTAAACAGGCTCCAATCCTTAAAAACGACACGACTATAAAACCATTCATAACTTTCATCAAAATATTGATTATAGCATCAAGTAACTGGTTTCCTGAAATGAAGCTCTCGGAAGGGGAATAGTGGGATCCTAACTCGATAAATCGTCTCTCGACCAATCAATTATTAATTACTTTGAATATCTTGAGCAGCAAGGAAGGTCGGATATGGTAACAAAAGTGTTTTTGAGATCCAAAAAAAGGTCTCAAAAGAGCTCCAGCACTTTAGTCCAGGAGTGAAGAAAGCATTAGTGGCGACGAGCGGCTCTAATTGTACTTTGTCCTGCAAAATGGGAACTCTTCTGGTGACATAACCGACTCATGTCACCGTCACATAAACTGGGAGGACAGATGAAAGCGGCGAGGGGAGCAAGCAGAAACAGCTGGAAGCTGATGTGAACCAATTTCCTGGCATGTTTTATCATTTCCCAAACAGGTTTGACTCCAGCGTAATACGCTGCAGTTCTCGTTGCATGAAGAAACGCTGGAACACTGTTACGAAAATAAAAGGAGTTTTTCATCTTCGCTTCTTCTTGATGGTTCTTTGTTGACATGGAGCTCAGCTAATCATAACATCTGCACGTCGAAGCTGCAGGTCTGGATCTCATCAGTACAGCTCATGGAAAGATAGTCAATGCTGAATGTCTTCAAATGTTCCATTACACTTCACAGGCTCTTGCTCATGTTTGGAATATTCAGACTCATCGGTTTCAACAGCGATTCCGGTAAAAACACTACGGAACATTTTTTAACTCTCTGACTCTCGTTTCCAAAACGTCTCTTTAAGCCTTTATTATTATTATTATTATTATAAGATGTGTGAGTTTTGTCTCACCCTTCTTGATCTTGCGTATAAAGTTGAGTTCCTGGACAGAACCGGTGACGATTTTGTTGTTGCAGTGACGGGCGGCGACGATGCCGGCGACCTCGTCCATCATCTTCATGATCGCCCCTTTAGGAAAAGACAAGATAAATGATCAAAAGTTGTACGATAATCTGTTTTGACGACACAGAATCGATGTTGAAGTCCAACCAGTCTATGGCTCTTGATCCAATTCCACTTCTCAATTGTCAGATTTGTAGTTTGGTAAGAATTTATTATTTATATTTGTTAAATGTAAAGTGTTCAACTTAAAAAGAGCAGAAAAAAATAATCAAACGGTTTAAATCTATGGTTTAAAAACTAACCATTTAGAACAAGGATGGACCGTTACATTTCCCAAGACACATTATATACTAGGACCTTTGAGCCGGCCCATCAAGGAGCTTTTTATATGTAAGGGATACTTAAATATAGACTAATTTGATTGTATATTGATTTATTTAATTTAAGGACCAAACATGGCATTATAAAGACCGTAAATGACGTCTTAAAACCAAGAACTTGAATTATATGACACTAGTATTTAAAAAAACTTCTCTAAACAATCAGTTCAATGGTTTTAAGGGCGTCATGAGGGCAAAATAAACACTTTTAAAGCACATAAACTTTACAGTATACATCACCCTTTTGATTAGTAGTTTATTTTAAAAATACTTGATTTTTGAATCACACATAAAAGTATAAATTAGTTTCTTTGTCTTTAAACTCTTTAAGTATCTAAGTATTGGACTTCTTGGAGGACGTGGAACTTTTCAAACTTTTCCCATTTCTCAAGCAATAAACTATTTTTATTACCGTTGTCGTGGCGATATTCTCCTCGGTGGAAGCGAATCACTAACCATTAAGAAATGTACCACCTAAGGGTTTAATTATGTACAAGTCTTGTGAGTAACTTCCTCACCAAAGCTTTCAGCCGTCAAACGTCATGAAAGTTTAATGACCTATCAATATGTTTTTCTGTGGTTTAATTCAAGCCTGTGGATGCAACGCAGCCCCGGTCGTCAGCGGATTGTTGATTTGCCATAAATAATGAAGCGAACACAATGAAGCTTCATGTTGCTATTTCTCGTGTTCGGCTGGAAATAAAGTCGGGGCTAATTGACGTACCACAGGTCGAACAATAAGACATATCTTGAATCACGTCTTCACTTTACTTTAAATTGAACATTTTTCGCTCGCTGTGCTCGAATAGATTTTCCTAGGCCTCCCGGCATATTTACATTTTAACCAACGCCTTAATCCTTTTTTTTTACCAACACTATTATGCACTAAAATACCCTCTTGTGTTGTTGAGTGTCCTTGCTATTCCACCAAATAATAGAATAATAGGACAAGTCACACAATGGCAGCATCATGACTGTTTCAGTTACTGCTCTTGGATACAAAAATCCAACAAAATAAAATCCCTCACTGGCATTATATGGGAAGCGTATTCTTCTACTTCAACTGGTTGTTTATTTCATCAGTTATCAAAAGTTTTTTCTCTTAAAACAATGAGGGTTGTAGAGATTCAAAGGGATAATCAATGGCGTTGTTGTTTCCGTCTACATTCCTTTAAACCTGTTTATCTACAAGGGCGATATGAAAAAAATATTGTATCACCGTATTGACGATTTTTAGATCACGATAATGATATACACCACAATATGTATTTTCATACAATAACTTAAAAAGATACTACAGATACTGCTTACCTTTCGCTCCCTTTATTTTGCAACTGTGTTGTCACGATTTCAAATTTTCAGTATTGGATACCAATACTAGTTCAATTTCAAGTATAATAACAAACTATAACATTTATCTAATGAATCTGCGAATAAATGAAAGGACTATTATACATTCAAACGTTTCCGATTAGCATTAAAACATCGAATTAAAGCACATTTTTGCCTAATAAATCTGTAAATAATGCCATGTAAAACATATGCATGTTGTTTCCATGTATGTATATATTATCATCAGTAAAGTAGGCCAACAATACCTCCCAAACCACAGACCTCTCACTGTTTGACAGGTTCCCACTGACTTATAAAGTATCTTTCTTGGAGAAAATATCCAAGTTGGAGTTGCAACTCCTCTATCCGACTTCACAACTTATGAATTTAAGAAAGTATTCAGAGGGAAACTTGTTTTTGTGTGAAGATAATTTAGGGGTTTTGTCCTGAAACAATCTTCTCACCGTCTCTGGAGCAAAAATGATTAGTATAGATTTTGGGTAATGGAATCATCCAAACACTTGATCATCCAAACACTAACAGAGGATCCGTAAAAGGAAAAAGCACTTTAAAAGGAAATGAGGCAGATTGCAAATATGACATCCATTAGTTGGATGACGGAGCTCTACGGGGTCAGCACGTGGGATTTCAAAGACCGTTTGTTTCGTCATGTCGAGCGCTAGGTAGTTCAGCGGTGAGACAAACAGTTCTTGTCTCGCGCGGATGGATCATCCGAGTGGGTGAGTCGTTTAAAGACAAAAAAAAAAAAAAAGTGTAGAAATTGTCTGACATCTGCTTTTTAGTGTTTGTGAAACTGTCTTTTTCGAAAATTGCCCAAGACTCGTCTCACGAAATCCACCAACCATCTGCACTGGGTAGCTTGTCTTACATGAGCCAAAGAAGTGGGAGTTTATAGAGAATGTGCCGCAGGGCTCCTAAATGTGGCATTCACACTTAAGGAAGCAGTGATTAGATTAGGATTCAAGCTCTTATATCCTGTTCTCCCACACAAAACATTAAAACATCAGTTTTTTCTTACACTATCCTGTGTCATCCAAAGACACCAGATGTCTTCTCAGGAGTCACTCGGATGCACCAGTAGCTCTCGGCTTCGTAAATATACTTTGTTTAATTGGGTATTACGTGATGTTTTATTCATCTGAAAAGGGACCTTCGATGTTCTTAACTTTGGGAGTTCATCAATGACCTCCTTCAGCGCGACGCTGTGGCATCACTGAGGGGAAAAAAGATCGGATCGCAAAAGCTCTCTCCGTGTACAGTCGGAGCAAATGGCCGGAGCTGAATGCGAGACCGCAAATAAGGAGAAGCCGGGCTAGGATGGCCCGAGGGCGGCCGTTACACATTCACAGGGTGACATGGCACACTATGACTCTCTCTCCGCCCGAGGGCGAGAACACGAGAGGCGGGATGGTGCAGGGAAAACGGGGGGGTGGAGGAGGATAGTTGTGGGTTTTTTGGCAGTAAAAACCGCTCAGAATGGGAAGAGAAATACAATTAGCTGCCATGTCCAGAGTGCAGCCCAGTTTGCCACGAGCGAAACTACTTCTGTGATTAGATTTCTTTTGACGACGTCCCTTAAAATGTCTTGACGCTGTCCAATGGCGACCGGAACAAAAGTCCAAAAAAAACTAACCATTTTATCTGTATCACTCACCACGTAAGGGTAAGTTTTAACAAGGAACAAGCAGTGACATTTGTTCCAGCCAGACTATTAACTAACTTTTTCTATTGGACCATCTTTTAGACTGGCTTAAAATAAAATTTGTCCGTGTTATAAGTCTACACCTGCAGCCCCACCGTCCATCTTCGTGTCCCACCATCTCATCCATCCTCGATCTACCTTAATTCGTCTTTTTTACCGACAAGCTCTTTCATCACCGTCGGTATCAAGCTGCTTCCTAATGAGCCGTCACTATAGAAACTTGCTAGGCGACACGCATCCTGGAGTTTTGTTTTTTTTCCTGGGAATTTACCCCAAACTAAAGTTTGAAACTGTGGATCTCGTTATTTCTTCCCGACACGTCCATCCCTCAACCGTACACTACCAGCGCCGGAGAGGAATCATAAACCTATTTTCCCTGCTCTGGCTGAAGGCCATTCAGATAAAATGCACCTCTCTGGCTGTGATAGTAAAGGTCAGCAGCTACTGTGGACCAAAACAAATCCAATTTAGTTTAGATTATTATCCTTTTTTTCCATTTGATAACATAAATGTATACATCTCTATTCTGTTTATTTGTCATGAGAGATTACTTCCTTTACTTTGGAAGATATATCTACAGTCATGGAAGTACATAATTGAATTATTTTCTTCAACTTGTCGTTCATTTTTAAAGGGCTGGTTTCTCATGTTCCACTTTTATTTTGGTTTTATTTGGTTCTCTCCTTCCTCAATTCTCCGTAGTGTGCAGCAGCTGAACCTCATCAACAATCAAGAGCCATTTTAAACCAGCTGAGCCCAGACTCGTGTGCTACAGATTTTCCTGAGCAGGTGAGGTTGTTTTTCTCTTCTCTCCATCTTTTGGTATTTAATCCTTTTGTATATTTGACTTTTTTATACCCGAGTACTTTAGTTTGTTGTTTATTTGCGAGTGTTTTGACCTTTTTGTTTTCTTATTTGTTTCCTTTTGTGTCATTCTCCAGTTCGGTGGATGGATCTTTAGACTTTTAGAGATACTGGACTCTGTATTTTCTTTTGTATTGGACTATTGATGTAATATGTCTTTAGACTTCTGGTTATTTATGGAATTGTTCTCTTGTCATCTTATATAGTTGTCTGATGGTCACTCTAACCTTCATCTGGGTTCACCCTAAAATAGATTGTGACATGGTACGCACTAAAATCTACATTTCTTTGGTCAAATGCCTGAAAAATCAGAGTTTAATCTACTGATAATTACCAAAAATCGTACTGACAGACGCATTTTCTTTTAGAACATTCCATGTTTTCTTTTCTTGTTTGTTAGTAGGTCAAATATCAATCTTAAAATTGAGAAATGATTAATTGTTCGTAAGAAACAATTAGTGAAAGTAATAAAACGCCTTAGAATTAATATTTCATATCTTAAGAGACATCCAATTACCAGACTCTGCTTCTTAATGTCTGGGGAAACAACTAATTTACTATTAAATTGCCTTTTAGATCAATGTTGGTGCTGGAGAAGTGAGCCTATAGAGTCTCAAAGGTCAATCAAACACACTCCAGTGGACTTATACTTGCGCTCCATGACTTCTTGGCGCTGACATTTTTAACACGGAGCCACTCATCCCTGTAATTAGATGGAAGCACAACAAAATAAACAGGCCTATAAAAACCCCTCGGAACAAAACTACCTTTTTTTTTCTTTTTCTCAGACGCACTTATTTTAATCAAGCTGCCGGTGGTGTGTCCACCTATGGCCGTCAACCCATGTTGCCGTGGAAACGGACGGTACACTTTTTTCGTAGGACTAAAAGGGAAGCAACAAGTCGTGCAAGAGATGGATGGATGGATGGATAAAAACAGATAATGAGGAGAGGTGGAGAAACGGGTGGTTTATTTTGGTCGCCATTTCCATGACGCTCCATATTCTGTAAATACAATTTAATGGATCTTTGGTCAAAGAAATGAAGTTATTCTTATCTACTTAACGTCAATAGTAGCTACTTCATAAAATTGTTCTATCTTTGGGTCAATAATGCATTATTTTTTTTGTTTTTGACTCTGTCGCAATCATCAAAGAGCAACTTAAGTGTATTTTTCCCCTCCTTTTATTACACCCAACAACAAGCAAGGTGTTTTTGATCGCTCGCTGCTGCGACTTTTCTGCTAACAATGAGATGACATTTGCCCACATGTGTTCGTTCATGTGCTTTATGTCTCCTCGGGCTCAAAAATAAGTAGGTCACTTTTTCCTCGCCACAGAAGGGAATCGCTGTTATGCTAGACGCTTGTTTTTTTTTTATTCCAGATGTCACTTTGTGAGGTGAAAAAAAAACAATTTACTCAAATAAAGTCATGCTAAGCAAATGTTTTTACTCGAATATTGTCAATTAAATTAACTAAAGGGTTGCAACTGAGTTTAGAATGAACAAAATGTGCATCTATTAGACCTATAATCATCATGGTTTAAGGCAAAGCTAGATTTATAATGGTGGTCGTCGTCCGAGTTCATTCACGAGCAGCCAAATTCATGTTTAATTAACTCAAAGGGGAGCGTTCATGGAGGGAAAGGAGGGCATGCTTGACCCGACCTCTGCTTATGTAAACAAAATGAATTCGGCGAACGTGGCAAACGAGCGCCGCTTAACAAGCATCAGCCCGAGCCGGAGACGTATCGTGGGGTGTGTTGTCTTAATGAACGGCATGCCTGTTCCATATTTAATTTTAATTGGACATGTTGCTGCGTGCATTAAAGAGTCAACCATGACATGCGCTTCTTTTACGCACCGCTTTATTTCCTCTCCATCACGCGCTCCGCAACTTTCCGGTGACCTTTGATTAAAACGGCTGATGCCGAGAGAAGCCGTTTCTGCATCATCTGCTGCCGATTTTGTCACAAATGAACGTGCATTTGATTTATTTGGACCAGGGTTGTTTTTAAAACCCATCATCACCTTTGTCTGGATTTTTAGAAAACGACGTCCGACCTGGTTAGCGACTTTAACTGGCCGAACGCATCCGAGTCGACTCGCTTGTCAGAGGAGAAGGAAACGGAACGTACGCTCTAAAAGCCATAAAATTATTGCTCAGGGACGTTTCACTTTGGATTAAATTGATGTTTCTTTCTCCTCTAAGCTGCCATAGTTTGCTGAAGGAAACTGTTTTGTTTGTTTTTTATCCTGGACTGTGAATCAGGGGAAGAAACAACGTCTCACGTTATTGCATACAGAGATGTCCTATTTCTTTATGGGTACATCCTTGTTTAGTTATGGGAAATTCACCAAGAATTTACTTTAAGTGGAAAGAAATGGTAATTAAATTTGTTTTTCCATGACAAATGTAACATTCCCACAAGAAGTCTTACTATATATTACATTTCTCATTGTAAATCCCTTGTGTTTGTATTTTCGAAGACTACAAATTGCCCTCCAACCAACTAGAGCTCTTTTCCAGCTCCATGGTTTCTCTGCCATCTCTTTTTTTTTTTTTTTTCCACGCTCCCCCTGAAGGGTTTCTATACTGTAACATCGCTGGAGAATCGGTCGGCTGCTGTTGTGAATACCAAACCATGTGAAGCAGTGAAACTCTCTCCAACACGGGTCTATCGTTTCAAACCATTAGATGACCGTTTCGTAACATAATGTTCTGTGGCCACTATTACATTAATCTGGGTCATGCATGAAGCAACGGCATCTTTTCACCACCAGGGGATTCAAACCCATGACCGTATTCAACATGGTGATTATTGTGTTTCATTCTCAAAAAAAGTGTCTGGTTCTTGCAAGAGTAGACCTCTTTTTCACATTGTGTGGGATTTATCTGATCGATAATTGGTTAGCTGTTGCTTTTGGAGAACAGCAGGGGGTTCAGACTTCCATCGGTATCTTTTCTCCAGAGATCCAATTCATTGAAAAGTGATCCTGCTGTAATTTTAATTGGAAAAAAATGAAACGCTTGATGATCTGTAAGAGAGATTGTTGTTTTTTTTCAATGGATGTAATGTGATTAAGACGAAACCCCAAGTCTGCAAATGTTACAAATGATTCTTGCCGTCTTTATGTGATACGATCTGCAAACGGGGAGTGATTAAAGACCTCAAACGTACCGCCATTAGCGAAGTCGTGTAGCGAGCAATCACCAGGACCTATTAGCTGGACCAAAGCGGACTGGCTGGCGCCAACGGTATGAGGCTCTGCGAAGCAAAAACGAACATTAAATATGATCCGAAAAAAGTAAAGGGAGTTGAAGGGCACTTACCAGAGTTGGGAGTATCGGTCAAAACCTCCTCAGTAGCAGTTTTGGTTTCAAGTCTTTTCACTTTCTGGGCTTCATAGCGCTTACGAAACTCCTCCTCCTGCTCTTGGCTGGAATACTACAGATACAAGACATTTACGTATTGATAGTTGACATTTAATTTAGATATAAGAACATGTAGTTAGAGAAAATAAACGTTCAAGTCGGGTCAATCAGTCTGTACCTGAATAGGAGGCACCTTCATGACCTTTTCGATGTCCTGGAGGGAGATGGGAACATACCACAGGACCGCCTTGTTGGTCAACCTTTTGGTTCCTGCAGCAAAGAAATTGATTCCTATGAGTTTTCGTAATTAAATAAAAATTGGGTTTTTTTTGCTAAATAGTTTTCCATTTTCTACTAGCGATAACCGTAAATCTATCCTCCTATATTGGCTTGTCTTCATCTAACCAGGAAGAATCCAGTGCATATTTGCATATCCTTGACTCCAGCAAGACTGAGAGACTTCGCTCTATTATTAGCTCTCCTGGACCCTAGGAGATTTAAGGATGGGAGGGGAAGCTGTGAGGAGGGGGGGATGAATTACAAAAAAAACAAGGCAGCTGTTTAGTACCATTCCCAGTAGAACAGATGACCTTTTTTTTTTATACCAAACATGTCCAGGGAGCATTTAAACCCTTCTGCGTCAAATGAGGACGACCATAATGTTTGTAGTTCTTTGTTTACAGTGTTTTGTTCGTAAATCGAGAAACGACAATGACTTGCATTACATTCTATGCATAGTTGGCTTCAAGTGGGTTTACCCTGGCAGTTATCCTCTTTAAATTACACTAAAGGCCTGATCTGTAGTTTAAATAAAAATGTTTCTGGCTCCCTCTTGTGTGCAAATAGAAAAATCTTTTTCATTTTTTTTTTTTTTTTTTAAATGTCGCTGTTGCCATTTGACTGAGTACATTGGTACAAAGGCTTTTGTTGGGCGATTTGATAAAATGACAACTACGTATTATGGTATGGAGTAGTAGAACTCGCCCTCATGAGTCATGACTGTGGGCAACTCATGCGAGAACTTTATAAAGTTCTTACCTGTCTGAAAATCTGGGCGAATGAGAGGTTACGAGAGCCAATATGACATAATAATGGGCTTCACTGGAGGACCACGCCCTGCTTTGTTTATACAACAAGTCCCTTGAAGCTGGAGACTTCCGATGCTTGACAAATCATGGATATGGTAAACGAGCTTTATTCTCCAGAAAAATTAAGTGTCGTCAGTGGGCGGGGCTTAAGTGAATTTTCTAATGTAAATATTTTATGACACACTGGATTAGTTGCCCTTTAAACAGAAATTATGAACGAATAGTAATAATGTCAAAATGGTACATAGTGTTGCTTTAATATGTTAGCATTACATTTGAGCACCGTTTAATCTGTGTGTCATATGAATTATAATCTGTATAAAACTCCCGTCATAATGTTATTACTTCACTCACTTCCTGGGTCACCTTGACACATGGATCCGCTCTTCTGCCTTTTTTAGACCTAACATAACTCATCCATTTCTCCACTGTGACCATTTATTATTTCCTATCCTTGCTCTCATCAACCCTTTATTATGTTGTTAACCAGAATGAAGGAGCCCAAGATATGTGGTTTATCTTCCAATTGGTTTTCTCTTCTCGGTGAAATAAAACACCCCTGTGTGTTAGATTCTCCTTCCTGAGCCAGGATTGTTCTTACCGACTCGACCTTTCATCCAAAACCACAGATTTTTCCACTGTGAGCTAAAGCTTCATTTACTTTTAAGTACCCCCAGAGTCCCTCGTCTAACAGGACCTGCTAAAATATCAGGAGATATGGGCAGGAAATGTGTGGCCTGTCCTCGATTTATGTTCCCAGTCTTCTATTAGATATTAATAGCTTAAGAGTTAAACTGTAACTCCATCTGTCATTGGAAGATTAGATTAAAATAAAAAGTCATTTTCTCTTCACACATATCGCCCCTGTCGCACTCGTCCGACCTTTCAGTCGTGGCAGTTATCCGCCCTGTTACCTCAGCGCTGCCCTCGTGGAAAAGTCAAGTCGTACTAAAGGTCTCAGCAAAAAAAAAAACAGGAAAACATTTACGTAATATTTTAAAAGATCCTTTTGATTTTATTATTTTTTCTTTCCTTTCCGCTTCAAATTTAATTTTTGGAGGATGATTTCATGATTTAATGGTAGTAGGCAATTACAAATCCTTCAGGGGCCACATTTAAGACATTTTGAGGGGCCCAAATAGTTAGTAATTATAATAGAAACAATAAAAAAAACCTTGCGTTACAAAAACAAATTAATAACATTTAGTTAAATAGACACAAATGTTTTAGTAATAAAATAATATTTTAAATATAATTTTGTTTTAGAACTTTTAATCTAATATAAAACAACTTTAATAAATATATATTTAAAAAATGTATAAAAAAAAATGTATGGGCAATAAATACTTACAAAAAGGACAAAAATAGGACATATAGTCATATTTAAAGTTCAACTAGTAATGAATGATAACAAATAATTCCCCAAAAAATCGTTTATAAATTATCCATCTGAGGGCCTCATGAGTTAACTCAAAGGGCCCCCGGGGCCGCACTTTTTGATGTCTGAGTTAGCAGAAATAATTCAAAACAAGATAATCGATCACTTTTTTTTTTCTTTTTTTTAAACTATGACTGTATTGAGGTCACCTGGTTCTCTCAGCAACATCTTAAATGACCCAACAGGATCATAGCAGTCACGTTTCTGCGACGCTCCGAGCCGTGCACGTGAAGACGTGGTGTGCGACTTCATGTTAATGCGCGCCTGAGCGTGCATGCCGTACAAGCATTACAACCTCTGTGGGAACTTTTTTCCCCTCGCTTTTCCTTGATGGTAATTTCCCATCTGCTGATCCCCTTCACAACGATGTGTGTGTGTTCTCGTGACGTGTCCACCTGTGTGTGTGTCTGTACAAGTGTATGCAAATGTGTAACCTTGTGTGTTTCCGTGCGCATGTGAGATCCAGCCAGCAGGGACAATCATCACGGCTTGTGCCCACAGAGGGGCTGCTTCCTCCCCCCCGCGGGACTGTGACCGAGGCCTGATGAGATGCTGCCTGACTGACTGTAGAACCTGGACGCTTATTCTTCAACGCCGTGGAAGATTATGGAGCGGATCTCATCTCCGCAGACGTTTGGAGTCCCGGGTTTTTGCCGTGGTGACACCTCCTGAAGTATTTCTGCGTGAAGTGTCAGGTTCCCCCTCCTCTCGTAATCATCATCATCATCATCGACGCCCGTGTGAGTCTCGGCGTGTGCACGCATGAGGTGTGCGTTTGCATCATGCTAGAGGGAATCATGCGTGTGCAGGTACATTGGTTTGGGCGTCCATGTCTGACTGGGCCACTGTGTGTTGGGTCTGACGCTGAGCCGACATGACAGAAGCAAATAATGTCTGCTCCCGTTATCCTCTCTTCCCCCTCAGCCCTGCAGGAGCTTTTAAAGAGCCCAACATTAGAGTGTATGAAATCTGCATTACGAGCGCACACATGCAAACGTGCGGGACGGACATGAACGCGTTTTGAAGCACGAGTTTCTGCGGTGAGAAAACTTGAGGGAAACGTCTAAGACGTGACCTGTGGGGTGTCTTTTTGATGACCTCGACCTAAACGTGGTGTTATCGTCAGTCCCGGTTGTCGTCATGTATTAACAAATGTTATTTCATTTTCATCATTTGGTTTATATTTCATTTAACACCTTTGTTTACAATCATTTTTGTGTTGCAATTCAACGTCCGGCCGCTAGATGGCAGCTTAAGAAACGATTAAATTAGACGTCGACTGAGGACAAGAGGATACAGTCGACTCCAGGAGCTTTTAAAGCTGTTGTTTGGACATTTTGGTTTGAAAATAAAAGAAAGCAGTTACGACTTCATCAAGAGTCATGTGGTCTTTAAATTCTGCAACACCAGAGTCAATACTACAAATATATCCTCGTTACTACAGTATTGCAAAATATCATGTCGTTGCGCGACCCAAGGATGTCTTTTTGATAACCTTGACTCAAACATAGTCAAATGATCGTCAGTCACTGATATTAATGAAATAACACGTGCTTTAATTGATGTTTAGTTAGCGTTACAATTAGCATCAAAATATCCTTCAATACACAACAACCCACAAACATCAGCTACGCCCTTATAACTCTTATCGATGTATATTTACATTATTTTCACATATTGAACGTATGACTAACGTTTAATTCAAGTCGATACCTGTCATTATTAAGCAGCACTAGATAAGATGTTCGCATTAAATATTTTTTCCACATTTCTTGTGATAAAGAGGTTCTTCTTGGCAAGTAAGAACGTGAGAGGTTGCTGGTTCAGATGTGTTCCAAGCTATTCTTTCAACTGTGGTATTAACTTGAGCCTGGAGTTGTTCACGAGACCACCGAATTCCATTAAGTTAGTGGTTTGGAGACGGCAGTTTCGTTTATTTCTATTATTGCTGAAGTTCAGAGAGCATGTTCAGACGCTTTGAACCGCTCAAAACTAGCGTTTTTCTCATTATTTAAGTAAACATTAGAACGTGACAGTTTGCAATTACATACTTTGAACAGGAGGGGGAGCCAGTCACAATTAAATGTACTTGAATGGATAAGAGTTCCGGATGTCTCTTTCTTTATGCTGCTGTTGTCAAATGTCAGCTGTCTTCTGGTCTCAGGCAGGACTTAGTGGATCGATTTCAGCAGTGAATTTTGTCATCCTGCAAACCTTATTTATCTTCCTTGACTCTTCTCGGCAGCAAAGCCTTTAATGCTCTCATCCATGAGCGCCTCGGCTACCAGTCGCTCGCAATCCACAAACTCATTTTTTCACCGAAGTCTAAACCAACGTCGTGCAAGGAAAACACGATTTAAATGTGTCTATGCCAAAAAAACGGCTTAAAGTTTTAATTTAATAATATAAAAATAACAGTGTTGTTCCAAAACAGATTAAACTAAGATTGTTGACTCATATAAATTTAAATTATTTACTTTAATTGAGTGGTTTAAATTAATAAAACGGTGGAATGCATGTAGAATCCATCGTTGCATAGGTTCAAATGAAAAATAAAGCTATAAATAGTGGGTTATAGGAACTTCTTGAATTAATAAAAGATGTACGAACATGACTGTAACACTCGGAGAGCGAGCATCTATCAACCCTCCGCTCAGACAGGTCCTTGCCGGCAGGCCGTGTTCGGCGGCGATCATGTTGGCGGCGCCGCTGCACGAGTGTGTGTCGCTCTCCACCTGTCATCTCACATCTCTAACTCCGCCTCAGTCAACCTTCTCTCAGCCCAGCAACCAGGCAACCAACCAGTTCAAGCCTGTTGCTACGGCAACAGGAGTCTAGAGGATACTTCTTTTGTTTCTCACGCATCCCTCTCTTAATCTGTCTCTCCATCTATTACATTTATCTGACAGTTTGTGCTTTTTTTTTCTTTTTTTTTTAGCCCACATACATTTGTCTTCCTTGTTTGATCACTGGCTTCAGACTCCATCTTCTCTCATGTTCCTCAGATGTTGACAAAAGTAAAGAGTGCGATTGTGTAAAAATGTAGTCAAAGGATTCATTGAGGATAGCTTTGCATTGATTCTATCTGAAAAACAATCCCCACTATTGTTCCTTCTCCTCCGTCTGTCAGGCCCTTGTTGTTAGTTTGTTTTGCTCCTGGCATTTAAAGGGCTGAGAGATTTCGCCGGGTCAGCGTGGCGAGATCATCCGTCTTTGCTGAAGGTTCTTTGCGGTGTGTGTGTGTGAACGTGTGTGTAGAATCTATGGCCACATTAATTGTGAATAAATACAAATCAAACCAAAGTATACAACATGTTAGCCTCGTTAAACATGAACTAAGATCTGAAGATTTGCATCTGATCTAGTTTCTTATGACATCTCAAGTAGTTATTAGTACTATGGTTATAAAGAGGGTTGGTATCTGCTGCCATCTTCTGGTTGAAACATAAACTGCATCTCGGTAAATTAATAAAACGCATGCAAGTAATTTTTATTTATATAGTGCTATAAAGCGCTTAAACAATCAAAACAATATTCAATAAAGTATATACTTTAAAGGTCGAGATAACACTGAGAACAACACAGGAGTTCCAGAAAATCAAGGAAAAGCCTGAACAAATAAAAACGTCTTAAGATGTTTCTTGAAAGAGTCGGTATAAAAACACCATATATTTCCACGGAAAGTGTGAAATGTTGGGGCCCTTTGGCTGTATTTTAAGGTCACAGTTTAACTTTAAACCCAATGTAGAACTGTTAGTAGCAAACTAGTTTATTTGGCACCATTCAACCCTTAATATAAAATGTTACCATTCTTTGTTTTAAGAATTTTTTTCAGGTGCCTTCTATATCAAAATAAATCACGGTTTTAGGATTTATTCTTTATTAAGTCATTTTGTAAATGTATTGTTCACATTTCCTACATATTAACACTCAAATTCTGTCTTACTTTTGAACGTTTGTAAGAAAGAAATGCTTTCACAGGTAAGATGATGGCAATTTATATTTTCTGTTTAAAAATGTTACTTATGGTCCAACAGCAATATTTAAAAATGGAAAACAATCAGGAAACTTTCCAATGCAACGGCATTTGCCGTCTGAAATTCGAGAGTTCCTTTCAGGTGAACCTGGAATGAGGTGAAAGCTGATTTAAAATGACTCACCTGTGAGGATGTTCTCCGCGATGACCTTGACCAGAACCTGCAGCGAGTGTTCGGATGTGAAAATCATCTCCGCGCAGGCATGAGCGACTTCGCCGATGAAAATCGGGCACATAAACTCTGCCTTCTCCACTCGGACCAAAGCTGCCAAGCAGTGTTCCTAAGTAGAAAGAATAATCATATGTTAATTAACTTAAGGTTAGTTGGACAAAAACTAAAACTTTAATAATGAAAAATAATAAATCTGTGGCTTTTAAGAAGGTGAAAGTTGACAGGTTGTCACTGGAAGATCTCCAGTCTAAAAGAATGTTCCGGTATGATGTCTGTCACTGATGCATCAGCTGAATTCTTTAAAATACTTCCCTAAACTGGTATATGTGATCGCAAAATACAAAAGCTGTTGCCAGATGATTAAACCACCATGATGTTGGAGGAACTCCAAGCTTGTCATGTTTTTTTCATCAGCTGTAAGACATGACGTTATGATAAGAATGTCGCAGCAGCAGAGATTTTTGCCAAAGATATTCAAGTGCAAAAACAATGTTAAAGTTCACCAGGTGAAAGGTAAAAGGAAACGAGGTGAAGTAATGTGTGTGAGTGAGTCAACATGTTGGTATCATGGCAGTAAAATACACTTGTTTGTACTCACCTCTTCCTGACTATTGCAGTGCCGTGTGCAGACCACACATCCTGCTTCCTCGATTATTTTCAGGATGTTGCCACCGTGGACGTTCCCCGCAATGTTGGCATCATCTGGACGCATAATTCTGCAGGACGGAGACACAGATTAAACACATAATGAACCATTTTACCATCTTCAGTATGATGATGATGATTATTACTAGGGGTGTTTATCAGCAAGAATCTGCCATTACAGTACTTGTCAAGATAAAGGAGCACGATATATAGTGATACTGTAGGAACAAGGATATATTTGTAGTATTGTCGAGTACTTGACCCTGGTGTTGCAGAATTTACAGACCACATGACTCTTGACGAAGTATCTGCTTTCTTTTATTTTCAAACCAAAATATGTCCAAACATCAGCTTCAAAAGCTCCTGGAGTGGACTGTATCCTCTTGTCCTCAGTCACAACTAATTTAACTAATCAACGTCTAAGTTTTAACTGCTTTCATTTGTTTTAAAAACCAAAATATCGGAATCATTACATTTTAATTGCTAGTGTTGTAAACACAACTTTTTTTTTGTGTTGGCAACTAATCAACGTCTAAGTTTTAACTGCTATCATTTGTTTTGAAAACCAAAATATCAGAATCATAAAACTTGTATTGCCAGTGTTGTAAAGAAAAAATGTCTCCGCTGCCCGAATCGTGAATATGTTTTAGTTAAATTGAATGTATTTTGTTTCCTTTTATGTCCAAACATCAGCTTTAAAAGCTGCTGGAGTCGACTGTATCCTCTCGTCCTCAGTCATCGCCAGAATCTCACAGGATTTAATTGTTCCTTTTGCTGCGGAAATAATGACTTCAGCGGTCGAAAGCTTAACTTCACCCAAAAAAAATGAACTAACTCTGTAATATTTACATGTTAATTATTTTATTTTAAACACTTTTTTTGAAATGTTAACCATAAAAGGACTGGTCAAAACAAAATGGGGTTTAAAGGCCAAAAAGGGGTTCCAAAAGTGTTTTCTTTTGTTCAAAAATAATAATCAATACAGTACCATGAAGAAGAATATCGCGATATAGAATTTAATCTATTCATCACTGTATAGTATTTTTCCAACACCCCTAACAATTCAAGTATTAGTTGATGTCATTAATCCTCTACAAACTCAAACATTTTTTCTTCAGATGTCCATGATTTAAAGGCTTATTTTCAAAAAAAAACAAGTAAGTTAGTCATTCATTGACTCGAAATACCAACTGGTTTCGAAGAGTTCTTTGTTTTTTTATAGGGAACAGTTTGTTCCCCTCAGATGTTAACAGCCAATAATCAAAGTCCATCTGGGTTTGAAAGTAGATAGCAGTGGGTAAAAAGTCAAACACTAAAAGACGAGTATGACATTCACAAAGACAAATATCGCAGTTACAATAACCCCCAGGTACAAAGAACTTGCCAAGGCTGCAAATATCCATCTTCCTGTTTAAACCGCCTCGCCAGTGTTTGACCTTCAACGTCTACATAATCGGTGTTATCTCCTCGACTCAACAACCGAACCAAAAGACTTCAACGACCATCATCACGCCCTCGACGCACCTGCTGACGAGAATTTCTCCAACATCTCCGGGCGGATGTCTCCGGGACATTCGTTTCACCGCATAGAGAGTCCGACTGAACGTCGGCCTGAAACAACGCATCCTCACGGCTGAGCCTTCTCTCCTGTGAGATCTACCTCTTTACGTCTAGGGCTTTAAAGCCAAGGAAACCTCAACATATCTGTGTCATCGGCACAAACGCGACTGGTCCGACTGGATTGCACTGATGCACTCCTGCGGGTTCGTGGCCAACGATTACTCAACGACATACCATTGAGTTTTTTAAAAGAAATGTCCAAACTATTCCAGGAACTTCACTGTCATGAAACGCAAATCCATTATGGATTCCATTTGTCTTTAGTAAGTAAGTAAAGGTTATTTGTAAAGCGCATTTCTAGACCAGGGTCACAAAGAGCTTTAACAATCCAAAACAATATACAGCTGAAATAAAAGCTTTAAAAGACTCAAAAAAAGATCGTTCTAAAGCTTAGGAGCAACAGCCTGGAAGGATTTCCCTCCTCTGGTCCGGAAGCGTGTTCAGGAACCATCAGTAGATTCTGATCCACAGACCTCAGAGCCCGAGCTGGGGTGTAAGTCTGGATCAGATCACTGATGTAAGGTCTGATAATGAATAGATCTGAAAGTAAGAACCA
Source organism: Callionymus lyra (assembly GCF_982586985.1). NCBI lineage: Eukaryota > Metazoa > Chordata > Actinopteri > Syngnathiformes > Callionymidae > Callionymus > Callionymus lyra. The sequence continues at coordinate 10,285,700 of NC_141836.1, read as the reverse complement.
GAATTTTAAAGTTAATCCTGAAAGAAACTGGCAGCCAGTGAAGAGGAAAATGTGAGTTCTCCTACTAGAGCGGGTCAGAATTCTCGCTGGAGAGTTTTGTATTAACTGTAGTTATATTGTTAATAAGTTAAACTCAAACTATAGTTTTGAATTTTACCAGATCCCTTTTTAAATGCATCACTTTTTACCTGTTATTATGTTACATCACATAACATTTGAGATTTCAATACATCTTCAAAAAGGACAAAAACATTTCATTGAAAAATAACCCCAAATAAATCCTTAGTCATGGTAAAGAAACTCATGTCACACAAGTGGGTCAAACTCCATCACACAAGGGGCCAAATATGTTACCAGTTGAGGCCAGGGGCCAAACTTAATGTATACCAAGCCAAAAGAAAGTAGGTCAGGTTTAAATATTGTCCTATTATTTTTAAGGCTCAATTGATCTTAAATATCTCTGGGTTTTTCCTCCTTAAACATGCAAATTCCTTTCCTTGACATCAGTTTTACACATTTTGTTTTTATCACTGACTTCCCTAAACTCTTATCTTATCTTAAACACTGGCATCTTTGTAGGTTACTATATCAGCATATGCTTGTGATAGTCATATTTATAATAATATAAACTCTCATCGTATAATATTATGACATATGGACGACAAAAACATTATTGTATGATTAGTTTTTATTTTACTTTTATAATTGTAGGTTACATTTTTTTAATGTAGATCATCAGATCAGATATTCAATATACAGTATATAAAAATATATTAGTTGACCGAATTTCCCCTCGCGGGACAAATAAAGGTTTCTGATTCTCAATGAATTTGAGTTCCATTTGCAACACTTTCTTTTCAAGTGACAAGTAACGAAACTAAGAAGTGAAAAGTAACTAGTTTAGATTAACTTGTGTTGTTCTTTCAATAAATAGCTGATCCACGATAGAATGATACTGATGTCATCACAAAACGACAATATATATGACATTTATTCAGCATCATTCTCGATTTATAACCATAAGAAAAGCTTCGTCTTTTAAACCAGTATATCGTGTACAATAGATCATTTTCCCGGATGTCCTTTTAAGCACGGATGAGATAAGCCGGTGGACTCTTAAGCTATGGTTATGGAACGAGGTCCGAGGGTTTGATATTTATCACAATAAAAATCTGACCTTCGCAGCTGCAGAGACGTCTGGTCCACTTGCGCCGACATGATGGTGAAGATAAGGAAGTCCTTCTGGTTCAGTGGTTGAAGATGTTCGAACACAGTCAGCCGCCGGCAATACTCATCCTAGTCGTCATATAAACAACAAATAAACGTTTGTTTGAGTCAAACGAAAACACGGCTGGTTGGCTGTTGGTTTATTTAACAGGAATACTGAGGTCAGAGGGTGACGCGCGGTTAGAATCAGATTAAAACACGGTATGAAACGATGCAGCCATTTTGGTTACATGCTAATAGTTGTTACCGGCGCCTTCATCATGTCATTGCAAGGCGCCGCCACTAGAGGGGGGTACATACCATCTGCTATTTGAACATGCAGCTCAATACATGGCCTATAGGGGACGCTACAAATAATTCAGCGATTTCAACCGGTTCTTATTGATTGATTCTGATTAATACTTATTTTATAATCCGAAACATTTATTGCCAGTGTTGTCATACAACAAATAAAATTTAAAAAAAACAGTAAATACGGAATATGAAAACCGAAACAAGCCCAAAGAATAAGTTGAAAGTTATCATATAATATGATTGTTATTAGGTTGAACTAAAAGTGATCGTGTGATGGACATCAATTATTAGAAGGCACAGATAAAGATAGCATTAGGTAAGATAAAACAATGTAACATAATAATAAAAAGAAAGTATGAAGTAAATACTCTGAAGGAATAATGAACGTATTAAAAAAGGGGGCAAACATAATAATAATCCATTTAAATCTTAATACATATGTTGCCGGATGATCTGAAACATGTTTGACTACAGCTGTAAATTGTTTGATTACGATAACAATTGTTTTAACACGAATGAAAGAAATGTGATTTCCGGTTATTTTGAGATCAGCCTAATTTTTTGACTATAATTGAAAGTTATATAATGATGTACAGCATGATGTAAAAAAAAAAAAAAAAACCCTGTTTATTACGATTGTTTGAAAACAGATCTACAAAGGATTATCCTCAACTCAAAGCAAATTCATTTAAAGGCTCAAATCACAACAGATTGATCTCAAGACAGTTTAAATAACATGTTATAAGAGAAAAGAAAAGCTGGTCCTGGTGAGCAAGCAGAAACCTTGAGCAGAACCAGACTCAGTGCCAACAGTCTTCTGCTGGGAGGGAGAAGAGAGATGGGCATTAAATGTTTTTATTTTTTATTTTGTCTAGTATTGATCTTTCTTTTTAAAAAAAAGAGTATTCGATCTTTCACAGTCGTCTTTGCTTCAAACATGCTTTTTGTTAGACAATGTACATAAGAATTGTTTATCTAGGGGGATGAGAATCACAAAGACACAGAGTACAAAGTTTAAAGCAAACAAAGACATATGGAAATGTTAAAATGACATAACAAAGGGAAATGTGTCAACATGTGGATTGAATATCATTCGTACACGCTTAAAACATTCAAATAATACTTTATAGAATATATTTGCTCAGTGCTCTTACAAATTCAGCTTTGAACTATGAAAGTGACTTTTATTATAATTGTATAATTATAAGAGAAATGCTATGACCACTTCCTGGTGCTTTTGTTTTGTCATTGCACTTCCTGTTTTAATAATAATGTTTCGTGAGCTCGACCCAGTGTTGCAACTGGAGGCTATTTTTCATCATCCGAATTTAAGTATTTTAAGACGCTTTGGACCGCAAGACAATTGTCAGCTAGTGTCAGTTTTTTACCTGAAGGTTCGATCTCTTTTTTTCACCTGTTGTGCCTGCTCTTTGTTTCTCTGCTCGTGCCGCTGTAATAACCGGGAATCATTTTGAACTTTGACCCCTATTTCTGGTATCTTCTCCTGTGTCGAGCGTATGTTCCAACCGTCACAATAAACATGTGAAAGATCTTTTTAAATATATACTTTTTTCATCCGGAAAAACGTACAACTCCATAATTCATGCGTTTACCAAACATTAAATGAGAGAAAAAACACTTTTTTTTACCACGAAAATGCAGTTTTATTAAACATTTGTACAAGAAATATATACACACTTTGCTTCAAACAGCAAAAACGGATGACATCTCAACAGAGATACTTGCAGTGGCGCACACAGCGTCTACAGTAAAATCCACACAGACTCAGTGACTCTGAAGTCTTCAGCGCGAATTCATACGAACATCTGACCCTTTGGGTCTTACAGGGCTGTTTCCATGGCCCCCTTTTCACTTAGTCTCGGACGAAGACTAAATATAAACCGGATACATACATGCAGATTCTTTAAAAATACGACGTCAACAATTGTCATTTAAGATAAGACAACAGACTCGCGCGCAAACGTGAGTGCACAACACTCAACTGATTCGATTTAACAAGTAAATCTGGCATTTCGTGAACAGAAATAAATCACCGTGTTATTTACAAGCGATGCAAACTGGAAGTCTACCACGGCCTCCACATGGGGGCGCCAAAGGTCTGCTGATGGTCGGCCCGTCTCGGGGCCTCGGCGCCACCGCGGGTTTGGCCCTCGAGGCGCGACTGGAGACTGAGGAGTTTCTGCTGGATCTGAGGCAGAGTCCTGGAGCCCTGGGCGCAGCAGTTGAGGCAGGTCGGGGTGACGATGGTCGACACGGACCGGTGCGCGAAGTCGGTGACGCGCTGGCACGCGTTCTGGTCCAAGGTGGTCTTGGGGAGCAGCGCCGTGACGCGCTGGATGCAGGCTTTGTAGCCGTCTCTGTAACCGTCTGCAGAAGCTGAAATAGAGAGAAGAGGAGGATAAGTTGCTGTACGAGAAACGATCAGTTGCGATCAGTAATTGTGAAATATGCACAAAACTTACTTTTGGTGCTGACGGGAGGAATATCGTTGAGGAATTTCACGGTCATCTCAAGAATATCGGCTTTTTCGAGCTTGGAATAGCGAGATTTCTGAAGAAAAAATGATTGAAAAGATACGTTAGAAATGAGCCATCACCAGGTTTTTCGATATTTAACCCAGAAATAATACTTACATCTCGACCAGTGAGGGGCAGGATCAGGTTTTTCAAGAGGTTCAGGCTGTCGTTGATACGAGCCCTTCTTCTTTTTTCCATTAATGGTTTCATAGTCTGGAGAGAAAACAAACAAAGGTCAATATTTTCAGAAGAAATAAAAAGGTTTAAATTCACAAAATGCGGATTGGAACTAAAATATTTTTTAAAAAGACGCATGGTCCTCACCTTTCTGAGTTCAAGAGCCTCTTTTCTCTTGGCCACAGTCATTCGTGGAGGGAAAGACTCGAGGGTGTCGCAGGTCATGTTGGGAGCCATCTCAGATCTCTTCTGTCGCAGAGCAGTGTCCAGAGGAAGCATCAGAGGTGGAGTGACTCTAACGGTCCACGGCCGGCGGTATTTATCCAGATCCGTGGCGTCGGTCCTCGTGCGTCACGAGCACGCCCCCAAGCCGTTACGCAGCGATCTGAGTGGCCGAGTATCACGAAAACAACAGAAAAAAGCATAAATTGGACGATGATAACCATCTGTCTGATACTTGATCCACGCGTAACTAACTTGATGCGTGTCTGCTCGATGATTCCTGCGTCGAATTCAGACCAAATGTGTGCCTAAATAAACCAGTAAACACGAAAATACACTAATCCACATGTTTACTTATATATTTTCCAAAATATATAATAAGTACAGAAGGTAAATGTGTAGAGAATATAGAATTTTTAAACGGATTAAAGCAAAATTTAAGCAGTCCCTGCAGGTGCTTCGCTTTTACGCACAGAAAGAACGAACTGAATATTTTACCTACATTGATATATGCTTTAAAATAACACAATATATCCAAATGCAGATACTTTATCAACGCATATATAGACGCTCGACATTTTTTATTACTGATTTGTCTGCTTTTCAGGTTCCACTTGTGTACAGTATAATATACATGTACAGAATAAAACAAATAAATAAGTCATATAAAAGGGATTGAACACCAAGGCAGTCAAATATATACAAATATATTGTGTAAACTTAAAATATAGATGGAAATGGATGCTTTTCTTGCAAACAAACACAAACAAAGACACACATACACCACATGTATATATAGGATACGTGCAATACACACTTGGTGGTGTAGGGGTCAGACTTGCGTGTGCAAAAAAAAAAAGCTTATTCCCTAATCAGAAACCCAAGCCACGCTACTTTCAAATAACATCTGCTCGTAGATTTTGGACAACAATTGTTTTGCATATGAGTTTATATCGTTAAAGGGGGGTTGAGGTGGGGGTTGAGGTGGGGGTCCATCTCCATCTACCTGGAGGGTGTTTCCCTGCTGCTACTGACGCTTCTATCCAGAAGGTGGGGGCTGTGACCAGGGTGGACAATAACCAAACAATTCTGGGAATAAATAATAGCTTAAATGTGATGTATATGGTGAACAAAAACTTTTTTGGGAAATGTTATCATGAGAAGAGGATTGGTCAGTGTGGATACTAACATGCTTAAGATATCATGGACGCTGAAGGGTTTGATTTTAAACATAAAACCTAGAAGTGAAGGGACAAACCATCAAATACCAGCGCACTCAGGGGAACCACGCGTGGAGCACGCGTCACGGCGACCAGATGGTTTGTCTGTTTCAGCCCCTCACCCCCTCCTCCCTCCCTCACCCACTCCCCCATCCAAGTCCCTCCATCCTCAACTACCTCCGCATCCCTCCATCGAACTACACGCACACAACCAGCAGTGTCTCGTCTGCTGAATCTTAATATATGGAGGAAAAAAAAAGATTGTTTACATCAGCTTGACTTTTAGGGCGTCCAAGCGTCGTTGCGTGCGTGTTTATTAATATTACATGTCGATGACGACATGACGCCCCAAGCTGTCCATGTATTGCTTCGACGTTCATTTACATTTTAAAGAAGCGTTTTTGTTGATGGGGGGGGGTTCCAGGATACGACCACATTGTAGTTCAAGCCACTTCCACGTTATTCTTATAATCTTCTAACATAATTTAATCTTCAGTATTCAAACGTTAACAGCTTTTTATATGTATTTATACTTCACCAATTTAAACACTATCCGCATTATTAAGATTATATGGAAGAAGAAAACATTGTAATACAAATCCCGTCTTTCTTGTTAGATTCCTTTTGATTTCAGTATATTTAAAAACGTGCTAACTATTAACTGTTGCTATATATCAAATATCATTTTTGAAAACATATAATAAAGTACTTTTTTTTTTTTATTGAATAAAAACTAAATAATTCTGTTTTCATTTCTACCTTTTAATTTCTTCATGGTTCTATACGGAAAATGTCCAAATAAAACGTATCCTTAACCATAAAACGTATTTCAAATGTAATAATTGTTAAAAATTTGACTATCAAGTCAATTTTCGTTAAATAAAAATGTTTTACACGTCGATCTTTTGAGGACAAAATCTTTCTTTCACTGCCGATCTACCGATACATTTAAAAATGATGCAATAAATGGAATTATAACGAACAGAAATGGTGTAAGATGTTTAACCAAAAAACCCTTATTTTCGATTTAATTAATACATAAAGGCATAAGAAACGTAACATTCTAGATTTAACATTTAAGATATTCTGTTTTTAACTTGCTCAAAACGACGGAAAAACAGAAAAGCTAGATAATTAAATAAGGATTCTAAGATGATGTAAACGTATAATTTGGTTAGAAAAAAAAGTGAAATAAATGTATATTTTTCTTGTTTTTTATTAAAAACGAAATAAAGACGACGGTGCAGCTGCCAAGTCACAGTTTTTATTCAAATAGACAATTGCTCAGGATGCAAGAAACGGAATATCGAGAGCACTTTTCACTGAAGCCCAAATTTAAATTCTAACAAAGAAAACCATGGAACAGAAATCGTGAGGCACACTTGCTGCACGCGTCCTGTGCAGTCCCACTGGGACAGGACTGGGGGGAGGAGGGGGGAGACCGGGAGAGAAGGGGGGAGTCGGAGGGAGTCTAGTTCTCCGATTTACGCTTTCGGTTAGAGTCCTCCTTTGTCTTTTCACGTACATTCGGCGTCTATAAACCATCTGTGCAGGCCGGATAACAGGGCAGCATTTGTCTGACACTGTTCTCAAACTATAGAATTAGGAGTCACGTGTTCGGTGCTGAAGAGGAGGAAGCACCTGAACTTTGACTTTGGAAAGATGAGACCAATACAGCCAGCATTAGACGAACCTTTTTTTCTGAATCAATATTACAAACGCTTGGTGAAATCTAAATGATGGTATGGTATCGAACTGTGTATTTGTTTGATGGACTTGAGGGGGGGGGGGACAAAGGAGGGGTCCCTACAATAACCATTGTCTCTTGAATCCAAGAAATAGTTAAGAAAAAGTGGAAGCATTCCGTAATAATCGTCATTTTTCTATTCTTTTCAGTGCCTGTTACAGATTATGACCAAAAAACACCAAATAATGCTCTTTTATAAGTTATTTATCGTAGTTAAACAAAGCCAGGATAAAAGAGAGGACGGACACACATTAGATAACACAAAAAGTTTACAAATAAATATACACACATATATTTAATGGTTGAGAGTAGGCGCCTATCTTTTACACTGAAAGGAATCCTGTATGTATTTGTAGTTAAATTGTTAATAATGCATTATATTTTGATTTAAAACCAGATATTTCCATCACTGGTCATAATTTAATTGATTCCCGTTCGGACTGGTTCACCAGCCAAAGAATTACAGTTTTTATCTTCTGTTATTACTGAAGAGAAGAGGCTATATATGATCCTAGATGTCTTCTTATGGTCCTATGATTAAGTAGCGGTCTTCAATGAGTTTATGCAAACAGACAAATGGTGTCAGAGGTAGAGTGATCCAATGTGGCCATATATCCAGGATGAATGTATATCAAGGGTGCCAAACTCAATCAAACAAGAGGCCAAAATCTTAATGAATTCTTGGTGCCTTGAACTTAATGTATATTTAACTGTCTTTAACAGGAAGTATTAAATTCCCATCAAATTATTTTCCTTGAAAATCACTTTTACTTTAATGAAAGTCTTATAATAATTGTTGACATTCATAATCTTTATACCTTATCTTATCTTAATCACTGGCATCTTTATAGGTCAGGAAATGAACAATTCATCTTTACTTACATTTTGACAGTTTGATACAAGCGACTGATTCTGTGCTACCTTCATGTTTCCTTCTGAGAACCTCACATGAGGTCCGGGAATGAGGTGGACCGAAATGAGGAGTGGAATCAAACAATCAACAGGCGTTTATGTTTATGTACAGACACATGTTTATTCAGAGAACAACTATAACAAAAATAAACAAGAGTTCCACAAAGAATTGTCCAGGATTGTCAGTGTCCATATCACAGTCCAAGATAGCGTAACCGCATACCGGGCGGAGAACGAACCAAGGAAGGCTGGAAAACAAAGAGAGGGAAAAACACAACCTTAATAAGACCACAAATAGTAGGCACTATGGGAACTAAGAGCAACACAAAGAACAAACCGAGAAAGACGAACAGGAGGACAATACAAACGTGACATACCATGTAGCGAGGAATATAATCTGGCGCCTGCTGCTGGGAAAGGGGTGGCTGGTTGATTGCTGAAGAGCTGTTGCAGCAACAGGCGCGGAGGCTCTGAATAGTACTCAAAAAAGTAGGACAGGAAGTGCCTCAAAATAAATCACAAGACATGACACCAGGAGCGCAAACAACACATTTAATTCTATACGAAAAACAACTAGAATATCTCTGTGGTTCTTCATTCACAATCTGAGTTAATGTATCTCTATCCATCCATGAATGGCCACCAGCCCTGCTGACTGCCCTCATCACCGTGTTGGATATGACGTCCTTCATCTACTCTCTCCCACCGATGCACAGCTGGAACCCACTACTCACGCTCCAGATACTTCTTTCTGTACCGAAGATGAGATCTCACTGAGCCTTTGTGCTCCACGCCAGCTCTTCCCTCTCTGATTAGAACACGATTAGACACATAGAACCATCTCGGATCGTTCGCTAACAAAAGCATATTCTCAGACAAGTAACTGGAGATTTTATCTACCAGATGTCCCTGACATGGATTTTTTTTTTCTCCTGCATCATCTTTTCAATTGAATGAAAGTTATTTTCTACTATATGTAGAAACGTGAGTCATCGTTATAGTTAAGAATCTGTAGCTCTGTAGTACTCGTCCATGGTGGTCGCAAATAATTGAATTAAACCAAGTTTAAATTTTGCACTGAGCCATAACTTAAGCTACTATTATCTTTGATTTCCAATATACAGTATGTCTAAGAGTTATTCCCATGAAAGAGTTCCTGGCTTCACTGCAACCTCCTCCCTGAGGTCCTGTAGTGTAGCATTAAGAATGGAATGAAACTTCAGGGACAGATCTGACCCGCCAAGTTATTTTAAGTGGTCCACAGTATCGTGGATAGTTATTTTAACCATTATTTAACCAGATAAAACCTGTCCAAGAAAAGCAGCATCACCCATAGTTAAATAAAAACTGGAAAGCAACAACTACAAAACAAACACTGAAACACAATGGAACTAGACAAACATAAAGTCCATGAGTTTAAGTCACAGTAACGATTTAAAAACATAGGTTTTATTCAGTGGATTTTTGTTTTTGTCTGTCTTAAGATGGCGCTTAAAGCTCGTAGTGGGAAAAAAAAGCTTGCAATTTAAGTTCAATTTGGAGGGGATATCAAGTATAGGGGTAGAGAAATCATCCAGTGTGTGTAGCTTCTCGCCGACATTGAAGCTTTTATTTGCATTTAACAATGGTGTGTGAGCAGCAACAGCCAGTGATGAACCTCTTAGCACAAGTTTTAAGGCAACTGTAAGAGGCACACGTATAGAAAACGTCGCTATTGTCCAGCATTGGTAGGAAGGTCAGTGATATCAGGACCTTCCTGGCTCTGACGGGGAAACAAAACTGTTTTTTCTATTAAATAACAATAACAAATCCCAGGTACTTAAAACTGGGAACCACCTCAAGAACTCAAGAAGTTCTAATTGAATGGATTTTTTGCCATGTTTGAAAAAAAGCATAATTTTTTGGAATTTAAAACCTGTTTCCAGTTGTCTAGATTACTTTGCACTGTATCAAAGGCAAATTCGTGTGAATGCTGCTGAAAATGTGAAGAACAATAAATGACAGTTTCGTCAGCATAAAAATGTTGCAAGGGATTAGAAATGTTCCACGTTAATCGTTGATGTAAACGAAATAGGTTCTAGGACCGCACCTTGAGGTACAACTTTTGTGACTTCAAGAAAAGTGGAGCTAACTCCAGCCACCAACAGGAAACATAGTCCCTTAACACAGAAACTCCTTTACTTTGAGTCTCTAAAGTGTTAGAAAACATGATGAAATAACTTTGGTTCCTCAAAATGAATACACTGACCATGAATATGAAAAATATATCTGTGTCAATACTTCCAATATCAGAGTTATCACTTCTTTAACATTGTGCTAAGTTTTACCGAACACCTTTATTTCAACATATTCCCCGTATTTATCTGGGCAGTTTTATTTCTCTTCTACTCCTTCTACACTTGAGGACTCTCTTGAATGTAGATTTTTCTTTTGTAGCTTCTGTTTGTTCAGTTGATTCTCAGTCACTTGTCCTTCAGGAGGTTTGATCAGGTTGGTTTAACAGTTGTCTTAGACAACATCGGTTGTCATCTGAGTTCATCTTTGTCAACTTAAATTCCTCACTGCAGCTCTGGTATAGGTTGACTGTTTTACTTTGCATCAAAGTGTCAACAGTACCCTTCCTTTTCTATAACTTTAGCATATTTTCACTTCATCAGATCAGGCCACTCTGATTGCAATCCAGCTTCAAGACTCAACCAGTTACCTGCACAGATTGTCGTTCTGTAAGTCAAGAGTGCTAGTGATGGGTCTCTCTGTGTCTATGGCTCGCTATCAAAATTCGATTTCTTTATTTTTCTGCCAGCAACCGAAATGCTTCGGCATTACCAAGTATCGCAACGCGCTTCATCTTTCGGTGCCACGTTTCGATACACATAATGTGATTAAAGTTTGACAATGTGTGGATTTCTCTGAGGAAAAACTGATTTATTTTGTGGCACAGAGTCCAAAGTTTGTGTGGACATCTTACAAAGATGTTCCTAAGATTGTGAAAAGTTACTTCTGAAGTCACTGTTGCCATTTTTACTTCAGGAGAAGTAGTCAGTCACTACTGAATCGTTTTTTTCCCTTCAAAGTGGAAAATGTCAGCTGCTATTCTCGCCCATGCACGACAAGGTAGCAGTGAACAGATGAGAGGTTCTCCATGTTTAACACGTACCGGTACATCTGCTTAATACCTCAGCCAGACTTTTATTATAAACTTTTAGACCACTTCAACTCTGAGTCTATTTAAGTATCTTGTCTAAACACCTCCTCATATGCCTCAAACTCACTGGTCAGCTCTGATATTTCCTGCTGAAGCTCTACCTCTAACGTTCCTGCCCATCATGTTCTTGCATTAACATCCCCCAAAGCCCATAGCTACTTAAATCAGCACTTATTGTCTTTTGAATACAACATAATAACACAGGAGCTTGTGTGATCAATAGGTTTACATTTTTGTAGGCTTCTATCTGTGCAGGGCCTCATGTTTATATTACTATATTATATCTGTCTTCAACAAGTCTTTTAGGTGTTTGGTGAGTTCAGACAGGCGAGTGTTTCCCCAGTCTTTCATCCATTCGCATGATGGCTTGAACTTTTGCATTCCATTCTCGTTGCAGTAGACACCTCTTGACATTCAGCTTCTTGCCTTCATCGACTTTTGGACTATCACCTCATGTTGCTCCTCTGCTTCTAAATCAACAAGGATGTCATCCACGTATACAGAAACTCCAGCTCGGTCGTTTCTCGTTGGGATTTCCGAAACAGTTTAAACGATAATTCCGGACAAATGGCGTCATAAAAGTTGTCGTATTTGCACTATCACGACCCAGTGATATCTCCCTAAATCCATGTGAAGCATCAATCGGAGAAAGACCTTCAAAGACTGTCAAGATGTCATCAATCGTTGGTAGCCTCTGAGGTGAGGTTCTTCAAGTCAAAACCATATCCTTAGCTGTTCTTAGTGCTTCTTTGGTAGTGGTACCATTGTAGCACACCACTCTGAAGCCTCCTTGATTTCTGTTATCCAAATCATACGCTTCATTTGCTCCATCACTTTCGGAAACTTATAGGTATTGATACATCTTTTAGTGTGATGTGTTTTGGTTTAATGTTTCAATTTCAATTGATGTGTTCACTGCCCTTATTTGTGTCACTAAGCCTTTTGCTGTTACTACATACTTCCAAGCAAATGACTTGCCAGTGATTGTATGAACTATAAACGTGTAGTGTTTCTGTTAACTCTTTGTGGTCGCTCCGAAAAAACCTAACACTATAGACTGTTTCCTGGCCTGTCAAGTGGAACTTCAGCTTTCTTCATTGCAGGCTTTCCTTTCAGCAACTTGAATGCATTTTCTGATATGATGGCGGTATCTGCACCAGAGTGAATTTTGAAAGATCACCAGGAATCACAAAAATTTAAAGTTTTTTGTTCAAGTGATACCCAGAGTCATTCTCTTCTGTCACCTCATCTAGGAAATGCAATTGGGTATAATAGTCATTGCAATCTTTAATTATCTTTGTGTTTGTTAACCTTTCTCAAACATATTTCTTTCCTTCAACATCAGTTGCACTGTTATAATAAGTCTCTGTATATTTGTAGAAATCCTATAATCTCTGTCCCTTATATTATCTTGAACATAAAATCTACTTTGAGCAAAACACATGGCTGGCCTCATAAATTGACTTGACAGGACGGATTTGGCCCCCGGAGCTTAAGTTAGACATGTTTTTCCACAACAATAGTTTGCATCTGAACTTTTGAAAAAAATATAAAACACCTTTTCAATGAGGTACTAACATGTCAAAGCAAATTTTGGTCTTGTTCTAAAACTTGGCAGGATTGATATGCTATAATTTCATAGTTGGCTCATATAAATAAACACTGATATTTGTTTAAGTTTCTGTAGAAAACATAAAAACAATTCACTGTAAATGGCAAAAAAAAAGAGTAGTTCTGTATAGTGAGATATTAAAAATCCTCATAAAAAAGGTAATTTTAAAAATGGACAAATTGAAAGAATAAGAAAAAGATTGTTTTAGTATTTTTTTATCCTGTTTTCCTTAAAAGATGTTGATGTGATGCAATAGGATACGAATTTGGGTAAAGTGGAAGCAATAAGATGATTTATAAATATAACTTCATATGATATAAAGTGTGTTTCTCAATTTATTTTCTTCATGCGTGAGTGAATATTGTTGTTTTCCTTGTGTTTGTTTGGATCATTGAAATAAGTCATCCCTATAATTAAAGAAAAAAGGCTTAATGTTGCTTTGAATATTCTTCTTCTGCTGTTGGTTTTGAACCAGCGCAGCTTCTTCCCACGGGTTTGGCGCTAAAACAGCGGAGGCGCCTGCGGAGCAACAATGGAGCAGCTGCGCAGCATCAATAGACGCGCACTGACCTGCAGCTTTATGAGGCTCCGCGCTTTTTCCCCCCACTTCCTTTAAACCCCCCTCTCTCAACCCCTGGTATTATCATTCACAACTTCAGTTCTAAACAAGCCAGTCATCACACATATTCCAAGAAAGAGTATTTATTAAAAACTCAATGAACAAACATGAAAAAAACATCTTTAACACATAGTGTTTACAGTTATTTTTGCACAGACCAAAATACATTAAAGTCCCTATACGTGCAAACCTCGAACAGAAATAACCCCTGGGGTTTTACAAAAAGTGTTCTACAACCCGTTTCTTTGAAACCCAAATGAGGATTGCGTCTTAAAAAGCTCTGACAGTTTCATAAAAGATCTGTGCGTAAAATGAGCCAAAATGCAACAATTCCAACTTTTCTTTCTTTCGCTTCTGGATATTGGAATATATAGTAGTGACAGGACAAGAATAAATAACACAGAGGTGGAGTGTTTTCTCTGGTCTACCAGGGTCTCCACATGGCGTCAGTGACCGCCTGCGGGGCGGGCTGAGGTCTTGCGGGTCCAACCAAGCCTCGGGACTCCAGTCTGGACTTGAGGCTTATGAGTCTCTGCTGGATCTGCGGGAAGGTCCTGGAGGTCTGGGCGCAGCAGTTGAGGCAGGCCGGGGTGACCGCGGAGGACATGGACCTCTGGACGAAGTCGGTGACGCGCTGACTCGCCTCCTGGTCCAGGTGGGTCTGCGGGAGGAGCGCGGAGACCCTCTGCAGGCAGGCCTTGTAGCCTTCTCTGTAACTGTCTGCGGAGTCTGGAGAAGAACAAGAACCCGATTAGTTTCAAAGATCACACTTATAGATGGGGTTTAAAAGTGGGTTTTGCTCAGGGGTTTGACGCTCACCTTTGGCTGGAGTGGACGGAAGATCTCGGAGGAAGCGCACGGTCATCTCCAGAATGTCAGCTTTCTCCAGTTTGGAGTAGCGCGCGTTGTCTTTGCCCACCAGAGGCAGGATGAGACCCTTCAGGTGCCCGAGGCTGTCGTTGATGCGAGCTCGTCTACGCTTCTCCAGCAAGGGTTTGAGAGTCTGAAGAAGAAAACAAAAACATTAATGCACTGCACGAGGATTTAAACCCATAAATGAAGCTCGTTTTTTCTCTTCTTACCTTTCTCAGTTCGTGGGCTTGTTTCCTCTGGGCCACAGTGGACCGGGCGGCGGGAGGCTGGGAGACCTCGGAGGCAATGCTGGGACTCATGTTTCTTTTTTTGTTGTTGTTGTGGTGCTTGTTTGAAGGTGTTCGCTCTTAGAGCTTCAAGGCTGGAGTGTGTTGAGCAGATCCGAGCCGAGGTCTATTTATGCGGCTGGAGCGCGTCAGAGGGGAGGGGCCACAAGCCACCAGGGGTTTGGCTGAGGGAGGGAGGGGTGGTTTGGCCCTTAGGGAGACGAGAGGGGCTCTAGTCTGGACATATGTGCTTCTGATGCCTCTTACTGCTGGTATGTCAAGTCGCTTTTGGCGTTTAAAATGTACAAATAAAAGCCAAATTATACGTTCATTTTACAACTTGTATGAGACTCCCTTTCTTGACTTTCTTAATCATTTATTTGTTAGTCATTTATTTATTTATTTGTGTTTAGCAATACATTAATAAACAAAAATAAATGAATGTGCGTTTCAATGTATTTATTACCTCTATTTTAAAAGCTATTGTAATGTTGATTTAATACGTATTCATATAGATTCTTAATAAACACTGGACTCGATTGACGGATTATTAATCGGGGAAAAATGCTAAATGAAGAATATTATGACTGAAAACCACACCATTGTGTTCATTTGTCAAATGTCCTATACGTCAAAT
Source organism: Callionymus lyra (assembly GCF_982586985.1). NCBI lineage: Eukaryota > Metazoa > Chordata > Actinopteri > Syngnathiformes > Callionymidae > Callionymus > Callionymus lyra. Next base: position 10,270,152 of record NC_141836.1, on the reverse strand, counting down.
ATACATTTTTTACAAGGAGGAACTCGTTGAAACAAACGTACTTGACTCTGCTACAATTATATTTACTAAAATATGACTTACTTCCTATAAATAACGGTTGGTATTGGCATTAATAATACATGAAAGCCAGCAAGAAGCAAACCCAAACCAAACAAAAAAACACACACACAGAAGGAAAGCAGCAGATGAGTGTCTGGAGTGACAGCACCATATAATCTATCCCCCCCAAACCCCCCAACAATATTAATAAAGCACTATACCCAAGCCACGCCATCTACGTAAGAGTTTAACATCTGCTTCTCAATTTTGAGCAGCTTGTTTCCACCAAAACCTTGTTTTACCTGTAGTGGTCGTGAAGGAGAGAAACGTGGGAGGGGTCTTAGGAGTCTGTGTGTTTGGGGGTGGGGGAGGGATGCGGGGATCATGATGTGACGCGCAAAGAATCACGCAAGGATCAGACTCAGTCCCTTTAAGTTTTTGCTCTTATTTAAGTCGTTAAGGCTTTAAAATATACGCACAAATCTTGTGGTTAAACGATATGATTTCCATTTTTTAAATGATTATTACTTTTAAAGACCACATGGATTGTTTGCGTCCCAAACTAAAAAAGATGTGCAGCGTGGCTGCGTGGATATATTCACGCGTTCGGCACGCGCCAAAAACTGCGCAACAGATGGAACCCTGAGCTCATTCTTTCCACCCCATCAACCCATCCCCCACTCCCTGACTCCCGCTCCCATCAGCATCATTCCATGACCACCAGCGACGAACCTCACTGCCATTATAAGAAAAAAAAAACCCAATAAAACTATATACAAAATAATTTATTTTTACTACTATAATATGCTTTGTTAATATTTATAGCTATTATTTAAGTTTTTTTTTTAATTTAACACAAACACGTCATTCATACTATTTGCAGATTATTAAAATACGTGTATTTACGCATTAATATACGTAGTTAAATAGGATATAAATAAAAACTATGGGGCACAAGCTGCTGTTTTTTATCCCAGGTTTCTATTTCCCTCTATTTCTAAGAGCGTAGATGTGCATGCGCTCCTGCACGCGTCCTCTCCCAGGGGGCCCCAAATAACTGCCACCAGGTCCAGTCTGGGAACGGACCCTTTTTTTTTTTTAAGGAACATTCAAATATGGGCTTCGGTTAGGAGGGTGTCAATTTTTTTTATGTGTGTCCTACTTTCAGCGTGGGTTTCCATCTGTGCAAGCTGAGCTGCACGTATCTTTTGTTGAGGGTTTTCTGTGTCTGATCCAAGAAAGAACATTGCAAACCCTATCAGAAAGTTTGGCTTTAATATTGTGAATTAAACTATTCTAGAAAGGTTAAATTTGATTTTAATACTGATTTAAATTGCCATTATTATGAGATAACTTTCCAAACTCTGCCAAAAAAAAAGTTAAATTCTATCATATATTTTTAAATAGTGACAATTAAACCAGTCATAAATAAAAAACAACAACATTGTTATCAGTTACAGCATGTTTTTTATTAATCTATAGGCGGCATGAGACTGACACGAGCCAAATGCTCTCAGATGCACGCATGCGCAGGCGGCACAACGCGTACACGAAGCCGCTTGGACAGACAGTGTTCGTGTCTTCCCAGACACATGGATGTTTCTAGACAGTCTTTCGCCGATATTTACATTTTTGGGCTTCATCCGATGACGACGTCACGCATCCCAAGCCAAAATCTACGCCAGAGATTGTTTGGATGCTTGAACATCTGCGGGATATAAACAATTACCAATCATTTGTTTTCTCTTGCATTTAAATAAAGTATATATTTAAACGTATATATGTATTTATATTCGACAATTACACGCTTAACAATGTTGTTTGAGATTAATTAACCATTATTTAAAAAATATATATATAATATAAAGTATTGATGAAATAAACAATTTATTCATAATAACTTAAACTTAAACACGTTTGAAGGTATTGTGTCATTGTTCGGTTTGGATTCAAATACAAGTTCTAAGGTAAGGCAATATGTTTTTATATTTGGATTTTTAAATAGAGAATCGAGTCACAATTAAATTAACTTTATTAAAGATTGCTAAAGAATATATTTTAATTATCACCTCAGTCTAAACATATTTTCAGCATAGTTCCATTTAGCATTATGTAGTGTTTCATTGCCCAAGAACTCTTCTTTATATCGTAATTGTTTTTAAATGAGGCAAGTTGATTATTGACAATATTTTGGCACGCATGATACATGTCTTGATGAGTCCATGGACAGCAAGACAAAGCTTTATCTCACTTGTCATCTATAACCTTCTATTAATGTGCAGTTGACCAAGGTAGAAAACGATGGGAACCATTTTCCAGATGTGTACAAAACTATTGGTAAGGATTCAACCCATGGTGTGAGATAGATCCAGGTGAAAGGTGCAAACGCACGGACTGATCTTAGGGGTCTTTTAGATGTCTTTTAAACGTCTAAGCTTACGGGTTTTTCAGACGTCTTTAAAACATTTTAGCTTAGACGTCTTATAGACGTCAAGCTTAGACTAGCCGTCTAATACAAGTTGAAAGTGATCCAAAAGAAGTCCAAGCTTAGACATCTAAAAGACATCTAAACTTAAAGACATCTAAGCTTAGACGTCTTTTCAAAATCTTGGCTCAGACGTCTTTTAGTCGTTTTTCAAACATCTTAGCTTAGACGTCTTTTAGACGCCTTTTAGACGCCTTTTAGACGTCTTTTAGACGTCTTTTAAACATCTTTTAAACATATTAGCTTAGACGTCTTTTAGACGTCAAGCTTAGACTAGCCGTCTAATACAAGTCTAAAAGAGTTCCAAAAGAAGTCTAAGCTTAGACATGTGAAAGACATCTAAACTTAAAGACATCTAAGCTTAGAGACATTTGAGCTTAGACTTCTTTTAAAAATCTTAGCCTAGACGTCTTTTAGGCGTCTTTTAAGCATATTAGCTTAGGCGTCTTTTAGGCGTCTTTTAAACGTCTTAGCTTAGGCGTCTTTTAAACGTCTTAGCTTAGGCGTCTTTAGGCGTCTTTTAGGCGTCTTTTAAACATCTTAGCTTAGATGTCTTCAGGCGTAATTTAGTCTTCTTTTAAGCCTCTAAGCTTAGATGTCTTTGAGATGTCAAGCATAGATAAACTAAACTGAACTGAACTTGCCGTCTAATACAAGTCTGAAAGACATCAAAAAGAAGTCCAAGCTTAGACATCTAAAAGACGTCTAAAAGAAGAATGAGTTTCAAGGACCTTACAAATAAATGAATTATTTTCATCCTGGTGAAAAGGTAGTTAATCTATTCGGATTTATTGCATTTCATATTTTACCACTGACTTGGTCATGGACGGAATAAACTATATATTTACCAACAGAAGTCTATCATCATTTTCTCTGTTTGTTCAACATCAAACGGGCCACACAAAATGACTTGGTGAGCCAGACTATGAGTCTGGGAAGAAAAACTTAAATCCCTAAGTAGCATTTGATCTGTACATCGTCAAGTTTAAAAGACTGATTAAAGTCTTTCAGAGGTTTAGTAGGACCTTTAAAAGAAGGAAGTATAGTAATCGTGGCACCTATTTTACTCACTCAAATCATGGCCATGTTCAGAAATTAAAACTCTAACAATGCAACAAACAAATAACTTGGTAAAAAATTAAGTATTTAAAAAAAAACAGTTGACAAAACCTGCTTTTGACATTCAACATATCAGAAACTTTTATTGCCAGTATTGTGAACTAAAACGAGTATTTTTTGTGGAGGTGCATCTTCTTCAAACACCTTATTTGTTTTGAAGCTATCGTTTCTGACTCTGACTCCCTTTGCCAGGGGCAGTTTCGTAACATTTTGCTTTAAAAAAAAAACAACGTTATTTTGAATGCCAAAAAAACGAACTAAATAACAAACAATGTATAAATGAGGAGAGAACTTAGGTTAGGTAGGACTTTATTGATACTTTATGAATTTTTTTTTTTCCAATTAGACACAGCAATTATTTATAAAAGTAAAAATAAGAACAAGAACAAAGAGGAATAAAGAGAACTTGTGTAGCCAATACGATTTATTGAATTTTTAATAATCCAAACATACTTATTTTCTTTTCAAATTTCACACAACAATTGCCTTTTTAGTGATTATTATATCAATAATCGAGAATCCAGACATTTCCTGCTCGAGTCCGCGTCAGCAGCGTTGTTTGTGTTTGTTTTATGGCGACAACGAAGCGTCACTTGGACTCGCAGACCTCGAGGGAAGCATCACGAAGACCTATAGCAACATTTCCAAGGAAGCTTCCCAAGCCCAAACCAACGCCATGGTCGTCCAGCATCTGCTGTCCAATAAGTTTCTTCTGCACGCACTTTCGTCAGCATCCTGGCAGCTCACACGATGAATAAAAACTCTAAATTAATTCGCATAAAACAGTTTAACACGTTATAATAAGTTAATTTTTACTGTTAAATATACATTGAATTAACTTCTTATTTAATTGTTGTTGTTTTTCTTTACACATATATATAGAAACAACGAGAAATGAAGGATACAAGTATTAACTTTAAATATTGCTGTATTTTATTTCATAATGTTTTGCCAATCGACAATTTAAATAAAAATGTATAATGTATTTGTTTGTGGCGTTTTTTGTCGTGGAATTCTTCCGTGCGTAATCGACGCACATCAGGTGACTCATCTCAGACAGACCATAATAAAAAAAAAAAGGACGCTAAAAGCCAAGCTACCTAACAAAATATGCGCACATCTGCTGGCGCATGTTTACTCTTTCGAATTGTTTCAAGTAAATCCAGTTGCGTCACTTCCGTGCGTCATGTGCGCCTCTGGCTCTTGACGCGATTATTGGTCCTGATCCTGGACACTAGAACCCTGAAGGGAACCAGACCCCCGCACGGGCAGGTTGTTGGCGCGATTTTTGAATATTGGATTTCTCTGGAAGGGGGTGTTTTGGGGGGGTTTGGTTTCTTATCAGGAGCACGAGGACAGCACGAGTCACAGACAAAGGCAGCAGATGTTTCTCTCCATCAATTATTGTCTACTTACACACACACACACACCAGTGACAGATTATCATATTAATGTAGACGTTTAGTAGTTTAAATATCCTTATAAAAATTAAATAAAACTTTTTTCTTTAATAATTGCAGAATATTAATATATGTTTTTTTAAAATACAATTAAAATGACATATTTTGTGAATTTTGTTTGACCACTTTTGTGCATAATACATTTTGTTATATTTGATTCGAAACATAATTCTGATTCTGAATCTAATATATATTATTTGTATAAAAGTCATTCTGAATAAGTAAATAAGTAAGAAATTAGTATTTATTAAGCACTTTTCGAGACCAGGGTCACAAAGCGCTTAAACCATCAATAAAATAAATAATTTTAAAGGTCAAGACAACACCGAGACAAACAAACAATCAAAACTTTTATTGCTAGTGTTGTAAACACAGCATAGGATTGTTTATGTGGCGTCAGTACAGAATAATAGAATAAAATAACACACACATTAAGCAATAGAAAAAAACAGAACCAAGCACCAATACATGAATATATATAATGGTCATTTATTTTGATAATAAATAGAATAATGTGATATATAATGCTATAATTATAAATATAATAAACAAGAAACGTTTTTCAACCATGTATGAATTGTACAATAAAAATCTTTAGCATAATTCTGCTCGGTGGACGGTGGCACTCGGAGGGGGCGTGGCCTAAGTGACAGCCCGCTGACGTCACTCCTACACTGCGCCTCGAACCTCGTGTAGCAACAGGGCGGTCAATATGACTGCAGACCCCGACCAGAACACACCCGGATCACGCTGCTGCCGTCAGCACACGCCCATGCTGGTATGTAACTAGTTTTTATTATATTCTTATTTAATATATATTATAGTATTGTCTTGTTTTTTTAAGCTAGTAATGATTATTAACTAGTTGTCTGCCTCATTTTAAATGTAAACATAGTTAGATGTTAAAGTGTTTGTATATTGTCAATAAAGTTTTTTGTATATTCAAGACAACTTTATATTTTAATATTTATATGGTAAATAATGAGCTAAAGAACCAAAAAGTCACTGAATGTCACTTAGTTTTGTACAGTTTTATTTGTGGAATGATGCCTTTTCCATGGTTGTCTTTAGAGTGTGTGTGTGTGTGTGTGTATGTCCTGTTCTTTAATGGGTGTGAGTGTGAGAAAGTCTGACCAGAGAAATTCTCACTGCAGGTCACGGATGAGTGACTCTCCGTGGGGGGACTCATGCTGGAGTCTGGACGGTCAGTTCCAGAGGGCGACAGTGTCACGGACACGCTGAGACAGGTGATGAAAATACTTCAAACATGTACAGATGAAACATTTCCAGTTAAATAGATCTGCTAGTTTTGACTATTAATAATATACAAAAATGGTTGAATTAAATATAAATTGTGTTCCAAATGCTTGTTAAATACAATATGGATTCATTCCACAAGTGGGGAATTGTAACACAACAGCAGTAGGAAAATGAAAGTAAAAAATAAATAAATAAATAAAGTGACAAAAGGACAGTTTAGTCTTTTGACCTACACACTAAATAAAGGCATAAATAAAGTTGGAATGGTTGGCTTATCCCTTTGAATTGCACACAAAATATGGGCATTTAAACAGACAAAATACATAGTTCATATAGATTATATATACCTAGAATATGTAATTAACTAGTGACCTTCTCTATGGATAAACAGTACATTGACAGCATCATTTATTTTCTTAAGATACCTTGAGTATGTAAATAAAACACCAATCCATGTAAAGTATGAGAGCAGTAACGACAAATAAATAAGAATTAAATAAGTAAATAAGAAGTTTAAATGCGGGGGAAAGACTACTGAGTTAGAGAAACAAAGTATACAAGTATAAATGAAGTGTAAAAACACATTATTTAATGTAACAATAATGCAAAAAATATATGTATATAATTTTTTTAATGGGACACTAATCCATAGATAGATTAATAGAAATATGGATAGATGGATAGATGGATAGATGGATAGATGGATAGATGGATAGATGGATAGATGGATAGATGGATAGATGGATAGATGGATAAATAGATAGATGGATAGATGGATAAATAGATAAGACTTAATGTCAATGTGCAATATTGCAATAAAAGGTTAAATTAAATAGAACATAAAATATAGTTAATTGCTCTATAATGGCACACTCTAAACTGTTTATTTGTCAAATGTTTATTTTACACTTAAGGTGTTGTAACACTCCACATCTCAAGGTGTGTAAAAGCGTCACCTTCTCCTGCAGCATAACAAGTATGGCGTCTACATATCGGTTATTAATTCTAGATACTTTTTCAAGAGAGCGTTTATGGGTTGGATTGTTCAACCATTGTAGATACACACTTAAAAAAAAAATTAAACTAAAAATTAAAATGTATATATGCCAATAACTGCAAGAAATTGCCATTTGGTTATTTAAAGATGTCTTTTATTGAATCAAATTCTGAGTTTTGTGTGTGTTGAGTTTGTTCTTATTATAGATTGTACATTATATATTAAAATTATAGTTGTAGGATTAATTATTCCAACATGAATGAGGTGACTTAAAGCCTCAACTTCACCGACTATCTAATATAATAAGAATATGCCGCATGCAGCTCATTTTTTTTATTTAATATCTATATATATATATATTACATTGTTAAAATAATGTGCCTCAAAGCGAAGCTTCACTAGATCATCATTAATAATTGAAAAGAATTTGAATGTGTTGAAAATAAAAAGGGAAATATATATATATATATATATATTACATTGTTAAAATAACGTGCTTCAAAGCGAAGCTTCACTAGATCATCATTACTGATTGAAAAGAATATGTATGCGATGAAAAAAAAAGAAGGAAATGTGATGGTAAACATGAATAATAAAATAATTTCCTGTGTGTCTGTGCTTTATTTCGTTTTGCCAATAAAGTTTTCTGATCTGGTCTCTTTTTTGTTCCCACTTGTAATGCGTGTCTATATGTTCTTGTATGAACTAAATGATCCTCCATCTTGTCATATGCTAAAATGCTGCGGGTCTTGTTCTTGCTGTCATGGATCAGCCTCGTGAACTTGATCCCCTATAAGTCCTGGTTTTGAATGTTCCCGCGCCTGCAGCAGCAGATGTGCGCGGACAAAAGAAAGGGGGCCCCCGCCACTGTGGCCCTCACATTTGAATAACTGTCGCGCGTCAGACGCGTGCAAGAAATCATGGATGTTCCCAGGCTCGCTCGAAAACCGTTAGCAGCTTTTTTTCCCTCCCTATTCAATGGAGACCCATTCTGTGATCTGTGAGTGGCGGGGGGCGTCTGTAACGAGCCCTGGGAAAAGACCCCGACCCACTTGTACACGATCGGAAACCTGCGTCCTTTATGAGCACTTTTTAAGCTGCAGCTGCCCAAATAAACCCCATTTTTTGCTCTGATTTGAAGACTTGAATATAAGCAAAACTACACTTGTTTTTTTTCCATATATTCTACTGAAATTGAAGTTGAAGAATATTCGAACGAATTACGTATAAAAATAACACAAACAAGTAAATGACTTGAGCGAAATAAAACCCAACGATAATATTCCTTTAAAATGAAATGAAACGAAAAATATACGTAAGTAATAAGTAATTTGTAAATTTGACGAGATTCAAAATGTTATTTTAGAACATAAAAAAAATACATCATCGTTATTAATAAACCACGCAAACAGCTATAGACAGAATGTTTATTTGAGATATGAAATGGGTTTAATAATTTAAAAAAGATAACGTTTGTTTTGTGATTAATATAAATTCAGTCTTAAAAAAACAAGTAAAATATAAATCGCCACACGTATTTTTGTTCTGTCAAATGTAAACAATATTATAAAAACTGAATATATATGTTTGCAGATCAATAGTAATGATCATTATAATTATATAGTATAATTAATAAACAATATACTGGATAAATAACTAAGTAATATAATAATATAATAATCATAAGTAATGAAGAGTTCGAATAATAAGAATATGTACAGCTTTATTTGAAATGTGCTTTTATTATAAATAACTATCTAATAACATATATATATATATATATATATATATATATATATATATATATATATATATATATATGTTTATAGTATTATCACGTTTTATAGTCTTTATTGATAGTTATTATTGTCATGATTTCGCATAGAATACACATGTATGATGTATTAAATAAATAAATGAATAAAACAAATAAAAGCATTTATATACTACTTCTTAACTAATAACATCTGATTATATATATATATATATATATATATATATAATAATAAATAATACATTGATAAATCAAGAGGTTGAACAAGTGGGTTGCATTTTTCTCACGTTAAGTGTTTTCATTGTCCCTGAGGGTCTTCAATTACCGACACGGTCCTCAGGGAATCCCCCCCTCCTTGTTGTCACTCGCGCGCAGTGTACATGACAGTTGGACTCGCGCACCAGATGGACCGGAGAGGCACGCGTCAAGCACGAGTCTTCACTTCGGGGTCACCCCCCCCCCCCCCCCCCCTCTAGTCTCGAGACTCGTCGTTTATCAACGAGACGACATCACCTGATGATGTTCACTTTAAACCAAATAAAACTCAAATGCATAACAGTAGGTAAGAAATATTAAAGGGTGTTATTGGTGTTACTATATAAAACACAAAACTATTATATATAACTATTAAATATTTATTTTTCATATTTAAAAATAAAATAAAATGTTGATTAAATTCGCAGAGAAAATTGTTTTGTTATTATTTTATGCAGAACATATTAACCATCACCAGATAAAAAAAAAATTAAATTTATATGTTTCTTGTCCAAAATGAATGCACAATATGATTATGACGAATAGTCAGAAGACAGAAATGCTGAAGTGAGTTTTCGATCCAAATATATAATGTAATATAATATGTTTAAAGAATTACATGACAAAAAAGATCTCTATTTATATGTATATGTTTATATATTCTACTCGTGGTCATTTTATAAGATATATACTGTCCATCAGTGGTACTACATAAGCTGCACACCTGAGTCCAACGCTCACCTGCAGCTCTCCTGCCACCGTTTGGAGAAAAATATGTACTACAATTTTATCCTGCAGCGTGTGTTGCTGAACACGAAGCAGGTGATTTCAAAAATAATCAAAAGGTTTTATTTAATTAAAAATAAGAGAATAACCTGCTTTAAAAAAAGAAGACTAATATATATATATATATATATATATATATATATATATATATATATATAGCTTTTGCACTTCACGTTTCCACACGGCCCTAATAAGAAGTGCACATCAATTTAAAAATGAGTCGGAATTTTGGAAGAATAAAAATAAATTCAGAATTCAAAGATTATTGGGGCGTTTCTCAAACCAGACGCCAATTTTGTTAACGTTGTAAAATGTTACGTTTATGTTATTTAAAGGCCGGAAGTGGGGTCAAAGGTCACCACGGGAGCTCATCAAACAGGTTAGCAAAGCGTGCGTGAATGAGTTTATCGAATCGTATTTAAATCTGGTGATAACGATCGATAAAGTGAAACAGTTCATTTTTAACATCCTGCTATTGTTTAGACGAGAATAGTTTCACTCGTAGTTGTTTTTGTTTTTTTACTATCAATAAATTTATGTTGAACATGTAGGAGTGAACAAACATTTCTTGGCTGATCCTGAGTCCGTTTCTAAATAAACAATTAAGATGAATTCGTCTTTTTTTTTAGCTCATACAATACTTATTAAAACATTTTTTTTTTTTGCAAAGAAGATATATTAAATAAGTTATTTTTAATGGCGTTTAAACATTAAAACTTCATGATATATTTTGGCTTTCTTTTTGGTTTGTATGAAGCAATTGTTTAAAAAAAATATATATATATATATATAAACAATATCAGCATTAGCTCAACAATAACTTTTATCTTGCATTGAAGCCTCAACGTTAGGAAATTTCCAAGAAAAACTTAAACAAGTCTCTATATTTTAAGTTAATTTTTCTCATGTCGAGGCTTCAATACAAGATGGACGTTACAAAAGAACATTATGGAGGGGTTTTTTTTTGTGTCTTTTTGGACAAAAATGAAGACAAAGCTCTGAACTCCTGTCACTACATTAAAATGAACATACATTTTTTCTATAACTGTACAATAAATTTAAATTTTTGGCTGAACACTTGTATGAAACTAATTTTATAAGCATTAAAAAATACCTTCAATCTCACACAAGGCCACCAGGTGGAGGTGCAGAGTGTCGACATGACGAGGTCCACCTGTAGGATCTGGTTTCTCACCCTCCTCACTAAACTCCGTCCCTTCCTTAAAAAAAACCGAAAACAACTCCACCACTCTTTCATAACTAAATTCAAAATACTACTCTATGTTTTGTCCCATTAATATTCGTACTGTCCCTTTAACCTGTGAGCCGATTTTCCAGAGAGAAACAACCCGTAACAGGCTCACTGATCCTCCCCCTGTTGGATTATTTAACAGGCGCTCAGTCCCATGTCGCCATCTGCTATAGGAAGAAAAACACCCTGGAATATTCCCAGAAGCACATGATGCATCCTGGGAGCCAACAAATGAAATTACGAGACCTTTACGCGTAATATCCACAGGTGTTTTTAACATCCAGGTGAAGGAAGGAAGGAAGGAAACCCGAGCGCGTTATTTGGATCACGGTTTGTTCCTCAAGTGCGATGGGATGTTTATTTTTATTTTATATAGTGTTTATTCCTAAATATTGTTCCAATGCGCCGCGCGTAAACTAGTGCGCACCGATTGGCCCCTGGACCGCGCATTGCTCGTAAAAGACTCGGATGAATGAATTTGAAAAGTGAGAGGGTCAAGTCTCTGAGTCGCTTTGGAGTAAAGTGATCGAGGGAGCCATGGTGGTGGTGGAGGGGGACCGGACGCTGCTGGCCGCCCGCCAAGGAGACCTCCAGACCCTGAAGGCGCAACTGGCCGCCAGGGCGCTGGGCGGCGACGTGAAGGACGTCCTGGGCGCGACTCCCGTGCACCACGCCGCCCGGGCCGGGAAGCTGACCTGCCTGCGGTTCCTGGTGGAGGAGGCAGGTCTCCAGGGGAACTGTCTGGCCAACAATGGAGCGAGTCCGGCGCATGACGCGGCGGCCACCGGCAGCCTGCCCTGTCTGCAGTGGCTGTTGACGCAGGGGGGGTGTCAGCCAGAGGTGAGCGAATTCAAACGACTACACCCGTTTCCAAACTAAGCACATAAGCCCCCCTTACAATGAAATCCCCGACACGAGTCTTGCTTTTGGCATTTTGACACAAAAACAAAGGCGTACGCACCTCGTGGTCCACGACAACATGACACTTTACTTAACAAATGACAATTATTTACCTTATCAAGTAGAGTTGTGTATTGGCGGAGCTACAATGTGTATCAAGATGCAGTGGCAAAAATAGGATATATAGTAATACTGTATGGCAACACCAATATACTACTACTAATACAATATACTAACGAGTATTTGACTAGCATTCAATAATTTGAATAATATATTTGTAGTATTGTCGAGTACTTGACTCTGGTGTTGCAGAATTTACAGACCACATGACCCTTGATGAAGTCCTAACTGCTTTTATTTGTTTTGAAACCAAAATATTTCCAAACACTAGCTTTGAAAGCTGCTGGAGTCGACTGTATCCTCTCATCCACGGTCATCGCCTGGATCTCGAGAGTTTTCCTTTTTTCGTTTTGCTGAGTATGTTATGATTGCTGCCATCTAGCAGCGGGAGGTTTAATTGCAACACAAACGTGAAAAAAAAAAACCACAATTAATATTTGCTTGTTAATTGTACTTTTAAAAATTAATTAATTATTTAATTTTCTGCCATTTATCCCAGTTTTCCTTTGGGCCAGAGGCGAAGGACACCAACTTCACTGTCCAAGGGCACACAAAGATATACAACCATTCACATGCACACACTCGTACAATACAGACAATTTCCCCAAGTTGCCAATTAACCTCTGTATGTTATTGGACTGTGGGAGGAAACCGGAGTGCCCGGAGTAAACCCACGGGGGGACCATACAAACTCCACACAGAAAGGTCAATTTATTTTATTCAAACTTTATTGAAATTAAAACCATAACAGAACTATGAAAAAGTAAAATGATTTGAAAGCCATAGAATCAATACAGTGTGGTTTAATATAGATACATTATCCTGAGGAAAAAGATGAATTGATTAAAGGGGGACATGCTAGAAAACAGGACATTATGCAACTTGGATGGAAACTCTGTGGTTGTTTACATTGCCTGTGTGTGTAAATAAAACTCCGATCTTCTCAATCGTTATAGATAATGGTCCACTTTAATGGTTGACTTTAGATGTTTGCATCTTTAATGACCGGCTCCCACATGAAAGTGACAAAGAGAACCCCTCGAAATCTGGGTTACTGATAAGACGCCCGGCTGACATTTGAACCGATCAAATGCGTGCAAGGCAATATACCTGATGGCGTCATGGTGTTGCCTTCCAGTTTTCACTTGTCGCCGACTTTTGCCTGGTTCTTTCGCTGGTGTTTTCTGACAGGGGGGGGCAAGTAAAGATCTGCTGGTGACTAAGAATGTAACCCAAGAAAGTGTTGCATGTATACTATAAGGCTAAAACAACCATTTAGACCTGGATGTTTGTACCTCTTTGTCTTTGTGTACATGTTTTTATTCGCCTGATACGTACGTTTTGAACTCTCAAGGACAACATCTCCAAACTGGAGACAACATTTAGTATCAGGATTTAGTAGTTCAGATACTTGTGGTTGTCTTTGAAAAAAAGACAATGTGCCTTCTTACAAGACTTACCTTAAAAAACATTATTTATCCAGGTAATCTTTTCAAGGGCTTGGATTTTTCATTTGAATCCAAAAAACTGATATTTATTCAAGGTCCTTCATACCTGTAGTCTATAGTTTTGCAGCTATGCTATCCATCGATATTAAAATTGAAGCAGAAAACTAAACATACTTGAACTATCTAACCCACTTATGGAAGGACGGAGCCAATTAAAGGGAATTTGTTGTACAAACCAAGACAATCAAGTTCCTGGAGGTTGTTTTGCAGCTTCATCCTCAATAATGAGTTTAGCTCCTGATAAAGTGGATGACATTGCTTTGTTGCTGCTATTCTGATACTGAGTGTGTTAAAATGATTCCAAACCCCCTTATGTCACAGTTAGAATCCACTCACGAGGGGAAGACCTTCCCAGCGGGGAGTCTCAGAGCCGCCCGATGGAGCAGGAATAGAAGGAGTTAAGGGTGGCTTGTCTTTTTCCATTGTTAAAACCAAATGTCACATCCTGCTACTTACCCGGAATGTTAATTAGGCTACCTTTCAATAAACAAGGTTATTAATAAACACATTTTTCCTAGTCAATATGGTGATTTCTAACAGGTATTCTTGTACAGGTGGTCACTGAGTGTATAATCATGAATTTAACAGTTTTTTTGTTTGTTTTTTTTAGGCCAAGGACAGTTCTGGTGCCACAATTCTTCACCTCGCGTCTCGATTTAGTCATCATGAAATCACGGAGTGGCTGCTGAAGAGCGGTGAGGTGGATCCCGGGGTCACCACCGACACCGGTGCCCTACCTGTACACTACGCTGCTGCCAAGGGAGACCTGCACTCCCTACGACTGTTACTTGGACACAGCCCAAAGTAAGAACAGCTTTATTGATTTAGTTTTTTAAATCTTTCTCTTTTTTTTTCCTAGAAATTTAACCCGGTTGCTTTTGAATATAAGTTTAGAATATCTTTTTAACTACTAACCCAACTGTTTATCAAACAATTGAATGACCTATATCTTTATTGGTTTATGTTTTGTTCAATTAAATTGTGTTGTAAACTTTATTTTTATAATTTATTAACATATATTTTTAAACTAAAAGATATTTGACCATTTAACCTTACATTGTACAGTGTGCATTTGACAAATGAAGATAATCTTTTTCATGCTTATGTTATTTTGTATCGGTTTTGTGTACTTTTATATCTTAAACCAAATCTTTAAAAAAGTTTATATATGCCTTATAGTTATCAAACGTATATAAAAATGGTTTAATATCGATACCATTTCAGATTATTACACTTCCTTACTTAAAGTATTTGATTCGTTTATTTTATTATTATTACATTTTTATTATTCATGATAATTTGAATTTTTTTTTCCAAATCAGAAAACCTTGTAGTAAATACCACCACTGGAATTTGTTGTGGTAACAGTATATAAAAATGAAATAATCGGAATTAAATAAATGAATAAAATAAAACACAATTAATTCAAATAAAATACGAGACATTACCATACAATGGCATACAAATACATAATGTATAATTAATACAAAATAAAATGCATTAAGTTGTGATTTAAACACATGTTTCCTCTTTACATACACGACATAATTTGTAATTTCCTACCATGTTTTAGAACAATATCAGTCACGTTGAACATTGAATATATCATAACATTATTGCCAAGGGTACTGCGATGTATCATGGGAAGAGTATTGTCGTGTTTGTTATGTAACCGATCTGCATTTGCCATGAGTGTCATTTGCATTGTCAGCCCTTGTGCGAGTGAAAGCCTCTTGATGGATGTCACCTGTAATCAGCGCGGCGTCAGACGTGTCCTTGCAGCGCCGAGATAAACTTGTCTACGATCGGACTAGAAAAGGCTGAATGAACGTTCGGACGTGACACACGAGCGTGAGCCCGGGGTCATCAGCGGGTCAGGTGTCCACAAAAGACCGATTGATTTTTACAATAATAGTGTACATTGTGTAATGTAACACCGAGGAAATGGACATATGGTGGATATAACTTCTGCAAAAGAAGATTTATTTAATAATATTTCTAATTTGGATAATTATCCTTCCATCTGCTCCACATATTTTGTCAATAAATAAGAATATAGATACTTTTTATACATTTTGTTAGTGAATTGAACCAAAATAAGCTTTTAAAATCAACCTTTACCAACAGAAGAATGCTTTGAAAGACACTTAAGAGCATCTTAAAAGACTTGTTACTCTTTCCCTCGTGTTCATCGGAGCAGGTACCGACCCCGAGCTCCCACCTCTCCCTGAGACGCCCCCAGGTGAGGTGTACACCTGCTAAAAAATTAACGATCCCCTGGGACAAGGTCGCCCGCCGATAGCCCTAGGACCCATTCACTCGCCTCCTTAGCTCCTCCCCCTTTCTGCTGTTTACCACCATCGCCATGGCGACACACACAGAAGCGCTAGCCTTGGATGAGATAATGAGGAAGATACAAAAATACAAATACACATTGAAAATCCGATGTAAATCGGTGATGATTTTTTTTTTCTTATTTTTCAACAGCAGACTAGCACCACTTTCAGAAGCGCGACTGAGGTATTTGTTTGGAGACACGGTTGAATTGTGAGCCTCAATGAAGCAAAACCAGCAGGCTCATGTGTTCCTCCTCTGACGGGCCTCCTAGACAAAAGACTGAATCAATTAAAAAGTGAATGGGACGGGGGGGTTGCAGACTGGTCAAACAATTAAGCGGCCATTGCATTTTACCGTCATACTATATCATTGTGTTTAAACTGGACACCATTGCCAGGGTAATTTCTTAGCCATACTTATATTTGGGGCTGGAAAAAAACCTTCTCAATTCTCTTTTCCAGATCAATACGTTGGAAATTTTTTGCAATGATTACAGTTTGAAGATTGTTGATTATTAAAGACCAGCAAGTCCTTCATGTTATCAAATATATTCAGTAAATTCATTTTTTTATCACTTGAAAAGAGCCACTATTCGCTGTCTCCACTTTATCTTATCACGAGTTTCGATCAATGTTATCAAGCTCATCCGACCGATTCATGTTGCTATGGCGACCTATAAAGATGCCAGTGTTCAAGATAAGATAAGATAAGGAACAGAGGGATGTCAACAAAACATGTAGAATAGAATTAGTTTGACGGAGGAGAAGAAAAGGGAGATTGAAAAGACAATATAAAAATGAGACTCCTTCGTACTGTTCGGTACAAGCACGTTAAGTTCTGACCCCTCGTGTGATCGAGTCGGATTGAGGAACGTAAACATGCTCAGGTTTCTCCCACAGGAACAAACTAGTAATTAGTAACTTAGCTGTGGTTTGACTAGTGACTGCTTTAACCATAAGTCACCACTAATTAGACAGTAAAATATCTACTTTTGCCTTCTTTGCTAATTTCCTCTATTTGAGATATTGTTGTGTCTTGGGGCGAGATCTCGTTGGAACACACGGAACCCACAACATTCTTATATTATTTAGACGGGAACGACCGGGAATGTGACGAGCCTTTATCAGACAGGAAGACTATTAGTGCGACATCAATTACTTTGTCTGTAATGAAGACACAGATGCTCTTTGTTACCGTGTACAAGGTGCAATTACGGAGGCCAATTGCATATCGGCTTGTCACAGGTGGAATATCAGATATCAGTCCGCTATATTTGTCCTTTGACAATTTGGCCGAGACAAGTTTTTCTTGCTGCACTTGATGATTGGTTATTTATTATGACTAGTTAATTAACTAGAGCTTGTTGAAAATCTACCTTTTATTTGAACTCAGTTCATTGGCCAAGTCTTTTCACACATTTTTGCCAATAGATCTTCTTTAAACTAGTTTTTCTTAGTATGTTAGTAAACAAATATTATATTGCTATTGCTGTGTATTGGCACGAAACTGGCAATATGCTACTATACATGTGTATATATATGGGTATAATAAGTACAGATCCTACTAGTAGAGATTAGAATTCTAATACTGAACTGGGATCTGAATATTGGAATTCTACTCTGTCCTAGGAGGATTCCAGATTCTACTAGTGAATTACAATCTCTACTAGTACAGCTTGGAATCCTACTACTGTATTGGGATCTGAATATTGGAATTCCAATCTGTCCTAGGACAAATGGGAATTCTACCAGGACAATCTCCAATTCTAAAAGGAGAAATTCGGATTGCATCAAAATGTTTTGGAAAATAGACTGAATCATGGAATTAGAATCTGTTTGTTGGATTCCAGATTCTACTGGATTCAAATCTGTACTGTGACACATGTGTATATATATGTATATATTTAGGGTAAGTTTGCCCCTTTATCATTATACATATCCTATTGCCAGTTGAGTGCCAATACATGGCAATAGCATATATTATTTGTGTACTAACATACTAAGAAAAACTAGTTGCGATGTTGTAGGAACAATATAGTATATTTGTAGTATAGCATGACTCCAGATGAGGTCGTAACTGCTTTCTTTTGCTTTGAAATGTTTGTAAGCTGTTGTAATCGACCGTATCCTCTCGTCCTCAGTGATCATGTGATTTCAATGTTAATTTAGCCGTGTAGGACGTAACGACTGATGCCATCTAGAGGCCCGGAAGTTTAATAGCAACTGAAAAATGACTACAAAGGGATTTTTTTGCAATGAAAATTTTACACACATTTTATTGAACTATAAACGATAAACAACAATGAAAGCACATGATTTGCAAGCATAAATTAAGGGGAAAAAAATTATCGTACAACTTTTTTTATTACTTATTTTTATTATTTTAATATGTGCAATCGTTTCCTAATGTAAACTTACTGCTATGATGATGTACATTTCCCCCTGTGGAATTAGAAATATCGTATAAATGATTAAAATAAAAATGAATTGGCATATAGTGAAATCACTCAATATGGGAGTTATAAGTTAGGAAGTTTATCCACTTTCACCATATACATACATATAAGTGATTAAATAAATCGTTAAATACCTTTTGAATCTGTAACTTCCTACAGATGGCTAATGGTAATTGTACCATAGTAAAGCAAATTAAACTTCATATTTAATGGGTCATCTGCAATTCATACAGTAAGAAGATTTCAAACGCACATTCAATGCTAACTATAGTTGCCTTTAAAATCATCTATTGGCTTAAAACGTCAGCATTGAAAGAGAAAATCTGGACGGGGTCACGTCGGCGTCTAGACCACCACCTTATTTTCCACCCACTCACGTCCACCTTGGCCCGTAACGTCTAAGCACGAGCAGGCCGGGGCAAAGCCAATGGAGTGCTAATCCTCTTAGTAGACCGATTGCTCATTTGTCAGTGTCCAAATAAAGAGCCGCCTTATAGGATTTAGAAGCCCCGTTCACTCCATGACCCCCCCCCAGGGAGACTGGAGGATCTGGGATCCAGTCGCCGGAGGAAATGCCGAGAGTGGGATTTGGCTAAGCATCACCGCCGCAGACTGCTCTGGAAATAGCTTCAACTTTGATAAAGACTGAGTCCAGATTGTTGCGTTAATACTCAGTTAAAACAAGACAGACCTGCCCAACATATTCAGCTAATATATAGAATATTTAAGATTCCCATCTGGAAAACTATTGACTTACAAATGTCCTTGTGGAGGCCTGAGCGTTTGTCTGCTCTCTGACCCGGATGATTGGAAACCAACACAAACATTGTACTTACAGGACTTAAATAACTGGACTTAGGTTTTGAAAATGGAGGTTGCACCGAAGGGGGTCGGAGTTGTTTAAAAACAACCATATACACGACATACAACCAATATTTACCTCACGTTTTGTCCGATAATTACAACTTTTCAACAAATAAATCGACCTGTTAACAGGATAATTTCCTTGATTTCACCTGTTCTTGTTTTTTTCGTCCAGTCTCGTCAACTCTCAGACGAAGAATGGTGCCACGCCGCTCTACCTGTCCTGCCAGGAGGGTCACCTCGAGGTCGTCCAGTACCTGGTCAAGGATTGCGGGGCCGATCCAAGCATCAGAGCCAACGATGGGATGACCTCCCTGCACGCTGCTGCCCAGATGGGCCACAACACCGTCATTGTATGGCTGGTCAGTAAAAGTCCAGATTACTAGTTGATACTGTGTAGAGACTTTTTGTATAATTTCAACTTTATACCCTGATTGATAACAGGGGTGTGTATTGGTAATTATCTGGAGATATATGTATCACGATACAGTGCAACGATACGATATATTGCTATATATTTTATGATACTGTAGGAAAAAGCATGACTCAAACAAAAGTCATAACTACTTTCTCCTGTTTTGAAACCAACATATGCCGGTGTATCAGCTTCAAAAGCTGCTGTATCCTCTTGTCCTCAGTCATCGCCGTGATCCCAGATAATTTTGCTGTGAAGGATGTAATGATAGCTAGCATGTAGCGGTGGGAAGTTAAATTGCAATATAAAAATGAACAAAACGCTGTCAATATTAGGATGTTAATTCTGAATTAAAAATATATATTTTATACCACAAAATAACTGTTAAAAATTAAAACATGACTTGGAAGCCAAAAGAAAATTGCTATATTTATACCCCTAATTGATAATGACCTATTAATAAATCAACATCTTGCACATGTGTTTCTACAGTTGCATGTGGACATTCATTTAAATGGTTTTGTCTTGTTTCATCTTGTACTTTCACATCTGCCTTCAGATGAGTTTCGCAGAGATCAGTCTGACGGACCGAGACGGCGACGGCGCTACAGCCATGCACTTCGCCGCCAGCCGTGGTCATGCAAAGGTCCTCAGCTGGTTACTGCTGCACGGCGGCGACATCGTCACCGATAACTGGGGAGGGACTCCCCTTCACGACGCCGCCGAGAATGGGGAACTGGAGGTAGGACTCTATTTAGCGGTTAAAGCCCCACTCTGTAAGATTTAAAACGGTGTTTCTGGCTCCCCCTGATGTAGGAACAGTGCTACTGCAATCTGGTCAAATCTTTTTTTGATAATTCTCTCTGCATGTACCTCCTTTTCTTTACATAATACAGGATAGAGGTTCATCAATTTTCAATAATATCTACACGAAAAAATGTTCAAATATATTCTAAACGGTACTGCTATCTTTTCCAGTGCTGTCAGATTCTAGTAGTCAACGGAGTGGACCTCGGTATCAGAGACCAGGACGGCTTCACAGCGGCAGACCTCGCCGAATACAACGGACACTCGCAGTGTGCGAAGTACCTCCGCACTGTTGAGAACATGGTGAGCAGTTATTTGACCTTCAATAAGTGAGAAGAAAGTTTCATCATATCTCTATTGTTTTTGTGGAAAATGCAGGGAATTCAACCATTATTTACTGTATTAAACTCCAGATTCAGTCTCACCACAGATGTTTTCTTAATGTAGTTTAAAGGATCTAAAAGCTATTTTTTTTCCTTCTTGTCCACGTATAAAGAACATTGCACAGACAGTAATTGACCCATTGGGATCATTCCACCTATAGCTCAAAACATGTGACAACATATGTTCCCATAAAGCTCTCAGGGCATCCAATATCCTTATTAATAATCTCATTAATGACCTTATTGATTAACTAGCTTGCAATAATGCTACAATAAACACCTTCTATCTGACAATTCAAATAAATGTATATTTCTGTATCTATTATTTGTCAAAGTATATTACAATTCTTATATTTTATGCTCTACAAATACTATTAAATAAAAATGTCTGAGATAGTAACGTCTCAAAACGTGACAAAGAACAACATGTTGCTTTGTGGGAAACATGTTTCAAATCCCCCTGAGAAATTAAGAACTGTTGCAGCTGAAGAATCCGTCCCTGAGCTCCTTCTATTAAAGCTCACATTAGTAAACATCACCAGAGATGTTCACCAGTTTGTTTCTCTTTCCTCAGAGCGTGGAGCACCGGGTTTTGTCGAGGGATCCGTCGACGGACCTGGAGTACAAGCAGCAGGACTCGGGGCTCTCGTCCCCGAACACCACCATGCCCCCCGCCACCCAGCCGGCGCACTTCGACCTCAGCTCTCCCTCCAGCTCCCTCTCCAACTACGACTCGGCCAACTCCAGCCAGTCCAGCACCGGCGAGAAGAGGAGCAGCCTGACCACACGAGGTCCAGGGGGTCAGATCAACCCGGCCGCACACACGGGTACTTCTAGACATGTTCCCGTTTGGATCGGCAAGGAATTTGCATTTAAGGAACAGAAACAATATTTGCGATATCGTGACAAAAAACATGCAAATATCACACGGACGGCTCACCCGGAATATTTGAATTGTGGTTGTGAGTCGACACCACCTCTCACCACACCATCGTGCTAACCTCAGAATCAGTTACAATCGCACCTGTTTTATCTTTCATATTTACTCCTTTAAATAGACGTCATAACTACAATTTTCAAGATAGAAACAGACTTTAACTACAGAGAAGAGTCATCCTGGTCAAATACAAGTTTTAGCAATTATCAGAATCGAAAAACTTCTATTGCCAGTTGAACTTGCTGTGGTGACATTACAGAATATAAAAAGGAAACTAGAAAATTTGCATTTCCAGAAGAAAATGCAGTGTGAATGCTGCTTCTGCTGAATCTGTAAACATCCCATAATAATTGAGAATTGCATCTCGTAAAATTAAAAAGTAGTAATTGAATTAGTGGTAAAAGTAGAAGAAGTGGAATTAGTAGTAAAAGTGTAGTAGTGGAATTATTCATAAAAATAGAAGTAGTACTGGAATATGTTGTAAAAGTAGAAGTAGTAGAAAACCAAAAGTAGTAGTGGAATTAGTAGTAAAAGTAGAAGCGGAATTAGTAGTAAAAGTAGAAGCGGAATTGGTAGTAAAAGTAGAAGCGGAGTTAGTAGTAAAAGTAGAAGCCGAATTAGTAGTAAAAGTAGAAGGGGAATTAGTAGTAAAAGTAGAAGGGGAATTAGTAGTAAAAGTAGAAGGGGAATTAGTAGTAAAAGTAGAAGCGGAATTAGTAGTAAAAGTAGAATAAGTGGAATTAGTAATACAAATAGAAGTAGTGGAAAACCAAAAGTAGTAGTGGAATTAGTAGTAAAAGTAGAAGCGGAATTAGTAGTAAAAGTAGAAGCGGAATTAGTAGTAAAAGTAGAAGCGGAATTAGTAGTAAAAGTAGAAGCGGAATTGGTAGTAAAAGTAGAAGCGGAGTTAGTAGTAAAAGTAGAAGCCGAATTAGTAGTAAAAGTAGAAGGGGAATTAGTAGTAAAAGTAGAAGGGGAATTAGTAGTAAAAGTAGAAGGGGAATTAGTAGTAAAAGTAGAAGCGGAATTAGTAGTAAAAGTAGAATAAGTGGAATTAGTAATACAAATAGAAGTAGTGGAAAACCAAAAGTAGTAGTGGAATTAGTAGTAAAAGTAGAAGCGGAATTAGTAGTAAAAGTAGAAGCGGAATTAGTAGTAAAAGTAGAAGCGGAATTAGTAGTAAAAGTAGAAGCGGAATTAGTAGTAAAAGTAGAAGGGGAATTAGTAGTAAAAGTAGAAGCGGAATTAATAGTAAAAGTAGAAGCGGAATTAGTAGTAAAAGTAGAAGTGGAATTAGTAGTAAAAGTAGAAGCGGAATTAGTAGTAGAAGTGGAATTAGTAGTAAAAGTAGAAGTGGAATTGGTAGTAAAAGTAGAAGAAGTGGAATTAGTAATACAAATAGAAGTAGTGGAAAACCAAAAGTAGTAGTGGAATTAGTAGTAAAAGTAGAAGCGGAATTAGTAGTAAAAGTAGAAGGGGAATTAGTAGTAAAAGTAGAAGTGGAATTAGTAGTAAAAGTAGAAGAAGTGGAATTAGTAGTAAAAGTAGAAGAACTGGAATTAGTAATACAAATAGAAGTAGTAGAAAACCAAAAGTAGTGGTGGAATTAGTAGTAAAAGTAGAAGTGTAATTAGTAGTAAAAGTAGAAGAAGTGGAGTGGTAATACAAATAGAAGTAGTACTGGAATAAGTTGTAAAAGTAGAAGTAGTAGAAAACCAAAAGTTGTAGTAGAAAACCAAAAGTTGTAGTGGAATTAGCAGTAAAATTAGAAGAAGTGGAATTAGTAATAGAAGTAGTAGAAAACCAAAAGTAGTAGTGGAATTAGTGGTAAAAGTAGAAGTAGTAGAAAACCAAAAGTAGTACTGGAATTAGTAGTAAATGTGGAAGTAGAAGTGCAATTACAAGTCAAAGTAGAAGAAGTAGAATTGGTAATAAATGTGGAAGTAGAAGTGGAAAAGTAGTAAAAGTAAGAGTAGTAGAAAAGTATGCTTACTAGCGTTCACACAATAATACAAATGAAATAAAAA
Organism: Callionymus lyra; assembly: GCF_982586985.1. Taxonomy (NCBI): domain Eukaryota; kingdom Metazoa; phylum Chordata; class Actinopteri; order Syngnathiformes; family Callionymidae; genus Callionymus; species Callionymus lyra. The sequence continues at coordinate 10,245,972 of NC_141836.1, read as the reverse complement.
TGGATTGACAAAATAAAACACAATAAAATTGTTAAAATGTTACCATAAAATGGCAAATAAATAGTATTATAATACAAATAACTATAAATAAATCAAATAAATAATAAATCAAAGACAAATTAAACGGTATTCATGATTGGGACAAATATGTCTTTAGGTTCAGTTTGTTTTTCTCATCAAAACTGAAAAGACGTGACAATATACGAGAAAATCAAATTAAACCTTTACAGATACATCCAAAATCAGACTAAATTTAACAACTCGTGCTTATTATAGTGAGCTTTGAAAATGAAAACATCGTAAATGTATCTTTTGCCAAACAACGTCCAAAACAATTTACCAAAGAAGAGATTATAAGGTCATTTTAACAAACTAGGTATGAGGTTGAAAAATAGAAATGTAAATCAATGTTAAATATCCCTTGAGGACAAATGCAATGAAATAATAAAACGAGTAATTTATCTAAGACTGAACTAAATTTAGAAAAAAAAGATAAAATGACAAAAACAGGAAAAGGAAGAATCCCTTAATAAGCATTTGATTGTGTATTATTATCATAAATTATATAATAATAGTATTATTTATTAATTAAACAGTGCTTTATATTCAACAGTTTGTGAAGCTTCAACACCATCAGTTTGCCTGGTGCTGCACCCTGGTGGTACAAATGCATATGTTCCTTTTAAAGTTTGTGAGGAATAAAAATAACTTCCTTATTAAAAAATTATCGCAAAATAACAAAACTATTTTTCCTCCAGGTGCGTCGGAGACGGCCATCTCCGGCATGCAGGCGTACATGGACATGCTCAACCCGGATATCGACTCGGACTCGTCCCGGAAGAAGGACGTCGCCCCCGACGCCAAGCTGCCTCCTCCTCCCGCCTTCCCACCCCCGCCTCCACCCCGGGCGCCCCCTACGCCTCCCCCGCCCCCCAGCTACCCGGCGCCCAAACCCCCCCAGGAGCCCACGTCGGCCGAGTTCCTGAAGGTGAAGAGCAACCTGCGACACGTGGAGAGCAGCAGCTCCAAGAAGGAGGTGAGAAGAGTGTGTTATCATCTCAGGAAACAAAAGTATTAAAGCCGAGTGGGGGATAAAGTGGTCACGAGGGGGCCCCCCAGAACCCACTCTTGGGCCCCCCCGTCGGTTGCGTAACGACGACAAAGATGTGGTTGTTTGAGCCGCGCTAACGAGACCACGACAGAGATGCTCATTACTGGAGCGTTGTTGACACGCCAGGCTTGACACGAGGGCGTCCAACACTCTGGCCTCACATCACTCGTGTGAGAGGTTGAACTCGATGGTCTCTTCACAAAGTAGTAAAGTGACTATTATTATCTCTATCGACTTATCGTCCGCTATGACTGTCATCGATATTAAAGACAGTGAATGTCTTTTGACCCCTTTTCACTTCATTTAAATCATGCTTTTAAAAAAACACAAAAAACAAATCTGCTACAGCGCTGAGTTCACTGAGAGGGGGTGAGACTGAGAGAAAGTTGTGTTGGAAAGTTCGGAGTGAGTTTTTTTCCAAAATACAAATTGAAAAGAAAATACATTTAGCTTCCCGACTAGTAGAATTAAGCCTTGTGTTATCTCGGGGTCAATTTGATCCAAAACCCCAAAAACAAATGCGTTTGTGGTATCCCTTGTGTTGTCTCCGGATCAGGGTGAACGACCTCCATCACTGCATATAAAGGTGTAAATAAACCCACTTTCACTACATTTAAGTCATGCTTAAAAAAAAGCCATCATTTCTTGAGGTAGCTCCCTGTCTACTAGCTCCCTTGTGTTATCTCGGGGTCAAAGTTACACAAGGCCTGGAAACAAATGTGTTTGTGGTATCCCTTGTGTCGTCTCTGGATCAAGGTGATCTTGAACTTCAAGGTGAACTTCAATAAATCCATACACGGTGGCGTAGGTCGTTGACCTTGACCCAGAGACGACACAAGGGGTTACACAAACACTTTTTTTTTCCGGGCCTTCGGGTCACCTTGACCCTGAGATAACGCAAGCGTTAAATAATGTTGCGGTGCAATAAATACTCACAAAAAAAGTTAGAAAACAATAGTTATATTTAGAAACAAGTCAAAAATGCAAAATAAAAATGTTAGTTACTATTTGATATTTGACATTATAAGGGCCAAATGAATCCAGTCTAAGAGCCGCATGTGGCCCCTGGGCCCATCTCTGGCTTATCTGGAGTTGAGTGGCGGGGAGCAGAATCCTCTTCTCCGAACCCAAGTGATCATTTTCCACTTAAAAGAACATTTAAAATGTTACATACTTATATTTGGAGCTAAGTAATGACTGTTTCAGTGTAGAAGACGTCATCAAAAAAATGTATTTACTGTATAATAATTACTAATAATAGCGAAAAAAGTGTAATGATGAAACATGAGAACAGTGGAAGCATTTATAGATCAACATAAAGAGATCATAGGACGCTCACGCGTGGATGAAACGCACCGAGGAGAGTTTTTAATCGTCTGTGTCGCTGCCCTAAGCTTGCAGACCAGCTCACAGCGGGCCCTCATTAACAATTTAGTTTAAGCTTCTTCTTGGAACTCGGAGCACGCACTCGCTCTATAAACATTGTAAATAAAGCTGCCCATCCCGGTCGCCGTGGCAACAGGGAACATAAACCTTTTGCGCAAAATAAAAGAGGCAGAGCCCGGGACGTCCCGAGTTTTGTATATTGTGTTGAGTCACCTCATTTGTGTGTATTTGCCTCAATGTTTTGTCTGCAGCAGCCAAACAAATGCCTGCTTTGCCTTTTACGCTTTTAGACGTTTTAGTTCCGAGTTAAAACATTTAAAAGAAGTTGTGAGAAGATTTAAGAAATCATTTTATAGTTTTGGAATTAAAGTTTTCTTCGAAAGCGTCTTCTTCCTGCATGTGTTGGGCAGGGTCCGAGGGGGGGGCGGCGGGGGGGGGGGGGAGTGGTTCCGGCGGCGATGACATCACTGCAGATGTCGGAGCGATGGGTAATTGATGAGGCCGCTGGGTAAACCGAGAGGGCAGGTAGAGTGACAGGTGTAGCACAGAGAGCAGGAGGAGAGGAGAGGCTGTAGATCTGGTGACAGCATCTCTCGCTCGCCGGTGCCTTGTCCTCCGTCCAGACCTCGGCTCCCGGAGAGGACTTTTTTTTTTTTTTTTTAATCTAGAAGGTAAGATGTTAAAAGAAGAGCGACGTCGTCATGTAGAGGACGATTTAAACGCTTAATATTGTGTATTTGTTTAAGTGAAGTTTGTCAGTGTAACGTGGTGAACTTGGACTTTAAATAGTTGGTTCTTAAAGTACAATTTTATGTCAATATTTGGTGTAAGATCAGAGAAAAGGGCTTGAAAGTTGATGAGGAAATGTTGATGTAAGTTATTAAGGTATTAAGAGTTATTTTACTCTTATTTTTGACTTAAATGTTGCTGTTCTAAGATGTTTCAATATATATAATATATATATATATATATATATTATATATAATCCTTTTGTGCTGGATGGTAACATTGGAAGCGAAGGGATCACGATCGTGGTTACATGTGTCTTCTACTCTGTGGGAGGTTGACAATCAAACCATCTGTAGCGCCTCACGTTACACTCCCATCCCATCATGACTGCTCGGTACACAATGCTTAACAAGCCCATGAGAACACAAGACCGCTAAAAAAAAAGGAAAGAGGTCAGGGGTCAGATGGAACGCCACTTCCCTTTTTTTTCTAGTTAATAATGGACTTTTCCTGTCGCTTTTCGTCGCTTGTTTATGTTTTATGAGTTTATTTTCCACGGCGTTTTTGAGGAAGCGACTGCTTGAGGCCGGAGAAGCTTGTTTTCTGTTTCCCACGTCTCTTAAGTCGTGACCATTATTGTTAGATTGTTGGATAGACTTTATTAATCCCTCTGGAGGTCTGCTTCGGAAGAAGAACAAAGTTTAAATAAAAGTGCACAAAGTGCAAGGGATGACAAAGTGCAAATATAAAGAACAGATCAAATTGTTTATTTGAGTAAAACTAAAGATAAAGAACAAAAAGTGATTAAGATGAATTGACCTGTTGTCTCTGGGTCAAGGTGACCTGAAGGCCTGAAAACAAATGTGTTTGTGGTATCCCTTATGTTGGCTCTGGGTCAAGGTGACCAAAAGGCCTGAAAACAAATGTGTTTGTGGTATCCCTCTTGTAGTCTCTGGGTCAGGATGACCCGAGGGCTGGAAACAATTATTTGTGTAATCCTTTCTGTTGCCTCTGCGTCATGATGACCCGAAGGCCCGAAAATAATGCGTTTGTGGTATCCCTTCTGTTGTCTCTGGGTCAAGGTGACCCGCAAGCTGAAAACAAATGTGTTTTTGGTATCTCTTCTGTTGTCTTTGGGTTAAAGTGAGCCAAAGGCCTGAAAACAAATGTTTGTGGTATCCCTTCTGTTGTCTCTGGGTCAAGTTGACCCAAAGGCCTGAAAACAAATGTGTTTTTTGTATCTCTTCTGTTGTCTATGGGTCAGGGTGTACGACCTCCACCACTGTACACACAACACATTTGTTTTTTGGGCCACCGGGTCACCTTGACCAAGATAAGACAAAGGATCAAAGGGGATCACTTCAGTGTGACCTTCACTTTCTCCTTTGACAAACTAGTGACCTGTTAGGATCCAGCTTTACCCGACACAAACCAGAATTACTTATAAATATTTCCTCCAAACTAACTGAATCTTAATGATGCCTTAAAACAGGATAATTAGGACATATTGATGGTTGACCCTTGACAACAATAATCTCTCGCATCCTAATTCTTAATTTGTGGCCCTTATTTTTTTTAGGTGTCACATAGAAACACAACTGTTTAGAGCAAACTCAATAAAGCCTTGTTCTGTTATTAAAATTAAGCAGCTTTAGTCACTAAAACGTCCTAATCCGCCAGGAAAAGCAGTCGCACACATTCCGACCCGACTTAATACTGGGAGATATTAAAAACTCTTGTTTGTACCCTGAATAATCAACCACATGAAACATGTTTTTTAATTAATATATTTGTTAAAAACGTTATTTTTATATTTATTTATCGGTTATAATTGTTTAAAATAAGGGCATCAACTGTCGACATCAGCCTCAGCATCACTTCTGTGAGTTTTTGTCCTGATTCTTTGCCTCCCTCCGTCTCAGAAGCTGTTGCCCGGCGACCAGCACGAGAAGCTGCGGCGCGTGGATTCCAACAGGAAGTCCCGGAGCTTCAGCAAGCAGCCCAGCACTGGGGACTACTACAAGAACCTGGGCAGCGACACGGCCGAGCCCCGAGGGAGCAAAGTCATGGCGCCCAACGAGGAGGCAAGGCATCCTTGTGCTTGAGATTTCAAACGAGAGATTGAAAATAGTCGTGCCAAACTTCTTGAAATGTTTCCCCAATTATTACTGCAGATACGTTCAAGTACCACCAACTAGATCCCATGATGCAACTGCGTGACCATTTGAAATCTAGCTTTAAATGTTGGCTTGTGCCCTTTAATTCTCGTTAAACCCCATTTGTTTCCTCTTTTTATCACAAATTTTCTTCTATTTATCCATTAATAAGTGTCTGGTTTACTGATAATAAGCGAAAATATTACGGGTTATACAGGTTTTATCAGGACATTTCTTCAGTTTATTTGATTTCAATTAAAAAATAATGATCAATGTTGCGTTAACATAAAGTAGAATAAGTGAAGCCATTATTCAATTTAGAAGTTTAAGGTTAAGCGTATTTAATGATGACAAAAGTCCTTTTTTGCTTTTTTACTTTTCAGATTGTTCGCTGAAGTTAATATTTAAAAATGGTTCTAATTATTAATATAATCGACCTAAAGTAGAACATTTTGTTGCAGAAAAGAAACATTTTGTCGCAGAAAAAAAATGTTCAGACCAAATTATTCCACTTTAATTTAAAAAAGAAAATGCTGCAGATTAAACATTGTATTGTAAAACAAAAATATATTGTTGTCAACAAAAATATAATAAAAAATAATTGCATAAAAAAGAAAGAAAATGCAATTCATATTACTAATTTAATTACTAAATTTTGTATTTAATTGCATTTAAATCAACCAATTAAAAAACAAAATCTGCTATAAAATGTATAATTGAAATGTTATGTTTCAAACAAAAATATGTTTTTGCAGACAAAAGAAATGCCTAAATTGGACTTTGTTAAAGCTGATGCACTTTCAAGACGAGATTTTCTAAAAACCCTTTATATCTTAAACCTTTTTATCATTAACCCGTTATTTGGAAACGCCTCTGATACTGAGTTTGGAATAGTTTATTAACAGAATAAATTTCAGTTACTTAAAAGTTCCACAATATGCCTTAAATTTCCTTGTCCTTACCTTTTCTCCTGAAGACAACCAGATGATAAAGAACTAAAATAGTCTGTAATAAATGTGTTTCACTGACGTTTAAAATACACATCGTTGGTACCATCCTGTCTGCACGGATGTTAAAAACATATATATTATTGTTTTGTGATGTAGTTTGCTTTGGTTAAGATTGATTTCCATATTGATTATTGTGAAATAGTTTTTATTGTTTGTTCACTATGAATCGTAAAGAAAAACAACTGTTTTTTCAAATCAATATCTAATGAATCACATTCTCTGTAGTAACCTGATGATTAATTTATAGTTATTAAGTCATGAATAATCATCTGTGATTTAAAAATTGGTCACATATTAGTTGTTGTGTGTACTGTTAACTCTGTAAGTCAAAATAAATGCTAAGAAAAATATATTAGGCTTTTTGGTTTTATTAAGTTTTACGAGTATTCAATTAGTTCGCTCACGACGATGCCGTAACTGATGTCGCGCCGGCATCAGGTTACCGCGGCGATGTCAGTATTTGCCTATTTCGATCAGCTAACCCGAGTTACGTAATGTCACGGCTTTTGTTCGCCACCTGATGCAAACCCCTCATTTCCATCCCGCCCTCACCCTCTTGTGTAAACGCCCGGCGGGCAATCGGACAAAGAATGGGACTTTTTTTCCTAGTGTGTCTGTGCAAACAAAACCCTTAGATCACTGCTAATCTGGACTATTATGGATTTTAATCCACTAAAACTGAACGACACGGGCCGAACAAAGGGTTTAATTACCAAACAGGAAGTATGAGTCTCATTGAGACGTTGTCTTTTTATTCCTTGAGGCTTATTTTCTCCGTTTGTCCTTCGTCAAAAACGTCAAATTCCTTTCTTTCTACGTCCGTTTTACTCTCATTGAAAGTCATCATTACTTGGATTTATAGCCAACCATCCTGTGGGCCACACTAAATGAATTATTAGACCGGATTTAGCCCACAGGCCTTGAGTTTTTACGCGTTCACAACATTTCTTTCATTTCCATACAACATTATTTTTCCTTTAAATTCTTGTTTTTGTGTGGCGTTCTTTCCAGGGTGTCCCTAGCCGCCCTGCGGCCCCATTAGGGACTAAATTATAGAAAATGGATAAATTGATTATTTATTTTGTTATTTTATAACAATTTTAGACAATTTATTATCTTTCTTTTGAATGTATTTTATTCAAAAATCGTATATTTTAAAACCTAATTATTTATCGTCACGGTAACAAGTAAATTCTACATATAATTATTTAAACTCTAAAATCTGTATCGTTAAGTATGATTTAAAAAGTGATATTTTATTGGTCTCGGTCGGGGGCCACATGCCGACACAGCCTCCCACGGAAATAAAGAGTCCATTAGACTTCCCACCGTCTCCCCGGGGGAGGTATTCTTCTAATCTCCTGGGTATGTGGATCGGGGGGGCGGTGGGGGGGGGGGGTCTCTTTGACCGATACATGGTATAATCCTCATTGAGCCAATTAAGTCCTCAGTGGGGCCCTTTCTGCTCTCGCCGAGGCCCCCGACCAGATGGAGCGCTAATCGGTGGTGGCACGTGCCGGACTCATCTGGACCCCCGCCCCCTTTTTTTTTCTTACCCCCTTAACTCCCTGGGGGGTTTTCGGCGAAGAGGGGGCCGCGATGACATGCACGCGTCTGAGGAATAAAAGGAGGGGCGGGTCAGATGTCACGGCTCATTAACGGCACGCTTTCAGAACGAGCCATGTTTTAGGGCGGGGGTGTGGGGGGGTGTTAAGGTACTATCACTTGCACTAGCAGATGGCTCCCTTTTTCAGCCCACCACCTCCCTCTGGAGATTACCACTTATTAGCTGTTAGCCACGGACCATTATGTGTTTATGAATCGACTTGAGAGGAAGCAGAGGGTGTGTGTGTGTGTGTGTGTGTGTGTGACACGCTTGATGCATCTGTCGCGGTCGACAGGTTTCAATGGGTCTCGGGTCAGGATGTGCCGGTAATTGATTATTTAACAACGTTCTTTTCATGGGAGATATTAACAAATACTGCACTGTTGAGGAAGCTGCAGCACCGTAAACATCTTATTTTCTTTTTTTAATTTAATTTAGGAACTCATTCACACACAGAATCTTTTAACCATTTTCGCCGCATGATGGAAAATGTGTATATTTACCTCTCAAACTATCTTAAATATCTGTGTGTTCCTTAAAAGGATCTTCTGCAACTTCTACTTACTTTTATTTCGACTAAGGGTTGGGATTATTTTCAGAGTAATCCGTCCGTTTTTGGAGTTAAATGCAAAACTTGTTTGGTTATTTTAATGTAGCGACTTTAGCTCAGTTGTCTTCATATTTGTCCCAAAAAAAACCTACTTTAAAACATCTAAATACCTCCATACTGCTCGTCTACAACATCCATTTTTTGTGTCACCTCTAAATCGACATTTTTATTAATTTTATTTTTAACTAGTCTGGGCAAACATCGCAAGAACTTCCGGTTTAGACGACAGACAATTATTACAACACACAGTGCCTGTGTAGCATGTTAGCCTTTAGCTTCCTCTACAAACAAGCTTAAAATACAGACTTTTTAAGAAGTTTTTTCGGACTTATTCCTATTGTCTTGGCTTAAATACAAGATGGACGTTACAGACGAGCAGTACGGAGGTATTTGGATGTTTTTAAGTTTATCTTTTTGGACGAAGAAAACTGGTTCGAGAACTTCATACGAACATTAATTTCTGCCTTTAACTCTAAAAAGCAACAGATTACTCTAAAAATAATCCCAACCCTTAGTCGACATGAGGGTGAGTAGAAACACTGTCATATTAATAAGACACAATATCAACTTAAATTTGAATCTACTTTCATTCGAGCTACACATCAAATGACTTTGGGTTTAATCCTGCCGTCCTTCCAGGGCTCCGCCATGTTGGAGGAACCGGCCGACAGTCCGGCGACCGCTCCGGAAAACGGCACCGCCACGGAAGACGCCGTCCAGCCGCCGCCGGCGCCGCCTCCTCCTCCTCCGCCGCCGCCTCCTCCTCCGCCGCTGCCGCCTCCTTCCAATAACCCGATGCCAACGCCTCCTCCGCCTCCGCCGCTACCCCCGGACACGACCGCCAACCACTCGGGCGCCGGCGCCTCCAACCACCAGCGCCGCCCGTCCTCCTCGTCAGGAAGTGAGTGTGAGTTATCGTTCTTCACAAACTGGCTTTAAAAACTTTATGGGGAATTTAAGAAATGAAGCTTTAACTTAATGACAAATAAAGAAAAGTAAACAGTCCAGCGATCGCACCCGACATAAGCTATTATAAATGAATGAGCGGCGGCTACATTACCCACGGAACTGGTTTAGTGTTCATCCATTTCCTTAAGTGCCCTGCTACCCTAGATACTGTCGCCCCACGGAGGGAAGGTCTTTCTGTGTTCTTGTCAAATGATTTTTCTGTCCACGTGGTTTTGCTGAAGCTCGTGCAGAGTCAGCACAATTTGTGCGTTTGCTTTTTTACATTTAAAGTTTTAAAAGTTGCTACAGTTTAATGAGCGGACACGCAGATATAAAACGGGTTATTTACTGGTTTAATCAAAACTGGTTTCAATTTATTGGCAGTTAAGCTAAATATCTAAATACACTTTTGAACAAATATGATCTTGTCTAAGTACTGTAAATATTAATGCAGTACAAATATGTTTTCTGAGGAGAAACGCGGATGTGGAATCAATTTAATCGAATACTCTTAGGGTGTGACCCAAATCGCGCACTTGTGCACTTGATATTTAGAGTTCACAAGTGCGAAAATGTAGTGCATAATGAGCACTCAAATAGCCAGAAAATTGAGTGTGGATCGATGGACACTTTCCACCCTTAACGGCTCCATCTTAGTGACGTAGATGACGCTAAACTAAAACTACGTCACTGACGCCGCGTTTTCGGAGCAGATACCGCCGTAAATGTCTCGAGAAAACAACTTATTTTACCACAAAACAACACAACAAAAATAATAACAAAATGAAAGACAACTTAATAACTTGTTTCGATTGTAGAAAAGTGCTGTCAAGTGTCGGTGATAGTGTTTCAACTTCCGGTTGCAATCCATGTTAAAAAGTAGTAGAAGAAGAAGAAGCTGTCGAGTCATTTCCTGTAAGTGTGTAGCAGCAGAGTTTGATTTGAGACAGTACTACCTGTCGAAAAATTTGCACACTGGGCAAGTACGTGCACCGTCTTAAAGTGTACTGTAAACCAGTGCACTTGGAGAAGTACATGATTTGGCACACAGCTTTTTTTTTATTAAAGTGGAGATAATGTTTTGCACTGAATCTTCAATGAATCTACAGCCACCTAAATCCAAACTTAAATACTAACTGTCCCTAAATAATGCTGATAACTTCGGGGTCTCTTCGACATTTGACCATCCTACGACTTTTCCTCCTTTTTCCTCTGTTTCTCCTTCCATCTTTTCTCACTGCTGCCCTGTCAAGGCACGGAACTTTCTCTAAGTGAGCGTGCAGCACTAAGACAGATGAAGAGTAAGTACAAACCTTCGTGTCTAGAGTCACTCACATGTACAGCAGGTGGCGTTAAACTTCATTAAAAATATATATATTTACTCAACAATCTGTCACAGGAAGTCTGATTGTCATATCCATCTATATGATGTCTGTGTGATTCTTCCTTCACCAAACATTTGCATCAAATTTATATTACTATAACGTAAGTAAGTTATTTATAAAGATCTTTCTAGACCAGGGTCACAAAGCGCTTGAACAATCAAAATAAATACACAGTTAAAAATACCTACAAATTTAAAAACTCTTAATGGTCAAGACAACATAGAGACAAAAACAGGAGTCTCAGAAATGCAGGAAAAAGCACAAATAAAAATGTCTTTAGATGTTTCTTAAAGGAGTCCGTAGATTATCAAACACAGAGGGAGAGAGGAAGATCGTTTCAAAGCTTAGGAGCAATTTAGGAGGATTTCTCTTCTCTGGTCCTGAAGTGTGTTCAGGAACCAGCAGTAGATTCTGATCCACAGACCTCAGAGCCCGAGCTGGGGTGTAAGGCTGGATCAGATCACTGATGTAAGGAGGAGTCTGACCATGAATAGATCTGAAAGTAAGAACCAGAATTTTAAAGTTGATCCTGAAAGAAACTGGCAGCCAGTGAAGAGTTTTAAGGATCGTAGAAATGTGAGTTCTTCTACTAGAGCGACTCAGAATTCTCGCTGCAGAGTTTTGCATTAAAAGCAGCTCCTTCTTGTTTAGACACGAAAATAATCAATAGTCAGGTTGATAAAGAATCTCATGAATATTCCCCCAATACTCAAGACAATAAGACGCTTGTAAAACATTAAACTCTTCCTTCGAGCACTTCCTCGTCTTTCATCTCTCGCTGGTGTTTGTCGAGGCCGAACAATCGAAGCGTCAAGAGGCCAACGTGTGCGTCTATTAGTGGATGGATTTACTGCTCTTGTAATCAGAGAGACAATGGCGACAGAGCAGGTGGCTGATGGGAAGTGTCATGATGGCAGGGTGGACGCTCGTGGAAGAGGAGAGAGAGAAAGAGGGAGAGGAAGTGCTGCTTCAAAAACCTTCTTTCGTTCATCCATCCATCCGTGTTCTTATGAAGTTTGGCAACAACAACAAAAAAAAAGTTGTGCGATATTTATCTAGTGGAACACTAATGACACTTGTGTGTGAAGTGTTGGTTGGTAAGCTGTGGGTCTAGTAGGGAGGACTAACAAGGATTGAAGGGTGACTGAGTGTGTGTGTGTGAGTGTGTGTGGAAGAGAGTGTGTGTTTGTGTCTGCCTCACTGCATGTGCGTTAATTCCCTGCCAGCTTGCCAATGGCTCGCTGTCACTCTCAGTTACCGGTGATTCCTTTAGATTTCCCCCAACTGTGATGATGGCTCTTTATTAGAAACTCTCTCCTCCCCGAGTGAGGGAGAGGGTGAGGGAGGGAGAGAGAGAGAGAGAGAGAGAGAGAGGGAGAGAGAGAGAGAGAGAGGAGGGGCCGTTGCCTAGTCTGGCTTTTGTGTCCTGGTAGACCTTTGTGGTCGACTCGACAGGGAACATTTTTACAACAGGACTATATTTCCACCTAAATAGAAAATGAGGACTTGAGGATTATTGTCGTCAGAAGATCGAAAAACACAGGTGAGGAAGCTCTTTTTCAAAATAAAAGTCTCGGTGTTTGAATTTATTATCGTTAATATGGCAAAAGTAAATGAGTCGGTAGATCAGGAAAGGTTTTTACAATTAAAACTGCTTTAATAATAAAAAAAATAGTATTTTTTTTATAATTGTAACACGGCTTGAATCAATAAACCATTTGTATCTGCTCAAGAAAGGGGAAGTTCAACGATTTGCAATGTCATGATCAGAACGAGCGATTATTAGGAGGCTTGCATTGTTGCCCCGTAATCAGATTAGAGTCCGAGGAAGCTGAGTAAATACTTCGAACCGCAGACCCGGCTCTCCTTCGACGTTGAAAAGTTCACCGGCTTAGCCCTCTGGACCCGGTCAGCTGATCCCTTTTGATCTGCTGGTTGCGTGACGTTTTTTCTTTTTTTCTTCGGGGTCACCGCACTGACATCAGCTTCATAACTGACCCCCCCAATGATGACACTGGGTTTCCACCGCCTGCGGGTCATTAAAGTGTCATTAAAGTGTCATTAAAGTGTCATTACCCAAAAAGGTTTCCTAGAGAGTTTTGTGAAACGGAATTCTAGATCCATTGATTGACAATTCTTATCTAACAAAACCTTTAAATGTGCCACTGATCAAGATAAGGAACAGAGATAAAGAATGTCAGCTGAGGTTAAGGAAAAAAAAGAGGAAATCCTTCAAGATTGACAATATTTCAATGACTTCCTGTCATAGACTGTTCGCCAAATAAACCCAATTTTCGTGAGTTTTGACGTCCCTGCTGTACGATCTGAGTTCACTTCACGAGACCTCGTTTCAACTCAATGCTTTGCAGAAGAACCAGATTTGTAGCCAAAGTGGAGCTTCTTCGTAGAGCTATGAACAGTAGTTGGGGGACATCGATGGGTTTTTCCTCATTTTAGAGGTTCTGTAGACGGATCATACTGGGAGGAAACTGGAGCAAGAATCTGATGGGTTTATTTTAAGGGTAATAACATTATTAAAAAACGTTTAATGGTTGGATGTTTTAACAAATTTGTTGTCCATATGCCAATTTCAACCATATCTAAATTGTATAGCATTTTTAACGTTACAAAACAAGACTCTTTGTCAACCCTTATTAAACTATTGTGAACCGTAATCAAACAATTTACAATTGTATTTTAACTAAGTTTTAACTGTTTTAATTCTTTAATGAAGAATTTTCCACTGTCTTCAAACGGTGTTCAACTTTATTTAAACAATTTTCAACTGTATCTACAACTGTATTAAAATACTTGTATATTTTGTACTTTAATCAAACCATTTCAACTGTTTCTTTACTTTTTAACTCTATTGAAGAATGTTTAACTGTATCTAAAAAAATGTAACTGTATCTAAACATTTATTAACTGTATTAAACATTTATCTACCCTAGTCAAACTATTAACTGTACAAATACATTTTGAACTGTAATTAAACAATTTCCAATTGTATTTTAACTTATTTTTAACTGTAATGAAGAATTTTCAACTGTATTCAAACAGTGTTCAACTTTATTTAAACAATTTTCAACTCTAAACTTTTTTTTAACTGTATTAAACCATTTGTCTACCCTAATCAAACTATTTTGTACTTTAATCAAACCATTTAAACTGTATTTTTACTATTGTTTACTGTATTCAAAAACGGTGATCTGTATATATGTGTATATATATATAAACATTTATTAAACATTTATCTCCCCTAGTCAAACTATTTTGAGCTGTAATAAAAACACTTTTGAACTGTATTTTTTATTTTTTATTTTATTCTACTGAATAATTTTGAACTTAATCATGCAATTTGTATTCAAACTATTTACAACCATTACCAAAAATCGAATAAAAATATATTTTTTAAAAGAAGCAAAATGTCAAACATGAATTAAAAAATGTTTAATCATTTTGTCACAATTATTTCTGTAAAACGTTTAGTTATTTTAGTCTCAACTCTAGCTCAAGGTTTGTGGTATTTTCATCAGTTTAACTATGATTTTTATTAAAGTATCCGAGGTACAGGTGTTGAACGATCAAATCACTGTCCAAACAAATACTTGCCAAACACTCGCTGCTCCTGTCACTGTACAACATGTGCCTCATCCGATGAAATATTCAACAGTGGAACGTCACCCAACTCCTCCCTCGCTGCTTCACCTTCATAGTATCTCTGTCACTTTCTCTTTCTCTCCCCTCCCTTTCGCTCCCTCCTTTAACCCGGTTTCACTTTTCCTTTTTTTTTTTTCTGTCGTCTCGTCCACCACAGGCACAAAATCTTTCAACATGATGTCCCCGACTGGCGACAACTCCGAGCTGCTGGCCGAGATCAAGGCAGGGAAGAGCCTGAAGCCCACGCCTCACAGTAAAGGTTACACCACCGTCTACTCCAGCACTGGTCCTGCTGGAAACAATGTAGGCGCCGCAGCATCCATAACTTTTTTATAAGCATCTTCAGATCAACAGCTATATGATGTTATGATAGTCAAGACCACCAGCAAAGTGGAAGTATCTGTATTTGTTGTCATGAATGCGTCTACAATAATCTAATATGACTTTTATACTTTACATTTATTGTCAGAGAAGATAATCTAGTTTAATCCATTTAAAACATTCCCTTTCATCACCAAGTATAAACACAAACAATTTAATCTTTTTTATTTCAATCTTTGTGTTTTATAAACACACGTACAATCCAATCATTTACTATATAATCAAACAGTTTCCATCTCGTTCCATAAACTTCCAACTGTGATCAAACTATCAAATCATTTTATACAGTAACAATTTCCAACTTTATTCCAACAATTTTTTTCTAACAATCTCTAAATAATCCATTTTTTTTTAACTGTAATCAAACAACTTTCAACTGTTATCCAACATTTTTTAATGGTTATCCAACAATTTTAACTGTAATCTAACAATTTTGAACTGTTATCCAACAATATTAAACTGTTATCCAACATTTTTGAACTGTTATCCAACAATTTTGAACTGTTATCCAACATTTTTTAACTGCAATCCAAGAATTTTCAACCGTATTCAAACCATTTTTAACTTTAATCCAACAATTTTCAATTTTAATCGAATGTTTAACTGAAATCCAACAATTTTGAACTATAATCAAACAATTTTCAACTTTAATTAAACTATTTTCAACTGTATTTAAACAATATTTAACTTTAATCCAATGTTTAACTGAAATCCAACAATTTTTAACTATAATCAAACAATTTTAAACTTTAATGAAACAATTTTTAACTATAATCCAACAATTTTTCAACTGTATTCAAACAATTTTAAACTTTAAACCAACATTTTTTTTAACTTTAATCCAATGTTTAACTGAAATCCAACAATTTTTAACTATAATCAAACAATTTTCAACTGTAATCCGACAATTTTCTAGTTTGATCAAACAATTTTCAACAATAATCCAATTTTGAACTGAAATCCAACCATTTTTAACTTTAATCCAACAATTTTCAACTTTAATCCAATGTTTAACTGAAATCCAACAATTTTGAACTATAATCAAACAATTTTCAACTTTAATTAAACTATTATCAACTGTATTTAAACAATATTTAACTTTAATCAAACAATTTTCAACTTTAATCCAATGTTTAACTGAAATCCAACAATTTTTTAACTATAATCAAACAATTTTCAACTTTAATGAAACAATTTTTAACTATAATCCAACAATTTTTCAACTGTATTCAAACAATTTTAAACTTTAAACCAACATTTTTTTTTAACTTTAATCCAATGTTTATCTGAAATCCAACAATTTTTAACTATAATCAAACAATTTTCAACTGTAATCCGACAATTTTTAAATTTAATCAAAACATTTTTAACAATAATCACACAATTTTCAACTTTATTCCAACAATTTCTATACTCAAACAAACACTTATTTAACTTATCAAACAGAAAGTCTTTGGAACAGTTGTTTATTATGAGCAAGTATATGTCTATCAACTGTTGGTCAATAACTGTCACCTGTACGTCTCCCAGGGAAGCACCACTTCTCCACCAGACACTCGTACTTCCAGCCCACCCGTAAAGGCGGTGTCCCCTCCCCCGTCCCTCACGCCCGTCACCTCCCCACCGTCCACGCCGAGCCCCAGCCCGAGTCCCACCGGCTCCGGCTCCTCCAGGACCATCACCACCTCCGCCAGCTTCGAGCAGTTGTCCTCCAACTCCGCGATCAACGGGAGCAACGGCGGCAGCGCCGCGGGGGCGGAGTCGGGGAGGAAGACCAGCCTGACGGACGTGGAGGCCCTCGTGCCCACCCACGACGAGCAAGGGAAGGCGATCCCCGAGTGGAAGCGGCAGGTGATGGTGCGGAAGCTTCAGGTCAAGATGCAGGAAGAGGATCAGCACAAGCGCAAGGTAGGCATTCCTTAAAAGGCGCCGTTTGTCGTCGCTATCCCATTTGTGTTGGCGTTGCTACCGACGGCATGGATGGGATAGTCAGCGTGAGTTTGTGTGACTTTACCAAACACTATCATAAGTATTGTTAAGAGGATTTTGGCCTTTATGATGGATGATGTCTGTCAATCATTTGGTTTTATACAACGGTAGCTCCCTGTGCCTTCCTGACTCCAGGTCAGAATTCTTTATTCAGTTCCTACCAACATTTAAGGCCGTTTTTTAAAACCAAAGTTCAACATCCTGTTTGAGTCGTCGTGTGCCGTGCACTTCTTCTTCTTTTCTGTCCAAGCATGTCGCAAGATCCATCTTTTTTTCCCCCTGAATGCCCCGTTGAAGCATTACCTGGTTGGGTTGAATTCCAGCATGGGTTGGAGTTTGAGCATGAGGTCATTCCAAAGGTGTTACATGCTGATTCAGTGGTGTGATGCCAGGCCCATTCACACGAACCATAAAGACAGCTGAAGAGCTTTTAGTTTTTTGGACCCAAAACACAAAAAACCCAAAAAATACTTCAGAATCAGCAAATTATCATCTGTTCTTGCCTGTATGTGACCTATGCATCCAGACCATCACGTTAACCCGTGGTCACCGTTGATTCGTCAGGTCCGTTGTCCGGTATCTTTGAGTGGCTCAGCAACATTTTCTCAAATCAAAACCTCAGACAGAAGGCGCTGGTGGTCAGGACTTAACGCTAGCACACCTAAGGCATATCCATTGCACCACTAAATCCATGTATGAACCTGTGTGGCCCAGATGGATTTGAATTGTTCGCACAAGAAAAACCCCGAGCTGAAGGAGACCCTTCCCCCCCCTTCCTTTTGTCTTCTTGTCCCCTTTTTGGTCTTCTTTGACTTTAGTTCGCGGCCAGTGGTCACTACCAGCCTCAGGAGTGGCACTACTCCCCCGTCCACAATGCCATTTTGGGCCCGTTCGGCGAGCTGATGACGGAGGACGACCTCAACCGGATAGAGAAGCAGATCGAGAACCTGCAAGTGATGCACAAGGTGTCCGAAGTGGAGAAGGAGCTGGAGCACCTCGAGCTGGAGCTTCACCAGCTCCTGCCGGTGTCGGCCGCCCTCTCTCAGGGGCATTTCTCGGTGAACCCCAAGCAGGTCCACGGGCAGGCGGAGGATCTGCCGGCCTGGTGCAGTAAAATCTCCACTCTGCTCAAGAGCATGGCGATCCTTCTCGCGACTCTTGGAGGCAAACAGATAGACATCCTGGATCTTCTATCTTCTGAATACCCTCCAGATGGAATCCCGGATGACGGGGCGTCTCAGTCGGATCCGGGGGGGGGGTCTGTGAGCAACGGGTACATCGCTAGGTCTCAGTCGTTCTCGACGAGAGAGGAGGTGGAGAAGGAGATCAAGGAGTTTGGAGTTTCCGTCAAGAACCTTAAATCCAACTATGAAATTCCCAATCAGTCGTCGGAGAAGAAGACGAGCAAAGTGTACAAGCGTTCAAGGTCCCTTCCTGTCGTGAGCGAGTCTGAAGATCCTCCAGGGATTTTAGGCGAGGAGCAAAATCCCTCTGCGGACCTCCTCCTTCCACTCGCCAATGGAGTTTCAGTGGATGGCCCAACATTAAAGCATGTTGAGGAACCGGTTATCGTTGCTTCTCGAGCCCCTCTGACCTACACACCCACTGAAATAATGCCTCCCACCAATATACAGGAGTTCAACCAGGTTCTTTCTGCAGACCCCATTTTGAACAACGACCAGCTGACGCGGAGTTTAGAAGTTCAGACCGATCTCAGCTACGTCCAGGAGTGCATCGAGATGAGGAAAGAGAGGATCGTCTTTCTGTTCCTGGAGCACTGGCGGAAGTACACCGTCTCGGAATCCTATCGGACTAAGTACAGCAGCAGGCGGGGGAGTCAGTCGGAGGTGGGCTGGGCGGGTCAGTTCGGCTCGCAGGGCGACACGGAGTTGGAGAGCGAAGACGACAAACTCCTGCACTTCATGAAGTCGAAGCAGGTGGTCGGGAACCTCATCGGCCACTGGAGGACGATCATGAGCCAGGTGCCCACGCGGCAGATCCGGAGGCTGAGCCGGGCGCAGATGATCTACTGGCCGGAGCACTTCCTGCCGCACATCAACGGGTCGCCGGTGAGCTACGAGTGCCTGACGCTGGACCTCTTCATGCTGGGCTACTTCCAGCTGCTGGAGATGAGCATGTCCCGGAACGAGCGCAAGTTCCGGCACCTGCTGTGCTACGAGATGTTCGACCGCCTCGGGCGCCACAGGTGGGAGGACATCCGGCGCTTTCACAAGGAGGTGATGGAGGAGATAGAGCGAGGGAAGAGGGACTGGTTGGACGGTTTCGAGGAGATCAAGCTGAAGTATTTCGGGGATTCGGACGAGGGAGAAGGCGTGATGACCGCGTCGCTACGTTCCATGGATATGCCCGTGGTTCCGCCCGAAACCATCCCGCCTCCTCCGCCTCCCCATCCTCCTCCCCCGCCACCCGTAACCTCGACCGACCTCCCGTCGCACGAGCCACAACCGGACGCCGCTCTACCAGGACAGAACGGCATTTCTGAACATTGTCCCGGCGTGGAAGAGAAGACTCCGAAGGAATCCTCCAGCAGCGACGTGAAGGCAAAATCAAGGACGAGCGAATCCAAACCGACTCCTCAGCAAAGCCCGAAACGAAAGGCGTCGAGGGAAGTTCCACACGTTCGATTCATGGATGAACCTCCAGTCGATAAACCCGTGACCCGGGAGGAGCCGAACGAGGACTCCATCAAGGTCATCTACGAGCTGAAGGAATTCAGCAACGAGGAGATCATTCGATACATCGACAGAAGCTTCGCCTTCTGGAAGGAAAAGGAGGCGCAGCTTTTTGACATCTGAGGTCCCTTAAGTCCGATGTGACAAGGAAACTTATCTGCACGGGAGGAGAAGAAACTAATCTGTAGGCCATGTCACATGTGGGACTTAAGTGAGGAGCATCCACTTATCTGCACCAACGTCCAGGTGGATGATGCAGGAGCCGAGAGGGAACACCATGATGTCTTAAACCAGGAATAGTGAAATTATTGCCATATTTTATTTATGGGAAGCTTCATTTTCGCCATTTTATTTTTTGTTCAGTTGGTCTTGAAATCTGTCGTTTCTTCCTGCTTTTTACACATTGAAGAATGAACATGATGGGTTTGCTTGAGCTGAAATGGAAAAAGAAAACAAAAAAACATCTTAAAGAGCTTTTGTTAAAGTTTAAGGTTTCTAAGTAACAGTTTTTACCCTCATTAAAGCGACCGGATTAACAAGCGTGCGCTGAAAACAAGCAAAACATATTTTTTTTATTAGTAACCAGAGTGTTTTTAAAAGATTTTAATGCAACTTTGCAGTATTTGTGTTAATTTATTTCTACGTTTCTCTTGGAAATAAAGTTTGTGGAGCTTTTATTTTTGTGATTGTATTACATTTAAATGTATTTTTCTTTAATTCTCCAGTTCTTTTCTAAACGGTTTGAGTCAAACACTGAGCTTTTTATCAGCCTTATAGACACACACTAGTGTCATAGCGTCTTCAGCCGCGTCCAGATTACCTGCAAATAAACCTATAAGCACCCCCTGCTGACACGCTAACTGTGGCTTACAGGAGCCATAAGGAGGTTACAGAGGCTAAAAAACTAAGTCGGGCAAAATGAAGGAACTGGTTTTAAATGAATAAAAACAATAATAATGTTGTGGATCTGTGCATATTGGACTTCTCAGAATTAATTTATTCATATTTTATTGATAAATAGATAAATATAATTAAAATTAGAAGGAATAGAAGCATTAATAAATCAGATAGAAATGATTTAATCAACAATATAATGGAGTTTGAAATACTCCCAGTTAAATTTAAAATTAATTTACTTCATCATAATCATTTTCTACTGCTTTTTTCCCTTATTGTGTCAAAGGGTCTGATTCTGTCCTAGATATTAAAAAAATATATATATAATAATAATCTCTTTTGGTTCCCGGAACATTACTTAAACACATTATTTGCATATTCATTCCAAAAATATAATTAAGTAGAGGTCAAGATCAAAATAATATTGCTATTTAATGTATTAATACATCAGATTAAAAAATAATTCTGTAGGAACTAAATAGATAAATTCAGGTTAGTGGCTTCCAATGGATATGAAACTGAAAAATTCCTTTAGGAAATGTGTGCATAAATTAAATATAACATTGTAATGAAATAAAATCTAAACAAAAGTATTTTTAGTAATATTAATGTTAAAACTTGTTGATATAAAGAAACTTTTTTTTTTAAGTGTTTCATTAAAATCTGACTCCAATCACCACCACCTATATTTTGTCAATTCCCAGGGGAACGATGAATTAAATATGGCGGAGATAATCTTTCTTGGATAAATGTTTGCCAGCCGAGAGAGTGTAATGGATCTCGTCCTGTCCAAGATGGATGTCCTGTTACCGGCTCTACCTCCGATTACCGCATGAGAAAAGAGCAAAGGCTCTGGTTACTGTTTGAGTTGACGTGGAGATGGGACCAGTAAAACAGTGTCCTGTTCGTGAGCCAATAAAAAGGACTTTATTTTTCTTAAAAGAGCCGTGAAAGGAGACGTTATTGTGGCTTGTTTGCTGTTTTAAGTACATATTTCGGCTCAACAATGGCTCGTGATGCTCTAGCGTGACTGTGGATCATAAAAGGATTGACATGCGAGGATTTGTTTGGACAGGGCTGATGCTTCATTACACCTTTTCTTCTCTTTTTACCTTCCCTCACATGAATGTAGAGGATGTCGTCATGTCTGCTTTCCACGGCCGTGTTTATTTATCAAGCCTCAGACGGTTGCCAAGTGGGCTATTGTGATTCTAACAAGTCATTTCAGTTGATGAAGCGTTTTTACACACAAAACAAATGAAACCTGACGCCATATATTTTGATTTTCTTTCAGTACAAAGAGTTCTTAATTATAAATGTAAAACAAAAAACTGTAAATTGAAATGTCATGAAAATCCCTCCAGTAAATAAACTACTTTTGATCTGTTTTTTGTTGAGAAATGTTCAGAAACGAGTTAAATACTCCAAGTTAAACTTAAAATGAATTGAATTAATCATTTTCTATGGCTTCTTCCCTTATTGGGTCAAAATGACTGGAGTCTATCCTAGATATTTAAAAAATAATTTGGTATTTAAACACATGATTGACATATTGATTATTTAAAAAGTGAATTGATGTTGACATCAGAAACAAATACATTCATATATAATGTATTAAATACATGTATATCTGTGGTTTAAATGCATGCTTTCACATATAAAACAATCATTTAAACGATCAGATGTTGAGTCGATAAGCAGAGCCAGGAAACCTGCTGCTGTCAAATGTTACTGACTAGTTTGCTCCACTATCTCTTTCCCGCTTGTCGGTCCTTTTTTCTCAGGCTGATGAGGAAGCTGCTCGTCTGGCTTCTCTGCCGGCCTGGAGGAGGGACATGATGAAGAAGAAGCTGGACGAGGAGAGGTGAGTAAAAAAATCTGTGTCACACGCTACAAAAAACATTCTGTCTTCACACAATACACTTAAAATAATTAACTTGTGTCATCAATGTCATGAATTTGTGTTTAATATCCATCAAAATCTTTAATACTATATCTTTACATTTATTGTTAAATAATCCAATTTGTTTTTTCTTCATGTTTATATGTGGGGGTTTTTTTCTATGCAAGATATTTACTCCATGTTCCCTTGTTTTTATGCCCCACTGATGTGACAGGGAACAGAAAAGGTAAGAAATCTCATCTTTTTCATGCGTCTTCCGCTGTGTAATCTAAGATGAAGATTAGTGTGAAATCCTCAAATCATGAAAATAAGATGAAATAATAATTAATTCACTACAAATGTTTGGTGAATTAACTCGTTGGAATATAAGAGGGTTAGAATTGTTTATATGGCTTTTAAATTCATGGTCCAAATCCTACCTGGATGAAAGTGCATCCTGGTGGCAACATGTGGCCCTTTGACTGTTTTTATGTGTCTCTCATGAGGTCAAAGGTCATGTAGAAACTATCCATTTTATTTGTTATATTTTTTGTATTATTCATTACGAGTCTCTAAATATGACTTGAGTGTTTTCATTAAAGGACTTCTGTCATTTTTGTGAGTAATTATTGCCCCTCAAAACGATTTAAGTGATTATAAAAAATGTTTACATTTGGAAATAGGTTCTTTTATATCGGTTTAACAAAAATAAAAGATACAAAAACGTAATACAATCGAATAATAATTCTAGCATATTTCTCTTGATATTTTTCAATGGAATTTCTACTTTGGTTTCTTTATTTGTGATTGATGGCCCATCAGGATGAAACGTTCTGTATAAACTTTGGCCCCTGATGTAATTTTATTGACCACCTTTGAACCAGGAATCGACCGTGAACCGAAACCAAAATAAAAATGGTAACAACCAAAACTGTCCACTGGGTGGAGCCATTTCACACGTAAAGGGGTTCTACAGAGTGACCGACGTTCAGTAGAAGTTTGCTTCTGATTCTCCTGATTCTAAAGCGTCTCTTTCTCTTAGAAAAGCAGAGGAGCAGGCCAAGAAGGCCAAGGAGAAGGAGGAGAAGACGGAGCTGGATCGACTACGGACTCTGGGCTACGACGAAACCAAGCTGGCGCCGTGGCAACGACAGATCCTCCTGAAGAAAGGGGATGTAGCCAAACAGTGAACGGGCGTCCACCACACCCGACCTCTGACCCTGCAAGGCCTTCACTGAAGACATCCTTCCCTCCCACACGTTTGGCTGCGTAGCTGCATCGTGGGCCACCAAAAAAAAACAACAACAACAACAACAAAGGAACGTTCAACTCCGTCCTGTAGCTGTAACAGTAGCTGACACATGCACACAGAAGATGTTAAATAAATCTTCAAATGTAGACTTGGATATACGACTGAATAGAGGGGCAGCTTGTGAGCCTTTCTGTCACGAGGGGGGGGCTTTAATAATATATTGATTTATTATTCAATAGTGGCAAATAAAAAAAATGTTTTAGATCACATCTATTTAACTGTGAGGAGATTTCACCTGCAGCCAGAACACTGAGCATAAAATACACATTTAAGTCCTTTTCCTAGATGCACTTTATGTGTGTTGTGGTTATATATGATCATTTAATTCAACAATCTGTAAGTGGGAACAAAAAATGTGTAAAAATCTTCTAATTGTGTGTTACCGTGATCATGAATGTGAGATGTGTGCATGTATGCTTCGATGTATTGTGTAGCAAAGGTTGTGTTTAAGGCCCTTGAACTTCAATTGAAAGTTAAAAAAAAAAAAAAATGTTTTCATGAACCAAATGGGACTCAAATTCATGAAGGCCTTTTGAAGAAAAGTGTATATGAAACGAGTTAAAAGCATCCATCGACTCATTTGTGAATTTGAATCTTCCACGTGCACAGAGTAATATTTCTGCCGTTTACCACATTCCCTGAATTAGTCAAACTCATTTGGATTGATTGAATTCACTTGTGTCAGATGCCATATGATATTGGAGTTGAAAACGATGTCGTCGTCATCATTGCCATTTAAGTTTCTATAAACGTGAGCTGTGTACATAGTGATCCTCTTACGACTGTCTCGTGTCCATTGTGTTTGACATCTCTCAGCCTTTCTTAAACGGATGTTGGCTAAATTCATGTCAAATTATATTTTCAGACTGAAAAATGAGGAAAAATAAATCTATAATAATAATAATAAAAAAGTGAGTTTTTTTTCCCGTGTTTATTTATTTAATAGAAAATGTATTGCAGGGTTGTGTTAAAATAAGCGATTCTTTTTTACCGCACCACTATTCAAAACTCTGCAGCGAGAATTCTGACCCACTCAGGTAGAAGAACTCACATTTCTCCAATCCTTGAAACTCTTCACTGCCTTCCAGTTTCTTTCAGGATCAACTTTAAAATTCTGGTTCTTACTTTCAGATCTATTCATGGTCAGACTCCTCTTTACATCACTGATCTGATCCAGCCTTACACCCCAGCTCGGGCTCTGAGGTCTGTGGATCAGAATCTACTGATGGTTCCTCGCACACGGTTCAGGACCAGAGGAGAGAAATCCTTCCAGGCTGTTGCTCCTAAGCTTTGGAACGATCTTCCTCTCCCTCTGTGTTTGATGATCTACTGACTCCTTCAAGAAACATCTTAAGACATTTTTATTTGTTCATGCTTTTCCTTGATTTTTCCGGAACTCCTGTTGTGTTATCAGTTTTATCTTGATCTTTAAAATATATACTTTATTGAATATTGTTTTGATTGTTTAAGCGCTTTGTGACCCTGGTCTAGAAAAGCACTATACAAATAAAAATTACTTACTTACTAAAATATCTGTAGTACATCAAATCAACCGACAGAGGGTGCTAACGCGCTTTCCGCGTGTTAATTGTTTTAGTTGTGCGTTTTAAACGTTTATCAATAAAGTGAACTTTATCAAAACATTTTTTTTTTTAATTATTCGATTTAAAGCGATAAAATACCACATTTATAAATGACAACATTCATATAGTTATTTTAGAGTATTTACCTCAACCTCGTCTGTCAGTCTCTCCAATGATTGATGGGTTCACCTGTGGTGACGTCATCGTCCCTGTGGTGTGGGCGGAAGTGGTTGCAGGCGAAGAAGTGACAAGTGTTGTCGCTGCTGCTGCTGTCGCGTCCCCCAGACCCACCTGCGAACACACCTGGCTCTGGTACCGAGGAGGAAAGCCTCTCACCTCACCGCAGGTAAACTTGTTCTAAATCGTCTCTCGCTTGTAGCTGCCTGTCAAACTCTGTCACCTCGCTCTTGTCAAGTGTGGGAATGTGAGGCGGACATTTTTGTTTTCTTTCCCACCCTAATCCTCCCTCGGACGCTGGGAAAAGACTTCGAAGCGACTCAAAAAGAAACTTCACTTTCATTGCTTGTAAGAAAAAGAAAAATGGCGTTAAAAACAACGTGATATTCGCGATATATTGTCCTTATTTCCACTTGGTAAGCGATGGATAAACAAGTAAACACCGAGTCCAGTTGTTTACTTTATACAAACTTTGCGATGTTTCTTCTTTTTGTTGGTTTTTCTTAACCATAGCAAGATGCATTGAATTAGGTATACATTTTTTCCATTTACATGGTATTATACTCTCTTTTTAAAGTTAGTTTTTTGGAACAACAACAAGTAGATGATAAGAAAATGCTTAAAACATTTTTTTCTGGGTCCACCTTCATCGTCATCTTTATTTATTAAATTCATTCTTGCGTTTATAACAACCTTGTATAGCTTAGCATGGACTGAGAAATATCATGTGTTTGTTATTTGCAACATAATACTAATCTCTTACGTTTCAGAAACCAGTTTAAAAGCTTTTCTAGAGAACTGCAGTGGGGATTTATATATACTGTGTATATATATATATATATATATATATATATATATATATATATATATATATATATATATCAGGGGTGTGTATTGGAAAGAATCAGATACGATACAGGGCACTGATATAATATACATTACAGTATATTGCGACACTGTAGGAACAATATATATTTGTAGTATTAGTAGTACTTTCCTCTGATGCCGGAGGATTTACAGACCACATGACTCTTGACGAAGTCGCTTTCATTTCGTTTTAAAACCAAAATATGTCCAGATAAATTTCGGCTTTAAAAGCTGCTGGAGTCGACTGTATCCTCTCGTCCTCAGTAATCCAGGAATTTTAATGTTCCTTTAGCTGTGGAGGACGTAATGAGAGTTTAATTGCAACCCAAAAATGAACAAGGCGTGAATATTACCATGTTAACTGTAAATGGAAAAAAAAGATAATGGTTTTGTTTTACATATACTTTACAGAGCTATGGTAACGCATAAAACATGATTTGACAAAAATGGGAAAAAAATATATAGTGCTGTTTAATATCAATACAACTACCATGGAAAATAATTTTGTGATCTATTGCAATAGCAATGTTTTCTTACACCTCTAATAAATGCGCAGATCACACAGAAATAAAAGATAATTTATTTTCTATAGATTATTACTGTCTAATGAAAATATGGTATTTTGGCCTGTAACTCTTGATATAGACTCAAACCGCTGGTTTCAGTCAAATTCACTACAACAATAAATCTGTCAACCAGTAAAAATGATTGAAACACAAACTTTATATTGAAAGTATTGTATTTTTCATTTTTTTTAAATTTCCGACCGTCATGCTATTTTATTCTCTGTGTTTTTAACTGAAGGTCCGTGAATATAATGCAGATATTAAACCAATCTTAATTACAACAAGTACTTTAAAGTACAACAAGTCAGAAATACTGATACTCTACCCTGTGATGAGTAAAGTGTCTCTGCAGTATTTCCTGATTTTCCGCTCTGGAAAGGCAGTGGGGTTTCCCCTTTTGATTCAACTTTCAGAAACATTTTACAGCAGGTGGTCTAAACGTTAGGTATTTCCTGCACCTCCTCAGGCTCCACCGATGCTCTAGGTTCTAGTGCTGAGGTCTCCTGAGCACATCCATCTGGACTTTGTAATGTCCAGCACCCAGGCGGGCTCCATGGCGGACCAGAACTCTGTCGTCCTCGAGAGCTGTTTCACCACAGAGCTCCATATATCAGAACCCGGTGACGAAGACTACCGATCGCCGACTTCCCCGACCATAACGATCGAACCACCTGCAGAAGATGTCGTCGATCGTAAGGTGGTGCCACAGAAGGTCCTCCTGAGCACGAGGAGTCCTGCGGCCTTGAAGCTGGGCACTAAGCAGCTCATCCCCAAAAGCTTGGCGGGGGGAGGCCGGCCCAAGAACCGCCACCACACCACGGTGGTCACGTTCCCGGTGGGGCTGGAGATGTCCGGGTCCAGATCCCGCCACTCCACCCAGGGACCGGATGTGTCCTGGGAGGACTACGACAGCGACGGCGACGGCTTCGCCCTGAGAAGGAACCGCAGGAACAAGTCGTACCGAGCCGCCGTCACCAGTCTGGACATTGAAGCGATGGCGTCGGGTCGAGGGGTGGCACCGAAACTCAAACCCGTCAAGGAGAACCGAGGAACCAGTCCATCTCGCAGCCCAGGACAAAAGGTATGATGATGTTTATACCTGCAGTTAAACTTATTAGACACAGTTGCAGACTTACACTTGAGTTCTGCACAAACAACGTACGCACTTTATTTACACTGTATTTAATTCTAGGGTTACAAATACTCAAGTTTATACAAACTTTCATACCGAATTTTATAGAGGATTAACGTTCATCTGTAATTAGTTGGTATAATGGTTTGAATTTGACAAGAGTTGATGCATCAAACAGGGATTTAAGAGACATACACGACTATTATTAGTGGCAAACGTGTTGTTGGTCTTTCTTAATTTAAAATGATTCAGATCAGCCTTAAATTTGCCTAAAATCAATTGAAAATGTGTTCATTTTGTTGGCTCATATTTACGACAATCAAGTCAAATTCCAGTGATATCATGTGTATTAAATAAGGTTAAATTATTGGTAATTTAAATAGAATAATGCACATTTAAATGAACATTTAAAAGGGATGATAAAAAGGATAAAAGTGCATTTCTATACTATTCACGTGAAAATGTATTCATCAGATTAACACTCTCCTTTCGTCATAGAATCCCTTAGAATAAGTGAGTCAAAAAGTGAGTCATAAAGAAACGTCTTTATTTAAGTTTGTTTGTTTCTTCATCTCTAGAGAACCTTTGGGAGAAGAAAGAACCAGAAGCAGCGAGGATCTTTCAAAGATGGTGTGTTTCCATAATGAGTCAAACTTCTCTAAAAGTCCACTGGAATATATTTGTCAATCCAGAATGTAACGCATCAAACGACACAAACTAAAACAGGTTGTTTTTTTTCACCAACGCAGCGACCCCACGCCTCTACCAGGAGATCCGCGAGCGGGGTCTTCACTCCACCAACCAGGACGAGCTGCTGGATGACTTTGTGGTGGTGGAGGCGCCGGTGGAGGACCAGAGCATCGTGGTGAAGAGCTACAGACCAGCGCAGCTCACCTGGAGCCAGCTGCCCCAGGTCTGACCTCCTCGACATTTCTGCCGTTGTTTCACGGCTGCACACTCTTGACATTCCTGTCTCGCTGCAAAAGGTGAAGGAAGCGGGTATCCTGGAGCTTATCTCGCCTCAAGAACGAAAAAGACAAGAGGTGAGAGCATACCTGCGACTTCCTTTCACACGCACAGACCTGCATCTTCTATCCTTTCTTAAAGAAACGCCACCAAGTGTCATTATTCTTGCATCTTTTCTTCACTGCACATCATTTAATTTAATAGTTATTCCTCGTCTCCCACCCTTTTGAATTATATATTATATACAACATTATTTTTTGTACCTGATTAATCCTTAGGTTCTTCTTGTGTCCACATATGGCCGCAGTAACGGTTGATTCAGAAGAAAGACGGTTATTTGTCGGTTGCCTCGGCTACAAAATCCTTCACTTACATAATCTGGCTACAGTTTTGAAATGTGTCTTGTTGAGATTAGGATTGTTGGTATATTTCTGTGTTAAAGTCTTTAAATGGCAGCGACAATCACCAAGAAAGAACATGAGTTCACTTGATTTGTTTCCTGGTTCATCAGCTACAACTTGACCCCACAGCAAGATGACTCGACACGTGTTTATAAATGTAGTGACGCAGCCCGACGGTTATTCTTAACTCAAGTGAGGAATCGAAGGCAGTTTCTTTCAGGACATTCTTCCTATAGTGTCAGCAATTGACACATTATCTTTATCTGCACATGTATTACGTGATATAATGATAAACATGAAGCTTCCTATGTTGTTGTTTTTTTCAATAATTTAAAGAAAATGTTGTTTTTTTTTAATGGTTTTCCATGAGTTAAGGTTACAGCAGATATAAAGTCAATAGCAAAAGTCCACTGGTGTGCTGTGCACGGATCCAGCCACACCCTGCCTGTGCAATCACACCAGCTCCTTTTCTTTTCCTTTCCCTTTGTGCCTTTTAAAGACTTCCTTAAACTCAAACCAACTGAAATATAATGGAAACCTTTTCATGGATAAACTGTCTCGAAACCTGAAATGCTGTTTCAACTTTAAGTGACACACAAATGACTTGACAAAGTTGTGTGTAACTTAAAGTCCCAACGGATTCAGTGCTGATGCATCTTCTTTCCTCTGTAGATAACAAACGTGTAGGTGGTAATTTGAGCCGCACCACTGATGTGTCACCATGTTTTCAAAGCCATAAACTTCGAGAGACTGTGTTACATTAACTAATCCTAATGAAATCTAACTTTTTTTTGGAAAATATTTCTGTTCGTGTTTACAGGCCATATTTGAGATCCTGACCTCGGAGCACTCGTACCTGCACAGCCTTGGCATTTTGGTGCGTCATTTTAAGAACAGCGAGGTTCTGAGGAAAACCATGACGACCACGGAGCATCACCACCTGTTCTCCAACATCGCCGTCATCCATCAAGTCAGCAAACGGTACGACAAATGTTTTTATATTCACGTCTGAGTTCAAAATAATCTGACGCTGCATTCTCACATGGATGATCATTTACTTTTGATTGATTGGGCTTTTGACTTCCTTTAATATTTTAATGTATAAACTTTAAATATAAATTAAAAAACTCGAACAAAAACTATGATATAATTTAATGAAGGTGTGAAAAATAAAACCGTTTTACTCACTTATTCATGCTTGTGCTACTGTGATTGAAGGTCAATAATACATGTTGTTATGTTCATGGGATTTGTCTCGTCTTGGCTGGTTTTTTTTCCAAACACCTCCAGTGGATCAAAGTTTCAGGGAAAAGACTTTCCCACCGTGTGTTGTTACTACCCTGTCGGCTGCGGCGACGTGTCAAAACACGCTCGCCAAACCGGTTCTGCTGCTTTCCTGCAGCTTTTTAAAATGATAATATGTGGCGCTTCCCTCACTTGTGTTTCTAATTCTGTTGTTTTGGTGCATCCCCCCCTCCTTTTCTTTTTTTATGGGAAGAGTATCAGTGAAACTCACCAGGAAACGTTAACATCTGACACCACCGCTTTTTTTTTGTGATGCGAAGGGTGGGTCCGTGTCTTTAGTCTCACATGATTTTGTTTGAAAGACACAGGAACGGTGGGGCTATAGGTCAGATGTTCTCCGCATTTTCGATGACTTTAGTTCTCTGAGCTCCACTTAGGTATTCAGTCTGTGGGAGGAAAAACAAAATCCTTCATTAAAAAACCTCCCACTCTCTCCCTCTCTCTCTCTCTCTTTCTCTCTCCATCATTTTAGTTTTTTTGAGGACCTAGAGCGCCGTCACTATGACAACGTTGTGATCCGGGACATCAGCGACATCGTTCAGAATCACGCCGCCCACCACTTCGAGCCCTACATCGTCTACTGTTCCAACGAGACCTTCCAGCAGAGGACGCTGCAGAGGCTCCTGTGAGTCGCCAGGACGCTCTCATTTTTTTTAAAGGTCGACGCGAAAAAGTTGATGGTTTTACGTCCGATGCTACCGCAGGACCAGCAACGTGGCGTTCAAGGAGGCGCTGAAGCAAATCGAGAGCAGCGGCGACTGTGGTGGACTTCCTATGCTGTCCTTCCTCATCCTTCCTATGCAACGGGTCACCAGACTGCCGCTGCTGCTGGACGTCAGTGTGACATTTGATTTCTATGAATATATATTGTTTTATTTCCCAGACACTAAAGGCCTGAAGTTTTTGGACAAAATAATAACTTATACTTCAAAATGAGTCAGAAGTTATATCATGTCAATTGTTAAATGACGGGGCCACATTGTATCCTGTGACTGTGACAAGCCATTAATCCTAAGTAAAGACTTAATATATTGTTATTTAAAGTAAGGGGGAATAAAGGAAATTTATAAATGGCTTTTATAATTGTGCGATGGAATAAAAATCTTCTATTTTATTTTTAGGGTCAAGATTTACTCGCAAAAATGTCAAAAGAAATAAAGGAATAGATAGATTTTTGATAGATTTTTCCCTTATTAGTTTAACAAGTACAAAACACTATAAACTCACTTTTTGTCATTAATTATTTTGCACATTTTTTGTTATTTTTAAATTATCATAATTGTATATACTTTTTCATGAGGGCCACAAAAATATAGGCTGCATTTAGCTGCATTTGCGCATGATGTTATAGCCAAACTGACAATCAAGCTGTCTAAAAACTATATGACATAGCAGTAAAACAAGTTTTTTTTTTTTTTTTTAACATGCTCTTAATACAGTGTCTTGTTGTAAACATTTACCTGAATGGAAAACGTCATCTGTGGCAGTTTTATTCGTCCGGCGTGTTAAATAGTTACAAATCCTTCTCTTTAAAAGCAAAGTTGTATAATTCTGATCCGTCCTCACAGACCATCTGTCAGAAAACTCCGGACAAAACCGCAGAGTACTTCGCCGCCGTCTGGGCCCTGCACGCCATCAGCAAGGTACGGACTCTTCCCTCCGTTCGCGCCGGAAAAATCAATCCTTACTCATTTTTCCCTTTTCTTTTCCAAGTTGGTTTCTAGTTGCAACGACGGCGCGAGGAGGATGGAGAGAACGGAGCAGATGTACACCATCCAAAAACAGATGGAGTTCGGGAAGATCAAGGTAAAAACTTCACTGAACCATTTCTTTAAAATGGAGAGGAAAGATGAGTGTGAACCGTGACCCAGTTTCTCTACATGACAGATATAGATCATGACGAAACTGAAATATGTGTCGCAATCAATGTGTCAACAAACTGTCGTTTTTTGTTTTTTTCTTAATATATCAGAAAAACATTTCCCTAAACAGGCTTATCCAGTGGTCCCCGAACTTTAAGGCTCCTGAACAATACCAGAGAGTATTTTGACTATTTTTAACTTATTAATATTTATATTCATACTTTTATATAAAAATTCTCTCTGCTATGTTTTTTAACGGTTGCCAAGCAACAAACCATCGTGGCTAGTTTCACTGCTGGGTTTTCTGTGCAATGACAATAAAAGAAAGTCGAAAGTCTAATAAGAAGGTCTGGTATGAAAGATATAAAAATTTTAGGGCCATTAACAAAAAGTTAATGTTCCATGCACTTTTTTCTGTGAAGGTTATTTATTCCCTGAATAATGTTATTATATATTTACTGTCTCTTCTTTGAAAAAGCCGAAGAGCGTTATTTGTTTATGTGTGGCTTTCTGTGAAAACGATACATTTTTAGGCACCGCTGTGACTGGACTTTTTGTCATCAAAGTTATGTGGCCCTCACGGAGAAATATTCGGGGACCCCTGGGCTTATCAACAGTTTTATTACTCTGTTGATTCAGTACCTGAATAAATATGTATTTATATTGGACTTATCATACAGTCAGGATGATAAAAGTGCTTAAAAGAATGTGTTTAAAATGGTACAATAAATGAATATAGATAGAAAGATGGATGGACAAAGTTTATTGATCCCTCTGGAGATCTTTCGGGATAGACGATAGAAGGTCCAGCAAGTTTATAAAACCAAGAACAAAGTGCAAATTAAAAAGTGCAAAAAAACAACAAAGTGCAAATATCAACATCACACAGAAACGCACGTCAAAGAAACGAGTTAAGAACACCTTTAAAATTAAATGTATAGATAGATTCCTTGAAACTTGATGAAAAAAAACAATCTTAAAAGATCGGTCTTTAGTTTACAGTCCAAAATGACTCTCTCTGGTTTCCACATTTATTTATTTTTGACTGGTTCCAGCCGTTCCCCCTGGTGTCGTCCTCGCGCTGGCTCAAGAAACGCGGCGAGCTGTCGGTCTGCAGCGAGGAGCTGAGCATCTGGAAGGCCTTCAGCAACAAAAGCTACTACCTGTTCCTCTTCAACGACGTCCTGATCCTCACCAAGAAGAAGAGGTCGGTCGAAACTCGTCCTTCTTTTTTTCACCATGGGTTGGATCTCCAGGACCATGGAGGGATATTGAGCAGCACATTCCTAAATTTAGCGCCTGCACAAGTGCTTCTTTATTTGGCTGGAGAGAAGCTGAACAGGAGGGCTCGACAACAGTGGGGTGATTTTCTTGGCTGCGTGTTCACACTCGTGACCGTCAAACAAATCCTATTAATGACACGAATGAGCCAGTTTGACAAAAACCATAAGATGTTATTAAGTGTAAAATACTACTAGAGTCCATGTGTCATTATGATTAATACGCCTGCAGCGACGAGAGTTTCGTGGTGATGGACTACGCCACTCTGGAGAACGTGGACGTGGAATTTGGGGACGAACCGGAGGGAAGGATGTCGCCCCCGTCCAAGAACCACTACTTTCTGTCCTTCAGGCTTCTCATGAGCAGGAACAGCGACGGCAAAGCTGAGCAGACCACACTGGTGGCTGATACCAGGTAACCTAGCAACACGAAATCATCCCGTCATCGTGATCTGGTTTTTATTGTGCGAGTATAGTGTTCTGTATTTTTAATTTGGTTCTCAGCTCATCACTTTCCTTTATAACTTGTGCAAAACCTCACTCATAATAATTAGCAATACCATTAAAAGTGAAAGTATCAAGCGCTATAAACTGTTTGCGTTTGCCTCCCTCTAGTGGCATAAGTTGAAACGACAGATTAAAGGTTCCCATTGTCTTCCTTGTAGAGTGGAGCGCGCTCGCTGGATAGTGGCGCTCACAGAGCACAAGCACGCAGAAGCCTACGCTAATAAAAATGGTAAGACAAAAACCGATTTTTTTAAAGACCAAACACACGACACTTTCCCCCTTTTGGCTCTGGTTTGTCACTGAAATAATTGACAATGAGTTGCATCATGGGAATGTTCCAGGTTTCCCACAGTACGAGGCCACCAAGGCTTACATGCCGAAGGCGCCAGATGAGGTGGGTCTGCAGCAGGCGGAGCTCGTCATCGTGATGCAGAAGGAGGAGGGTGAGTTTGTTTTTGTTACCTGATCCGTGTTGCAAAAGAAAAAAACTTAAAATAAAACCGTATGCTCTACCAAGGGTGGTGCTTTGGGGAGCGGATGCGAGACGGAGAAAGAGGATGGTTTCCTGCCAGCTGTGCCACAGAGATCACGGATCCGACGGTCATAGAAAACAACATGCAGCGCATGAAGCGCCTGCGCAAGGAGACCAACGTTTAAGGCCATTTTTCCACAGCAGCTGTTTGCAGGTTTGTGTTCAGAGACAGACGTGTCGTCCGTGAAAGACAAAACTGAACTGTGAGACCTCAGGACACTCCACGCAAGTGTCACATTTTTTTGTAATGCCAAGGATTTGTCGCCGTCGAACCTCGGGTTTAAAAGATGGTTTTATTTAATAGCTGTGAATCGATTCGAGGTTCTTGCTATAGAGGCCGATGTTTTAATACTTTTAAATATTTTATCTTTTGCTATACAAACTTGAATTAAGTGTGATGTCCATCGACTTTGCCAATGAGAACCATTTGTCAAATAAATGGGAATGAAAGGTAAACATGACTCGAGAACTTACTGATTTTGGGACTTTATTTTTTTTTAGCTTGCATTTGTTAAAACGTTTGAATACATAAAAAGTTATTTAAAAATGTCAAACTGACCAGATATCAAATTTATTTTTTCTTCAAAAACCAGTTGGTGTAAAAACTTAGGACAGATTTAGAAAAACTTGTAGTTTCTCCAAAACGTTTTGTAGCCGTCACGTAAAAATAGGAAAAATAAACAAGTCTGCATAGATTCTGCAGGCATTCGGTGGTAATCTGGTCATGGTGCAAGCTTGTGACGATCATCAAGTCAATCTTTATTGCTCAGATCTTGTTTGATGTTTCTTCTTGTTGACAAAAAAACTGAAGGAGGAGAAACATCAAAATTAGATTTTCCAGAATAAAACAAATACAGGATATGAACCAGGATTCAAAATCTGACTCACCCGGACGATGTTAACAGATGGTAGGTGCCGGTGGGCAGGTCCTACTCAGCCCCACCCTGCTGGGCCTCGGGAGCGGACGTCTTCTCTGCAGATGGGTCACCTCCTGTCTTGGCCTCCTTGTTTTCCTGGCCGGGTTTGCCTCCGGTCTGTGGGCGTCCGCGACGGTAGTTGATGTTGCGGCGGTATCGCCTCTGGCGGGGCTGCTGGTTCTGACCACCCTCACCCCCCTGGTTCTCCTTGTCCTCCTCGCCATCTCGCACCGGTCTGGGACGGGGTGGACCCCTGGAGTGATCGGAAAAAAGGGGTTACAATTTTGCAGGAGTCAATGGTCAAGTTAAGGTGCACAGCTGCAATCTCAGCGTGGGCTGCATTAAAGGTCCCAGGGTTCATTCTGAGGCCTTTAATGCGATCCCTGCGTCAACAAAGCAAACATGCAAACCTTGGTCCGAACCTGGGTCGGAAGCCTCTGTAGTAGTTCTGCCTCCCTGGTTTGTTTCCCTGGTCTGGACCTCCCTGGCTCTCATCACCCTCTCCTCCCTGAAAGCAAACAGACGTTCACCTTCACAGAGCCACGACAAAAGGCGTCCATTTGTCAAGCGATAAAGTCGTTCTGCCCAGCCTAAGGTTTATCTTCGTGCCAATGACAACTTAAATTACCCCCTTACCACCAAGAAGACTCACAACCACGTAACGTTAAAAAGGAGAGTTTGTTTGTACTTTCTGATGGTCTGCTATAGATCGTCTGAGTGCCTGTTTCGGGATTGTAAGCCCTGGGTCGGCATACCTCAGTCGCCTCTCTCCGAGTGGTGCGTTGGTGTATGGGGGCCGGCGTACAAACGGCTACGTACAAAGTAAGGCGGGTAACGCCGTCTGCCGGGGTAAGCGGGCCTGCGCGGTTGTTGCTGCACCTCTCCCTCTGGGGCGCTCTCTCCCCCGTCTCGGCTGCCGCCCTTGTCACGGCTCCCGCTGCCAGGCTCGCCCTCGCCGTCGCTCTGGTAGTTGTCCGGGTATTCGCCGCCGCGAGGGGGGCCCCTCCTTCTGGGGTAGCGCCTGTAGCGGTTGCGGTCGGCGGCGTACTTGCTACCCTGGACTGCGACTCCTCCCGGGCCAGTGACATTAGCTGCCTCTGCTCCCTGCAAACATTTTTAAAAATAAACCATTAATTAAAGCACATTTGTCAATGATCAACACTCAAGTTACCTTCTCTCCCTCCACTACATCGAACTCCACAGTTTCTCCATCCCCGACACTGCGCAGGTATTTTCTTGGGTTGTTCTTTTTGATGGCGGTCTACAATTTGAAGTGTGCATTAGTATCTTGAATTAATTGCTTAGAAATCCCAAAAGAACAAGACTTACCTGGTGTACAAAAACGTCCTCTTTTGTGTCATTCCTATAGAAAATAGACGGGAAAAAACCCTCAGTTAAATCAGATTAGCGTCGACACGGCATCTGCCGACAGATTGTTTCCAAAGCGTTGAGGTGTGAGGATTAATGCTATAGTACACACATGAACAATCTGCTCATCATGGTGAGTTAATCAGGGCGATAATAGGATTGCCAGCGTGCCCACAGTCACACTGTTTAGGGAAGTGGTGGAGGCTGCTTACCTATTGATGAAACCATATCCATTCCTGACATTAAACCATTTGACTGTTCCCAGGACTTTTGTTGCTGGAAAAGTAAACGAAAAAGCATTTAGTCAAGACATCTTTTGAATTGATGAATATTGGGTGCATTTATACTCTGAATGATGACAGGCACTTCCATCTTATATGCAAAATATATACCAGGAAATGTATTATTTATAACCGCCACCTAGTCATATAATGGGGTGTGTTATGTGGTCTTTTACTGTCATTTTCAAAAACAACAGAACCTCATTGATTTTAAATCCATTTCAGTTTATTGTTGCTAGTAAAGTCTGTGAAAGTAACAACACGCACATAAACGAACGAGAGGGAAACCCAACTACACGGCAATGGGATCGTGTAACATTTTTCTTTAAACCTAAAAAAGGACAGATAAAGTAGAAGTTATTTTTATCTTCCAACTGTCACTCCTATTATAGATCCCTGCAGCTGCTCTCTGCAAGAACCTGACGTATCTACCAGCCTTTTTTTAATGTCCAAACTAAAACATTTTATCCTATATTCACGCGAGTATAACTCGTTTTAATGGCCATCATAACACCGACTTCTCCCTCGGCCGGTCCCAGACCTACTGCCCCACATTAGCAGGACGTCACACGTGGTCATGGTCGCGTCCGGATACTTTAGCAAAGCGGCTACTTAGTTAGCATAGCTGCCATGTGGCTGGAAATACGCCAGAAAAACGAACTGCTTTCGTGCGGATACGGTGACGTTACTTAGGTATAACCAGACACGGGTTTAAGGAACGCAGGTGCGTTGGCGGGGGGGTTCATAAAGAACATAGCGTTTGGTCGGGGAATTAAAGGCAGAAATACGGGGCGGACATTTTGGGTGGCCCTTCATCCGCGTCAATAGCCACCGCTAGCTAGCTAGCCTGCTAAAGCTAATCTAGCCTAGTTAGCCATTTGTGCTAAAGTAGCTAACGAAGGCCACAACCATCAGTTTGTTGAATAAAAAATAAATAACATCCGTTTAAGGGGGTTAAGTTTCATCTTAACCGATTAAAGGTTTTATTAATGGGGGAAAAATCCGCTTCGTTTAAACGTTTAAGCCGAACGCTCCAGGTAGGATAGCGTCGCTGAACAAAGGGACCGTCGGTGGTGCTTCAACTCGGGGCAGGAAAAGCGTGTGAAGAGCGGCTCGGACATTTACCATCATCACCGCGTATTTACACCACGAATCCATCCCGTGACGATCAAGTGTATCGATTACGCGTCTGGAGAACGAACGCGCTTGTTCTTCTTCTTCTCCCCGGCAGAAGTCTCCCGGCTAACATGGCACTCGTGCCGGGCAGGGAATCCTAACGTGAAAAAATATTGACCGAACGATCGACCTAAGATGAACTTGGGGGACTTTAATCGTGTCGAATTACATTTATTTGCTGTTTAAACGGCACTCGTTGAAAAGAATGAACGCGTTATCTTGTGAGCGGCCAAAGTTCATGCCAAGCGTTTTTGCTTTTAACTGACATTTTTTTTTTGTGTTGCGATTGTAAGTCAATGGAGGTTGAATGAAGCCCTGAGATCCCAACAGTGAAACAACAACATGGTCTCCCTCCCGTGTGTGTGCTTGTGTTGAGTGGACGGATCTCCTCGGAGCTCCAGTCTTACCGATGACCTTCTTATCCACCGCGGAAGCTGCGGCTGCCGGGCTGGACGGGCGCTCCGCATCGTCGGCGGGCTGTTGCGGTTGTTGTGTCTCGGCCTCGCTGCTCATGGTGACTACTGGCTGGTGGTGGTGATGGCTTTCTGCCGGCGGCGGCTCTTCTCGCTGCTGTTGTTGTTGTTGTTGTTTTTTTTTCCCCGGTGCTAGATGGTAACCTGGGCCGGCGGTGGTGGTGGGGGCTGCTGCCTTCTGGCTCTCTTCGTTCTTCTTTCCGCTCCCGTTGCCGATCGAACTGGGCAGACGGGAGCGACTGTGCCGGGTAAAGGTTCCTGTCCAGGCTCCGCCCACCGGACTCTTCCCAATTGGACGAGAGCGGTGGACGCGCTTCCTATTGGTCGCGCCGCTTGTCACTCTTGTCGAGGTGTCTGGATGGCTCCTCGTGATTGGCCCGTAGCCTAAAGTACCTGTCCGTCACGACGCCCACAATAATGTCAAAGCCAGACATATCACAGACAAGAGGCGATTCTGACCCTTTTATGTCAACGACTGTTTACGTTTTCAGGGGGACTTGAGCGATCACAACACATCACACAAGCCCACTCTCGGCATTGAGTACCTTTTTGACTTGAGGAAGGACATTTATCCTCCTATAACTGAGGCTATTTCAAAATGCATGTCCTCGTTTTAACCTGTAATTGAGCCGTTATTCGCTCCCTGTTGACGGTGTGTGTAGAAAACTGGGTCATCATACTTTGAAGCATCAGTAGGAGTCGGTCTTTGTTTGTTGCATAGATTTAAAGAACATTTTTTTGTTTGGTTTATTTGACGACCTTGTGAAATCAGTGGGAAACTCCTCTTCCAGGACCAGAGAGCAGACAGATCCAGACTGGGTGGACGAGAAAAACCCCCAACACCACCCCCCCAAACATTGTCATGTTAATGCTTCCCTGGCAGTGCTTCTGACTGCTGGCCAATGTGTGACAGGCTCACTCATGCCGTTAATGGACGAGCCCCGCGACTCCCACAGAAAATGGTCTTTACCATTGACCCCAAAGAGCCTCTGTGCGAAATCCCCCCCCTCACTCACTCACTCACTACCCCCACCTTCTACTCCACAACAACAGAAATGTCTTCCTGCCTCCGTACGGATACACTCCATCTGAAAGGATTGTTTTGTACCAATAGGGATGCGAGCCAGAGCCGAGGAGGGAGGGCTCAGATCGGGGGGTGGGGGGTTTAGGCTTGCATTTGTATGGATGGCCATGTTAAGACGCAGCATCCATAAGTTCAACGCAGGATCGCCCGAGTCAACTGAGGATTCCCTCTCACCCTGAATGTCTGGTCTGGGAAAAACTACACCTAGAATCCAGAGACACAAATGATGACTTTTTTGGATTAAAAAAGAAAAGGCTGCTGTAGGAGGAGGAAGGGGGGGTGTGTGTGTGGTGGGGGGGGTGGGGGGGGGCTCGGAACATCATGTTCTTTTCATGAAAAATGTTCACCTTTCTTTAATACTGCTGAGATTTAGACATAATGACTCAACGTTTCTATTACAGCACAAAGAAGCTCAAATATGCATCAAACTTTTAGCAGTTTTCAGCTGCAATTAATCACATTTAGTATTTGAACGTGTATCATTGTATAGTCATAATCATCTATATATTGACACACGAAAAAAAAGGATTTTGATTTTTGTTTATTTGAAAGTAACAAATTGACGATAATGTTAAAATGAAACCACGTATGTACACGACTGGTGCTTCTCACAGTTCTCCACACATCGCTATGACGACGGGGAGCTTGGGTTTGTTGTTCGGTCCAGTCGGTACGTTCTGTAAGGAGATCAATAACAAGTTATAAAAAAACGAAACAAAAAACACACTGCACCTTAAATGCCACCGTGGCCATCATTCTGGCCTGGGGAGGAAAGAGCTGAGCCAAATGGCAAAGCTCTGGATTCACTGGTTGATCCACATTCCGACCTTGACTATGACGAGTAGGATTAACAACAGAACAAAGTTGAGATGTCTTGAGAGGTTGATGCTTAAAATGGAGCCCTTTAGGTGTTCAGGTCGAATGGGTGGAGGCCCAGGGGCAGACCAAGAACACACTTTGGACTTAGGGTTGTAAAAAAAATAACGACACAGTCATATATTGCGATATTTTTTTCGAAATACTGCATCTAAAATTTATTTGGGGGACTGTCAATCATATTTACTTTCTTGTGATAGTTATTGTATGGTTTAATTTTAATAAAATGAGTTTAAAATAAAGTAATCGTATTTTATTGAACAAAAAATAAAATAAATAACATTAAATTATTGTGCGTTTGTTTATTTTTGTGTTGCAATTAAACTTCCAGCCGCTAGATGGCACCAGTCATTACGTCCTCCGCACATAAAGGAATAACAACATCCTTTAAGTGACCGGTAACGACAGTAAGTGACTGAGGACGAGAGGATACAGTCGACTCCAGCAGCTTTTAAAGCTGATGTTTGGACATATTTTGGTTTCAAAACAAATGAAAGCAGTTACGACTTCGTCAAGAGTCATGTGCTCTGTACTCGACAATACTACAAATTTATCCTACAGTATCACAATATATTGTATCGTTGCCCCTGTATTGTGATATGTATATCGTATCGCTACATTCTTGTAAATACACACACCTACTTGGGACACAACACTAACAAACCTGATAACTAATGGATATACAAATATTAGATATAATAGTTTATGAAGGATATATTATTTATTTTATTCCTCACCTCGATTTTTCTCATCGTCAGTAACCCGTCCACCACTTTTCCTGAAACATTACAATGCACAATTAAGACAATTAAGACTCTTCCAAGATGTGCCCACAAAATTATTTCCGCCGTCTTACACTCACCGAATACGACATGCTTCCCGTCCAAAAAGTCACAATTGGCACACGTGATAAAAAACTGGCAGCCGTTCGTTCCCGGCCCACTGTTGGCCTGAGAGATTGACACATCACATGCATCAATGATTATCCAATCAGACGACTTCTTTTCTTTATTCCAGTAAACAAAACATACCATGGACAGCAGACCAGGTCCTGTGTGCTTCAGCAAAAAGTTTTCATCAGCAAACGGTCCTCGGTAGATGCTGCAGACACCCGTGCCGTCACCCTGGGTAGAACAAAATTCGCTCTTAGGATGTGGCTCACAATGAAAAAACAAAACAAGATGCATCATTAAAGAAAAAGAAAAACAGTACTCACATTAACAAAGTCTCCTCCTTGAATCATGAAGTCTTTGATCAACCTGAAATGATTGACTAGTGTTTTTGGATTGTATTCTTAAAGTTGCTATGTAAAATATGTTGTTATTTTAACTCTATATCACAAAACATGTTCCTACAAGTGTCCTGTTAAATTTCTACATTATTTATATTCCCACCAGGGGGCGCCTCATCAACGACAAAAATGGATAAAACCGAGATTTACCTGTGGAAATGCGCTCCTTTGTAACCAATGGGCACTCCGTCTTTCCTGGAGGGCAAAAAAGAAACAGATCAGGTGAGTCTAGTTCGACAGAAGAGACATTCATTAGATTTCACACATGGCTAAATATTTATAGGGAGGACACATGATGAAACCGGTTCAGGGACAAACACACTGATAGAATGATTTCAGGCACTAAATAGTGACGTGGAAATTTGTGTTGGGTTCACAGACTCACCTAAACTCTCCAGTGCAGAACTGCCTGCAAGACGTAAACAGAGTTTAAGTGACAGAAAATATATAGTGAATATATTAGAAAAAAAATAAAAAAGCTCCTTACCTAAAATTCTCAGCGGTTTTCGGTACCAAATCAGCGAACAACTCAATCTTAAGACGCCCGGAATCCTAAGAAAATGCACAAAACCTGATTTAATTTTCAATCAATCTTGTTATGCGTTTGTGTACTTGAGAGTTCAATCTTTATTTTCACCAACAATGAGAAGCAGAGTAGACATCACACCATAAAGTCATCTTCAATTCTTGAATCCACAGTTATTAAGCAAGTTTTATTACACAGTAAAAGCCCATCAAACAAGCTGACGCACTTAAAGATCCAAGAAGTGAACTACGACGAGTGAACAAAAGGGTTCAGAAATAAAATACCAGTACGAGGTGAGCCTGTGTCAATCACAGATACTCAGCTGGTGAGTACAAGTACAACTTGTTTTCTTGGACTGTCGTGTAAATCATTATAACCATAAATATAACATTCTTCTAATTCTGAAATCTTAAGATATCGTTTAGTTTGGATAGTCCAGTTTTTATTTAACATCATTATATTGTGCTTTGTGTGAAAATGAATGTACAGTGCCTTGAAAAACTGAAAAGTGGGGCGTGCAATATTATTCGGCCCCCTTGCGCTAATACTTTGTAGCGCCACCTTTTGCTGCAATTACAGCTGCAAGTCGCTTGGGGTATGTCTCTATCAGTTTTGCACATCGAGAGACTGGAATTCTTGCCCATTCTTCCTTGCAAAACAGCTCGAGCTCAGTGAGGTTGGATGGAGAGCGTTTGTGAACAGCAGTCTTCAGCTCTTTCCACAGATTCTCGATTGGATTCAGGTCTGGACTTTGACTTGGCCATTCTAACACCTGGATACGTCTATTTGTGAACCATTCCATTGTAGATTTGGCTTTATGTTTTGGATCATTGTCCTGTTGGAAGATAAATCTCCGTCCCAGTCTCAGGTCTTTTGCAGACTCCAACAGGTTTTCTTCCAGAATGGTCCTGTATTTGGCTCCATCCATCTTCCCATCAATTTTAGCCATCTTCCCTGTCACACCTCGGACCTGCCTGGTGTGTTCCTTTGTCTTCATGGTTCTCTCTGCGCTTTAAACAGAACCCTGAGACTATCAAAGAGCAGGTGCATTTATACGGAGACTTGATAACACACAGGTGCATTCTATTTATCATCATCAGTCATTTAGGACAACATTGGATCATTCAAAGATCCTCACTGAACTTCTGGAGTGAGTTTGCTGCACTGAAAGTAAAGGGGCCAAATAATATTGCACGCCCCACTTTTCAGTTTTTTATTTGTTAAAAAAGTTTAAATTATCCAATAAATTTCGTTCCACTTCACGATTGTGTCCCACTTGTTGTTGATTCATGACAAAAAATTAAAATGTTATATCTTTATGTTTGAAGCCTGAAATGTGGCGAAATGTTGAAAGGTTCAAGGGGGCCGAATACTTTCGCAAGGCACTGTACTTCAATATAAAAATTATGTTTATACTTATTACATAAAAACCTATGAATTCATGTTAATTTGGACTGTACCTGGCATAGATCTCATTGCACAACTGAAACCCATTTTGAGACATTAACACGTAAATAATAAGGTAAGGTAGAACATAGTTAATAGAAACGACTTTTCGAAGTTTATTTTTGTTTCTTTTAAAGACTCACTTCTGAATTTTGTTGAGGTCAAAAGTAAAACTGGAAAAAAAAGAATTA
Source organism: Callionymus lyra (assembly GCF_982586985.1). NCBI lineage: Eukaryota > Metazoa > Chordata > Actinopteri > Syngnathiformes > Callionymidae > Callionymus > Callionymus lyra. The sequence goes on along the minus strand of NC_141836.1, from coordinate 10,201,410 downwards.
AACTAGTGCATTTAGAGCCTTAGAAACCCGAAATATTTAACCCAGTCAAAAACATTCATTTTTTTCATACGATTTAATAACTGATGTTGTTAATAATGATGCATAATTCAATGGATAAAAGCACACACTATATTGGCTGGACTACGTGTATTTTTCGCTGCTTCCTTATTGCTTTTGAGTTCATTTATCAATGTATAAAACCAAAGCTCAAGACTGTCTATAGATTTGGATCACACTTTTTTTAAATCGAATGTATCTTCATTCATGGTCTTCATTTGAGTAATATAAGTTATTACGTTTTATATGAGTGATTACTCAATAACTAATGGACAAAATTGAAATATTACTTTTCTCATCTTCGCCTAAAGAACGTTGACAACACGTCGACCTGGAAGAATGGAGGATGAGAAAAACAGGCAAAACTCACCTGTCCTCCGATCATGATGTCAAAGAAAACCACTGGATTTGTCATGTTTGTTTGTAAAGCACACATTATGCGTGATTTTAAAAGAAGTTCAGGTGAAATTCAAACGTGCACTGGTCGTGCTACAGCGCCGCTCAAAAAATACGGCAAGTTAAATGGGACAATTTCTTCTTCTTCTCCGCTCTTTTCGGGAAAACCTAACGAAGCTTTAACCATAGCGCCACCAATGGCGAAAGAGAAATATTTCATTTTGTTGCCTTTTAATAAATAATCTTTTGATTGATAACCTTTTTTATAGTCATAAGAAGACAACATTCATAAAATGTGATGAGAAAGGAAGAAAGCAAAAACATCCCGGAATATATTGTTGCTTAATAGACAAACTTTGGTGAATAAATAGTGCATTTATTCAACGCAGTCTCAGACATTCCCATGAATTATATAAAGTCATACAGAAGAATAAATGTTCTGCTGTTTGCGCTTTCTCTAATAAACACACACCAAATAACTTCATGCATTTAGTTTGATCTGAATGTAGAATAGAAAACAATGCCAGACAGACGTCATGTTAATAAGTTTGTTTTTATTTTCACATCTTAAATTTACAAATGCAAACGTGGCTGCTAAACAAAATAACCAACGGCCCAGTCGCTACAAAGATTTGTCAAAGCTGTATGAAATCACTTCGATTAAATACATTTATAAAAGAAACAAAATCAGAACCGGTGTTGACAACAGGTCAGCTCGGAGGGGAGGGAAGCAGCGGGAGGGATTTCTATGTGAAGTAATGTGGTTTCTTGACATTCACGCCATATTCTGACAGAGCAGGGGACAAGTCCTCCATGGTCAGGGTGTACTTCTTATCCTGCGCAGAGATAAAGAGTTAAAACAAACTATATAACAGGGAAACTTTTAATAGAAACAGAGTTTAGACAATAGATTTAATATTCAGCTTCATAGAACAAGTTCCAGGTATTATATGCAACCACATAGATTTCTGATATAGTTACTATATGTCAATGATACAATTTAAAATCATCATAAAGAAACAGAGGCTAAAGATACTGACCTTTGTCTTGCTTCTTGAACTTCCTGAAGCGGTTCCCTTCATTTTACAATACTGCAGAGCATCATTTGCGATGTCGGAGATGAACTTTTGGGAGGCGAGGGAGATCAGACGGATTCTGCAGGAGGGGACACAAATAAGTGAGACTTCTATTTTAACCACTCAATGCTCAACTGACGGCAACATCTTAAATGTATCATGCATTTACCAAAACAACAACACACTTACACTCTAGGATCAGAAGCTTCAAAGCCAGCGCGGTTGAGATAAAAACCTGTAACAGCATCAGGAATCTGTGGGATGAATAAAATTGCAGTTAACAGTCACATTTCAAACATTTACAAAAACAACTGTGATCCTTTAAGGGCAACTGATGTGTTCATTGTTTCTTACATCGATCTTGGACCTCTATTGTACTCATCAGTATGTGTATCTGTTTGCACAAAACTCTTTTAATAATGGACTGCGCTCTCTTAACCTATTGTTCGCCAAGATTTCAGATGGGGGAGAACTTATTGGAATAATAACTTCAAAACATCATCATGAGGAGGGATTTACTGCATCTTGAAGAGGAAGACTTCAAAATTTAAAACATGTGAGGGAGTATGCAGATTTCAAATGTGACATATTTGAAACAAGAAGGATCTGTCTCGCCTGCAGTTGATACAGAACTCTGCAGAAGGAATTCTGACCTGCTCTAGTAGGTGAACTCGCATTTCTCCGATCCTTAAAACTCTTCACTGGCTGCCAGTTTCTTTCAGGATCAACTTAAACATTCTAGTTCTTACTTTAAGATCTATTCATGGTCAGGCTCCTCCTCCCATCAGTGATCTGATCTAGCCTTACACCCCAGCTCGGGCTCTGAGATCTGTGGATCAGAATCTACTGATGGTTCCTCGCACTCGGTTGGAACGATCTTCCTCCCTCTTTCAGTTGAGGGAGTCTACCGACTTAATAAACATCTTAAGACATTTTTATTTGTGCAGGCTTTTCCCTGATTTTCTGTAAGTCCTGTTTTATTCTCTGTGTTATCTTGACTTTTTTAAGTATATATTTTATTGAGTATTATTTTGATTGTTTAAGCACTTTGTGACCTCTGGTGTGGAAAAGCGCTCTATAAATAATAAATATAAATGTACTCACTTACTTACATCAGTTGCCCGTAAACACGACTCTTACTGACCGTAGGGGTGTATTCCTCCAGCTGCATGACAAAGTCACCCAGGGGTGTTGCAGGAATGGCAGGTTTTATATCTCCATTTGTGATGCCACCAGGAGTGTAAACACCGTTGGAGACCGACATGTCCGAAGACGGCGTCGCCATGGCTGCAGACACTGGAGCTGCGACAACAACAAACGTATTAATACAACGGGATAGAAATGGAATAGAAAGATTCATGTTATGCAATTCAATGTTAAGGTTAAGCCGAGGAGGGATTGTTACCATTAGCCGCGACGGAGGGGATGCTGCTGACGCTGCTGGCAGTACTATCATTGGAGATGCAGTTACTGGAAGCAGTAGTCGAAGGTACTCCGGTCGAGAGCGTCTGGTTTTGGTTCTCCATGTTCATCTCGACTCGAGTTGTTCTCTTCGCAAAGGGGTAAAACAAAAAAGGCAACGCGACGATGCTAACCGTGGCTAACGGGAGCTCAACTTAAAAAAGGCGGAATCACGACAAAACAACCCGTGTTTTGTTGTTGTTTTTTCGCCCTAACGTCGACGATCACGTTGTAATAATGTTCTGTTATAAGTAGAAAAGGCGAGAGTTTGGACTCGGAAAGTTCCAAAGTCATACGCCAGCTGAGTTTGTTTTTAGCTACCAGCGGGTAGAGAGACGACGGTACCAGCTCAGTCACGTGACTCGTCTCCCAGTGGTGCCGGAAGTAGTCTTCGTGTCTCGAATGACGTCACATCCGCATTGCTATTTTACAGCAGCTTGTTCTTGCACTTTGTCTTGTGTGTTTGTGTTTTTTTTGTTCCGACCCGCTGTTTACTGAAGGTAAGTTAAGTTGCCACTTTTTAACAGTTAAACGTAATTAATTGAAGGCTACTAGTAGTTTGACTAGTTCACGTGGTCATATATTTGTTACAATTGGTTTTGTTTCATTTTATTGTGTTCTGAAGGACATTTTGAATTGACTAATACAACTAAATGTCACTTGGACGAATCACATCGTTCAACGTCATATAAACACGTATTTAAAAATGTTTGGTCTGTATTTACTGACATTTAATATTTGATTATGAATCGATATTTCTCGAAGTTTGAGAGACAACTGTAACAAGGCCACCTCCAAATGTATATAACTTGTTTAACTGGGATATTTGAAAGTATTTTCAGTAATTTTTTTTTGTTTAATGTCCTCAACAGTTGACAAGATGAGTTCCCCAGTAAGTGTCATTGTGGTGGGAGCCGGCAGTCGTGGAGAGATTTACTCCAAATATGCAACGATTCACCCGGATCGCATGAAGGTTTGGGATTTTTTCTTTGAGTCGCAGACAAATGAAATATTTTCTTATGCATCTTGTATAATCTTTTTCTTAGGGATATGTATCGGCAGGAATCTGACACAGTGGCAACGATGAAATATATTCCAATACTTTAGAAATGCACATTTGTAGTATTGTCGAGTACTTGACTCTGGTGTTGCAGAATTTACAGACCACATGACTCTTGACAGAGTCGTTACTGCTTTCATTTGTTTTATTAAAACCAAAATATGTCCAAACATGAGCTTTAAAAGCTACTAGAGGTGACTGTATCCTCTGGTCCTCAGTCTTTATGGCAAGATTGAATTGTTCCTTCAGATGACGTAATGACAGCAGCCTGTGATAATTATTAATAAGAAATATTTGATTTACTACACACTCAATGTATCTTATATATATGGTATATATCAGTGTCTTGACATTTTCATACACTCCTAATATTAATATTGTGGTTTTTAAACAGATTTTGTTTTGTTTTTCATCTCCAGGTGGTCGCAGTTGCTGACCCTCGCAAGTTTGCTCGCACTAAACTTCAACAGCAGCACAACATAAAAGAGGAAAACATGTTTGAGGGTGAGAATCCCTTAGTTGTAAAATAATGATCCTGTTTTTAACGTCGTTATTCCTTTTCCTGCTAGACTGGAACGATGTGTTGGAAAAAGACAATTTCGCCGATTGCGTTTTAATCTGCACGCCCGATCGGCTTCATAAGGTTTTTATTGTCACAGCCTCATGTTGTGTTACTTTCTGGGTTTTGCTGCTCTAATTATTTCCCCGTTTTATAGGATCCAGCTGTTGCGTTCGCACAGAGAGGCTACCACATCCTCTTGGAAAAGCCAATGGCGGTGAGTAGTCGGGGCTTCATGCTGAAAGGAACAATAGCATTTTTTATTAAAAAACAAGTAAATAGACAAAGAAGTTCTTGTTCATTGTGTATTTCTTCTGATTTGAATAATTTTTACATTTTTAAATTTCCATTTTGATTTTAGACGAACGCTGAGGACTGCAGGGCGATCGTAGCCGCTTGCATCAAAAGCGGCGTCATTCTCTCAGTGGGTCATGTTCTACGATACGATCCCATCATCCATAAGATAAAGGTACAACTTTATATTTGTAGATTGAAAGTCGTTCAATGTCAGCAGGTGTTTTAAAAAAAAAAAACACTTTGATTAATGACATTCGATTCTGGGACTTTGTGACATTGATGGAATTGATTTGTGTTGATAAGAGTTCTGAGTGAGAGATAAGGCTTTGTTTGTGAACGACTTGTTGTTGTCAAGTTGAACCTGGATTTAGGTCAAATTCTAAAACCTCAAACTTGCTGTGGATCTTTGTTGATATTGATATGAACATTTAAAAAATCCTTCTAGACGTTGATCGACTCTGGAGTTGTTGGAGACGTGATCCACATACAGCACTTTGAGCCGGTAAGACGAAAAACAAAAGACTTAAGTTTATTATATGTGTGTTCATGATGTTGCTCATCTTATCCAGGTCGGTTTTTACCACTTTGCTCACTCGTTTGTTCGAGGAAACTGGAGGAACGAAGCCGAGAGCTCTTTCTCTCTGTTGGCCAAATCCTGTCATGACATTGACCTGATGCACCACTGGGCCGGCCAGCGCAAGTAAACTCACCATTTCCTTCTCTGAAATGTATTTATTGACTATTTACTTTCTCGGCAGGTGTTTGAAAGTGACGTCCTTTGGCTCCCTCAGCCATTTTCGAAAGGATAAGAAGGTATTTTGTCATGTTTAAATTTGAATTTTGACACAAACTTTGTCAAAAGCTTTTTTAAGTGAACATTTTGAGACCAAAAGAATCAGAAACGTTGATTCTGCAATGACAGTCGAATTACAGTTTCAGATTATAGATCTTTTATTTGATTAATTCTAGATATTTATTGAAAAACTGCTGTTAAAAATCTGTAATTTTCAGCCACCAGCTGCTGCAGATCGCTGCCTTGACTGTTCAGTCGAACCGACGTGTCCGTACTCGGCCTCTAAAATCTACCTGGAGAGAGTGAAAGAGGTAAAAAACACTGTTATCTGCGTAAACCACGATTTCTTACTTACTACTTAGCAACAAAGGTTTCCACTCTTGTCACTTCTTCCCCTGTCATTCGGATTTAATTCCTTCCTCTACTGTGGGCTGCCAGGTGTTCTTAGGTCGTCCTCTTTTTCCAGAGAAGGACTTTTATTGCGACGCTAAGCATGAACCACAGAGGGGTTTTTTTATTTTAAATCCGCAACATTCAATTACAGGGTCACACAGGTTGGCCCGTCTCCGTCATCTGCCAAAACTCGCATCCAGACATCGAGTCTGTAACGGCGGCCCTGAGGACTGGACCGTACGGCCGCTGCGTTTACGAGTGTGACAACGATGTTTGCAGTAACCAGGTAATGTCACAAATGTGTCAGTTATCATCCGTGTTTTACTTTTTTTTTTACATGTAAACCTATTGGTAAATTACCAGCTGAACTACCGCACCAATTGTACTTCGCCATTTGACCACCGGGTGTCGCTGTTTCTCGTATTTACTTGACATAATGGAGTCGTGAAAATATATCCGTTTCTTCTCAGTTTATACATAATATCACGGGCATATCTAGGCTTACCACAATGCTTGCTAGAATAATAGTATGTTTAACTTTATATTACTATCTTTTAAGATGGTTCCGTTTATGATTAATCTTTCTGTCTCACCTGGTGCAGATAGTAAATATGGAGTTTGAAGGTGGACTCACCGCAGCCTTCTCCATGGTCGCCTTCACTGAGAAAATATGCTGTCGTCAAACTACGATCTATGGAAGCCAGGTAGGACCGATAAGAACCAACATTTCTCTTGAGAAGTACCGTCAGCAGGCTCCAGTATTTTTAGTGTCGGAATCTAAAAATACTTTCGGCACATTCTTCTAATAAATAATCATATTAAACCCCCTTTATTATTATATATCACATAAACAATAATTACGAGCTCAGAGCAAGATGCTTCATCCTCAGGGTGAGCTGACATGTGACGGGCAACACATACGCGTCTTTGACTTTTTGACTGGGAAAACGACAAAACACACCGAAGGAAATGACACTTCTCAACACTTCGGCTTGTCTGGACACGGAGGAGCCGACTATCATCTCATCGACGCCTTCGTTGCTGCAGTGGCGGTGAGTCCTTGATATTTTTTTTTTGGTCAAACTAATGCTCAGAAATAAGTGTATTAATCTGTGCTTAAGTTGTTTCTCGATACACGTAAATAGAGCTTGTGTATCGCATCTTTAAACTTATAGTTTTGTTGGGTTTTTTTTGGCAGAGAAAAGATCCGTCTCTGATCCGCTCAGGACCCGAGGAGACTCTCATGAGCCACTTGCTGGTGTTCGAAGCCGAGCGTTCCCGCCTGGAGAGCCGCGTCGTGTCTTGTGGGGACATCAGTTAGGATCGAATGACCAACTACAAATTTGAAAAACCAAATTCGTGATTGAATGTTGAGGTGTGAGTAATCGTGTTCGAGGGTTAGAATATATCTATTGTGATGATGATCAGGTTATCACAGGTGTGATCATGTACTGTATGACTGTGAATGAATGGCTGCAATCAGATTATAATCTTGAAAAGATAGTTTGATATAGCGGCGTATGAGTTTGTTGAAACATGATTGTCAAGTGGAAATGTGTCCCATATAACTTGTATTTTATTTAATTCCTTTAGATTTCTGAATCAAAAGTAAAAAGCGTAGATCACCAAGTTGTTTTGTGTAAAACTATTTAAATTGTTGAATAAAGTATGACCTTTTTGATTAAAAACAATATGAGTTTATTTATTCATATTCGTACTTAAACATGATTTTGCCAACTTGTAAACAAATTATGAGGTTTTTGTACCGCAACACGCCTGTACTTCACCTTTTGACCACCAAGTGGCGCTGTCTGTCGTATTTTACTTTAGTGACGCGCGTCGTGAAAATATTTAAAATTCCTTCTTTTGGTTCTTCTTAAATATACATAATCTCAAGTGTATATGTAGAACTAGAATATGTCTTGAGCGGACACTTAAAAAGTAAACGTATAAAGCTACAAAATTCATTTTTTTCTTATTCTTTTGTGTTATTAAAAGAGGTAAAAGTGTCTTAAGGAGATTTAAACTTGAATAAAGCGTAAGGATCCACCACAATCGGACACATTTTCACTTTTCCAACCACGGCCAAACCCTCATGGTTGTCCTCAACTTCCCTGTGAACGTTTACAACACAACATAATTCCTGAACCTTGCAACACGTCCAAGATGACTAATGGTGGACGGAGTCCCAGTGTGCTCTGCAGATGGATCCCATCCCAATGTCAGATGCGGGGCTGAAACGGTCATAAAGCACTGTAGCAAGAAGGGCGTGTAGAGCAAACGAAAGCGATGACGGGACGAGTGAATCACGGGGAAACTTTGACCCGCTGCCAGAATGGAGTCACAGCAGGGGCAGGGATGGCCACTCCTTTGGGCAACGCTTGGTTCACAGCTGCACTATTACTTCTTTAAAGAGTATTTTCATTGCAAAGCGGAGTTAAAACATATACAAATAAATCTCTGGTGGGTGAGGGTTGGTCTAGCTTGAACAGGAAGTCCCGATGAACAACCTGTCCGGATGAAATCTGAGTGGAATGACAGCAGGGATGGGCTCAGGACACCACCCTGTGCCCTTTGATTCATGGGCTCATATGAAGATCCAGGTGGCAAGAGATATTTTGAAATCAACAAGTATACAGGATGTAGATAAACCATATCAAGATACAACAGCTTTTAATTCAACTAAGATGCCAGATCATAAAGTTTTATGATCTGGCATCTTAGTTTTATGATTGTGTCGAACCAAATCTCATATAAAATGAGTCTTGGCGAGTTCTTTTTGTTTCACTTACTCCTGAGAACCACACTCTTATTGAATAAATGTGGATTTACCAACCATAGAAATCAAAATAACATCCATTTTTTTGTACAATTTAAAATAGTAGAAGTCTGAGGAGGACCTGAAAAAGTAGTTTGAGATGATGGATCTACACAACTCAACACATTTATGTTCCAAATACAATTAAGGTCAGATTATGCGATTAATTAATGGCAATTCATTCATCACAGTTATATTAAGTGATATTGTTTTAATTACATTTTTAATCCCAAACTTTACCGTTTCTGTGTGTATGTTGTACTTTATATTTATATCATTTTTTTGTGTGTGTTTTTGTATTTTTCTGTACGAGTCGTCGGGTAAAAACGGTGGTCAGTCTCGTCCTGAATTGGACACCGGTTGGTCTGTTTAATCATTTATTTATTTTTTGACGGGTTAATTTACCAACCTTTATATAGACTTTAAATGTATTTTCAAAATGATTAAGACAAAAACAACAGCGCAATGTTAACATCAGAATCTTAACTACTATGTATCCGTTTAAAACAAGTTACTTTATGAAGACTTTATGTCAATCCTTTGTTAAATTAAGGACTTTTCTCACTATTTTTAAGTCAAATTGAAAAGAAATGAACACATCCACTAAATACAGATCTATGTTTTAATCTGCATCATTAAATAAAAACTATACAAATGACCTTTTACAAAAGTTTTGGTAAAATTTCAAATCCTACAGAACAAAAAAGAGAAAAAATTCCAGAAACAAGTTTCCGAAAATGAGTCAGACGCCGTATTTTTGAGTGACTCAACTTCGACTTGAACTTCCAGAGAGAGCCGTGCCCTCACCCTTCCCTCACCCTTCCCTTCCTCCCTCGCACTCCCTCCTGCCAGCCTTACGTCGGCTCTGACCTCACCTGCATCACTTCCTCTCAAGCAAACGCTCTCGAGGAGCCGGAAGCATATTTCGGAAAAAAAAAATCAAGTGCTGATGATGTCGCTTGTTGTTGTGGTGAATCCAAACATCTGGAGGCTTCAGGAATAATTCTGAGCGAAGGCCTGTTTTTGGGAGGAATGTTTATAGTCGGCTGTAATTTCTTAAATTCCTCTGGGATCTGAGAGAGCAGGAATTCAATCGTACTTGTAACGGTACTTGGCTGGACGGAAAAAAGGATAAAACGGGTTGAATTTATGTCCTAAAATAAAAATTTAATGTGAAAATAAACGTATGATATGAAAGTAAAATCTATAAAAACAAAAGAAAACATATTCTTCCGATAAATTTGAATTTAAAAATACTATTATGAAGTGATGTTAGCATCAATTAAATTACAGTAATAAAAAGTGAAACGGTTATAATAGAAACAGAGGAAATAATGAATAAAAAATGTGAATTTCAAACATTAGGGAGAAACAAAAGGTCATATTTATTTAAAAATGTTAACATTTTAAATACTAGACTCATATAAAAGTTTTTTATACGAAGACTTGCAGTGAGCAAAGTGCAGCCGTGGTGGCACAGTCTGTATTTATCCGTCTTGTATCATGTATGAATCCGACCTTAAGATAAGTTAATATTCTTCTTATGTAATGTTTCTCTCACAGCTTATAGCTCTTGAGTAAAATGTCTATTGACATTAAACAGTTTTTTTTCAAGGTAAAATCCAAAGTTCCCCTCCTCGTGTTTCGGTCATAAATCATCTTATTTGCTTTTATTAATCACCGCGGCGACGACGACCGTTGAGGTGACTCAGCAGGAAGTGAGGCAGCCGGGATGAAGGAGGCGAGGAAGAGGAGGAGGATGGAACGAGGATGTTGTGATTCTTCAAGAGTGTAAACGTTTAGCTATGCTGCGGTTAAGAGATAGTCGAGTCTGATCTCCACCGGTCATGGTTAGTCACCGCAACTTAACGATGTTATTTAATACAAGCGTCTCTGCCCGAGGTCGTGCATTTCTTCACAGCTTTTTACTGGAATCGTGATCACAGAGATAAATAAGCTGTGACTTTTACTCAATTAAAACAATTATACTCTATACTATACTGTCTGTTGTCAATTTTAAAGCATACACGATCAGTTTACACAACTTTAATGGTTGATCTTGTTATAGTTTATTGTTATTTTCAAGTAAAATAATAATATACACATTTATAATAATCTGTAGTTCTAAACTAAATCAACATTTGGACAATATTTATATTCCCTCATTCAACATCTGAAAAAATATATCTTTAAAAATCTGCCCCCTTTAACATTTTCATAGGGGTCTTCTGCCCTCTTTACATTTTCCCAGGGGTCTTCTCTCCCCCTTTTACATTTTCACAGGGGTCTTCTCTCCCCTTTCTAATTTTCACAGGGGTCTTCTCTCCCCTTTCTAATTTTCACAGGGGTCTTTCCCCCCCCTTTTAAATTTCCAAACAGGTCTTCTGCCCCTTTTACATTTTCACAGGGGTCTTCTCTCCCACTTTTACATTTTCATGGGAGTCTTCTGCCCCCTTTTACATTTTCACAGGGGTCTTCCCTCCCCATTTTATATTTTCATGGGGGTCTTCTGCTCCCTTTTACATTTTCACAGGGGTCTTCTCTCCCACTTTTACATTTTCATGGGAGTCTTCTGCCCCCTTTTACATTTTCACAGGGGTCTTCTCTCCCCATTTTATATTTTCATGAAGGTCTTCTGCTCCCTTTTACATTTTCACGGGGGTCTTCTGACCACTTTACATTTTCAAGGGGGTATTCTGCCCCCCCTTTTACATTTTCAATGGAGTCTTCTTCCCCCATTTTACTTTTTCAAGGGGGTCTTCTGCCCCCCTTTTACATTTACACGGGAGTCTTCTGACCCCTTTACATTTTCATGGGGGTCTTCTGCCCCCATTTGACTTTTTCAAGGGGGTCTTCTGTCCCCCTTTTACATTTACACGGGGGTCTTCTGACCCCTTTACATTTTCAAGGGGGTATTCTGCCCCCCTTTTACATTTTCAATGGAGTCTTCTTCCCCCATTTTACTTTTTCAAGGGGGTCTTCTGCCCCCCTTTTACATTTACACGGGAGTCTTCTGACCCCTTTACATTTTCATGGGGGTCTTCTGCCCCCATTTGACTTTTTCAAGGGGGTCTTCTGCCCCCCTTTAACATTTACACGGGGGTCTTCTGACCCCTTTACATTTTCATGGGGGTCTTCTGCCCCCATTTGACTTTTTCAAGGGGGTCTTCTGTCCCCCTTTTACATTTACACAGGGGTCTTCTGCCCCCTTTACATTTCCAAGGGGGTCATTTGGCCCCTTTTACATTTTCAAGGGGGTCTTCTGCCCCCTGTGTACTGTATATATGTATTATATATGATCAGTAATATTCTTTGTGAAACACTTTAATTTAGCCTAAGGTTGATTTAGCCGTATGTGATATTCCTGCGTCAGACGCACAAAGCGATGCTGCACATGTGAAAGTTTGGTTTGTTGTGTTTCTGGACCCGGCGGAAGCATCAGCAGCAGCGGAAGCAGGAGCAGTGTCTGGAGAAATTCTTATGTTTAGCTTTAGCGCTTCTTTGCTTCCGCCCACGACTTCCCATCTCGACACAGAACAGCCATGTTTCTCTCAGCGGCCTCGGGACGAAAATGAAATATGGCTTCATTCCTCGCGTTATAAGTAATAAGCAGATGGACAGTGGGCTACTGTGATGGGTCTGATTGACCGTTTTTAGATTTATCACTGCCGTGCTTTGACAGAAGACGTAGGCGTTTCGGGAAGGAATCAAAATACAAGTGTCTGAGTGGGTTTCACTTTCTGAGTGGCCTTTGACCCCGTCCCACGAGACCAGCGCTTAGTTATGATGTGTTCATCGGAGGAGGACGAGGAGAGGAACGATGGTTCGGATCCATTTGACATCAGCCCGCGATGGTAAAGTCATCAAGGTTCTCCATCTACCTGCTGAAAAATTAGAAAAATATTCTGCTAAAAACCCGGTCTCTCTTTCGTCAGACGCTCTGGTTCCAGGGAGTTTCGGGCCAAACTCGCGTCCAGATGAAACTGTTGACGAGAGTTCATGGTCGTGGTGTTTTTCCACTTCTGGACACGTAACATCGTGTTCTGAGGACAAAGTCTTGTTGACCATGACATGAGTCATTTTTCGAAACTACACTATGACACCTGTCTTTCAGCTGGCTTCAGATTTAAGTTGTAATAAAAGGAAAATGTATGAAAAGATATACATTTGTCCATTATTTAGTTGCTTTAAGTTGATCTCAGTCATTGAGTGTTAAAATAAAATGAAACATTTCCATCAATTATTGATTAATGTTGAACATCCAACATGGTCTGGAGCTTGTAATCCAACCTGTCTCGCCTGCAGTTAATACAAAACTCTGCAGGGAGAATTCTGACCTGCTCTAGTAGAAGAACTTACATTTCCCAGATCCTTAAAACTCATGCATTGGCTTTTTAAACGTGTATTTCTTTTGATTGTTCAAGCGCTTTGTGACCCTGATCCAGAAGGCGCTTTACAAATAACTATGACTTACTTACTTACCAATTATTCTTGTCACTACATGCAGGTACGCTGCTCTGACACTAGAGGGAGACAGAAACAATTTTTTTATTCTTACCTTTTGCTGCTTTAAGGCCTTTAGAAAGTATTTTACAAACATACAAGTCAGGTTAAATTTAATTCAGCCAAACATTATTCTTGAAACTTCCATAAAGGTGAAAGAAATGGATGAAGATAAAGTTGTTTTTATCATTTTACGTCATCGGTTTAATACTTATGAGGGTCACATCATTAAAATTAAAAGTTACATGAGACCCCGGGGCCGCACTTCGCCAAGGTCTACTCCAAACATATCATCATTTAGACTCAAATTTCCTGTTAAATGAGTCTTGGACTGTTCAACAAATGTACATTTTTGTTCCTCCCACGACTTTGACTGAAGAGCGAAGACATATTTATGCTAAGATGAAAAAAAACAAAACATGTTAAAATGTTTTACCTGTAGTTGCAGAAGCATTAACGCTCTCAAGGAAACCAAGTAACACCAGGACTAATCACTTTAACATACAAACGGCTCTCGATCTGATTAAAGTCATCAATCACGCTGGCAGGAAATGGGCTAACAAGGTGTCGCCCGACGCCATCGCCGGCGAACATGTGTGTGTAGGAGACGTTCTGACGAGTGTCACGAGGACTTCTCTAGAGTGGAAGCAGCTGCTCAAGAACATGCAAAAGTCATCAGATCCCAACCGACGTTGTTACTTTCCACCTGTTGAGTACAATTTCTCTCGATTCTTAGCTTTTTTTTGTCAACCTATTCTTATTATGTTTTACTATTATTGTGATTTTTCTGTTTCATGTGATACTCAGAATTGTATTTTATCCTGAAGAGTAGCATTTTTTTATAGATGCAAGTCCACCACCTACCAAAATAAGATAAGAAACAAAGATAAAAGGACTTATCTTAGTTGGTATTCTTTGCAATATTCATTCATCTTTATTGTTTTTCCATCATTGAAGTCTATACAATGAATACTATTAAAGATTGAAGGCATTTATCTATTAGTTCAGAAGACTCCAACTCCAACTAGGGGCCAAAATCTTTTGGCAGTTTCAATTGGGGGCCACTCAAGTTGTTTATTAGCCTATTAATTGTGTCTAAACAAGAAGGAGTCTCGCCTTCAGTTAATACAAAACTCTGCAGCGAGAATTCTGACCCGCTCTAGTAGAAGAACTCACATTTCCCCGATCATTAAAACTCTTCAATGGCTGCCAGTTTCTTTCAGGATCAACTTTAAAATTCTGGTTCTTACTTTCAAAGGGATTTATGGTCTGCCTTGGATATATATTCAAGCGCTTTGTGACCCTGGTCTAGAAAGGCGCTTTTCAAATAACTAGTACTTACTTTCTTACTAACAGGAAGTCTTTTTTATTCCTTGACACTCAATTGATCTTAATTATCACTGATTTTTTTTATCCTTCACCAAAATAAATTCGGTTACTTCAACATCAATTTAACTCTTATTGTTGACATCTATTATCTCCGTACCTTAACTTAAACATCTTCATTAATCTACTTTATAAGATGGACTCTTATAAATGGTCTGGAAGTCCTGGTTCTCCTAAGAGTTGAGGAACGAACCTAAAAGAAATCTCCTGCCCACTTGTCCTCCGGAGAGGATGGTTGCAGATGTGGGAGGTGGGTCTCTGACTGCTCTGACAGCTGTAAGGGACGGAGGTCTCTCCGAGCAGGAAATGACTTGACCTCCTCCGTGGGAGACGGGGCCCACCCTGACAACAACCCCCACACAGCATCCTGGGTCACCACAAAGCGCCTACAGAGGAGTCGCGCCGCAAACGGCAGGGAAGATGTTTTTAGACGGTCCAGGTTACAGGAAAATGGATTCAGGAAGCACCTCTGAGGAATACAACCATCAGAGAAAGCATGTATGGAGTTGAGAAATCCAGATGTGAAGCTCAGTCTATAACATGATGAGCTCAGATGATTGACATCAGGACTACTTTTTCGTTATTAATGCTTGTGTAGTTTCTCTGATTTACACACTCAAGGCCTGGGGGCCAAATTTAGCCTTGAGTGGCCCATCAGAAAACTTCATGACGGTACAATACAGATGTTAATAAAGTGACCCATGAGACACTAGTGTTTAAAGTAAGCTACGAAACAGAAAGTATTAATGTCAGCGATCGTAAAAAAGGAAATCACTTCATTGTCGCCCATATATGGCATTAACAGGAATAATTGTGTATGTTAAAAAATAATGTTTTTTGTCCGTCATATTTGTACAAAAAAATCTTTATTTAAAATGAAATGTAACACAAGATACTGAGTGTCACATTAATTCTCTCACTTTCTACAGTTGATTACCTTAAATAAAATGAGATAAATGTACATAAAGAAACAAAAAAACAATCATAAATAGGGCTGTGAGAAAATATCCTGATATATCTATATCTGTTTTTTTGTTGTTTTTTTAATTTCAAATCACATTTTATTTTCATCATAGTTCTATTATGGTTTATAATTATTATTTCAGTAATATTTAATTTAATATATATTCAGATCTTTTTAATTTATAATAAGTTAGAAAATATTTACCGCGATTTGCTAATTTTTGTGTTGCAATTAAACTTCCGGCCACTAGGCGGCAGCAGTCATTACGCAGCCGAAGGTACAATGAAATCCTGGTGATGACTTGGGATGAGAGGATACAGTCGACTCAAGCAGGTTTTAAAGCTGATGTCTGAGGAAAAAAACTTTGTCAAGAGTCATGTGGTCGGTGGTAAATTTACACAACACCAGAGTCAAGTACTCGGACAATACTATTAATATATCTTTGTTTCTGTATCGTGATATGAATCATGATATTTATAGTATCGCCAGATTCTTGCCAATGTACAGCCATATACGGAAACTTCCTAAAAAACTTCAGACGGAAAGCAAATTGAAGTTCCGGCTATTTTTTTTAAAGATAATTGTATTAGATCAAACGCCCAAGAATTAAAACAAAATCACAACAAGAATTCCTGTAAAGAGTACAAGTTATGGATAAAGTAGACTTCACCACCCTGATTTTAAATATTTAAACTAAAATAATAGAACTATATCCCACCACCATTAACCAAAAAGAGACTTAAAAACGCTCGCGCTTAGATAAATCTGAAAAAGGAGGAACTTTTGTGAGTCAACCTGAAATTATTGTCTTTTTTTCAGTACTTTTCTGCTAAATAGCAGTTTTGTCCTGTTATCTCTTGTGGCTGGAACACGAGTCAAGATCAACAGATGAAGCAAATAAATGTTAGTTAACGGTTAACAGATACAAAAGGGTTAGTAAAATGACCAATACTGTGTGGCGTGGGCGACAAGGCCACGGGTGAAATATTGTTATACTTGTGTAAATATATGTTTGTACATCTTTGTAGTGCGTAACATTTTACCATCACTACTGATTCATATGAACATGAGTACCATATTAGGCAGTTATAATCATCCTTAAGTACTTATTAGCTTCTTGTTTAGCATGTCGATATTGTAGCCTAAGATGCTAACCATGCTAAGATGTATTATTAACAATAAAAACTGAAATAATTTACTTACTAATAGTCGAAATGTGTTCCCTAATGTGAAGTTTTATCAAAAGAATAATAATGTTACTCTTTAATTGTAAGTTTTAAATACTTTGTTGTTAGCATGTGGCTTCACGTTTAGCTTTCTTATGCTAGTTTTCTTTTTGTTGCTCCCCTGACAACAGTTTAAATCACCATATTAGGCAGTTTTAATCATCCTTAAGTACTTATTAGCTTCTTGTTTAGCATGTCGATATTGTAGCCTAAGATGCTAACCAAGAGTTTACACTTAAAAACACTGTATTATTAACAATAAAAACTGAAAAAATGTACTTACTAATGGTCGAAATGTGTTCCCTAATGCGAAGTTTTATCAAAAGAATAATAATGTTACTCTTTAATTGTAAGTTTTAAATACTCTGTTGTTAGCATGTGGCTTCACGTTTAGCTTTCTTATGCTAGTTTTCTTTTTGTTGCTCCCCTGACGACAGTTTTAATCACCATATTAGGCAGTTTTAATCATCCTTAAGTACTTATTAGCTTCTTGTTTAACATGTCGATATTGTAGCTTAAGATGCTAACCAAGAGTTTACACTTAAAAACACTGTATTATTAATAATAAAAACTGAAATAATTTACTTACTAATAGTCGAAATGTGTTCCCTAATGTGAAGTTTTATCAAAAGAATAATAATGTTACTCTTTAGTTGTAATTTTTAAATACTTTGTTGTTAGCATGTGGCTTCACATTTAGCTTTCTTATGCTAGTTTTCTTTTTGTTGCTCCCCTGACGACAGTTTAAATCACCATATTAGGCAGTTTTAATCATCCTTAAGTACTTATTAGCTTCTTGTTTAGCATGTCGATATTGTAGCCTAAGATGCTAACCAAGAGTTTACACTTAAAAACACTATTATTAACAATAAAAACTGAAATAATTTACTTACTAATAGTCGAAATGTGTTCCCTAATGTGAAGTTTTATCAAAAGAATAATAATGTTATTCTTTAATTGTAAGTTTTAAATACTTTGTTGTTAGCATGTGGCTTCACGTTTAGCTTTCTTATGCTAGTTTTCTTTTTCTTGCTCCCCTGACGACAGTTTAAATCACCATATTAGGCAGTTTTAATTATCCTTAAGTACTTATTAGCTTCTTGTTTAGCATGTCGATATTGTAGCCTAAGATACTAACCAAGAGTTTACACTTAAAAACACTGTATTATTAACAATAAAAACTGAAATAATTTACTTACTAATAGTCGAAATGTGTTCCCTAATGTGAAGTATTATCAAAAGAATAATAATGTTACTCTTTAATTGTAAGTTTTAAATACTTTGTTGTTAGCATGTGGCTTCATGTTTAGCTTTTTTATGCTAGTTTTCTTTTTGTTGCTCCCCTGACGACAGTTTAAATCACCATATTAGGCAGTTTTAATCATCCTTAAGTACTTATTAGCTTCTTGTTTAGCATGTCGATATTGTAGCTTAAGATGCTAACCAAGAGTTTACACTTAAAAACACTGTATTATTAACAATAAAAACTGAAATAATTTACTTACTAATAGTCGAAATGTGTTCCCTAATGTGAAGTTTTATCAAAAGAATAATAATGTTATTCTTTAATTGTAAGTTTTAAATTCTTTGTTGTTAGCATGTGGCTTCACGTTTAGCTTTCTTATGCTAGTTTTCTTTTTGTTGCTCCCCTGACGACAGTTTAAATCACCATATTAGGCAGTTTTAATCATCCTTAAGTACTTATTAGCTTCTTGTTTAGCATGTCGATATTGTAGCCTAAGATGCTAACCAATAGTTTACACTTAAAAACACTATTATTAACAATAAAAACTGAAATAATTTACTTACTAATAGTCGAAATGTGTTCCCTAATGTGAAGTTTTATCAAAAGAATAATAATGTTACTCTTTAGTTGTAATTTTTAAATACTTTGTTGTTAGCATGTGGCTTCACGTTTAGCTTTCTTATGCTAGTTTTCTTTTTTGTTGCTCCCCTGACGACAGTTTAAATCACCATATTAGGCAGTTTTAATCATCCTTAAGTACTTATTAGCTTCTTGTTATAGCATGTCGATATTGTAGCTTAAGATGCTAACCAAGAGTTTACACTTAACACTGTATTATTAACAATAAAAACTGAAATAATTTACTTACTAATAGTCAAAATGTGTTCCCTAATGTGAAGTTTTATCAAAAGAATAATAATGTTATTCTTTAATTGTAAGTTTTAAATACTTTGTTGTTAGCATGTGGCTTCACGTTAAGCTTTCTTATGCTAGTTTTCTTTTTGTTGCTCCCCTGACAACAGTTTAAATCACCATATTAGGCAGTTTTAATCATCCTTAAGTACTTATTAGCTTCTTGTTTAGCATGTCGATATTGTAGCCTAAGATGCTAACCAAGAGTTTACACTTAAAAACACTGTATTATTAACAATAAAAACTGAAATAATTTACTTACTAATAGTCGAAATGTGTTCCCTAATGTGAAGTTTTATCAAAAGAATAATGTTACTCTTTAATTGTAAGTTTTAAATACTTTGTTGTTAGCATGTGGCTTCACGTTTAGCTTTTTTATGCTAGTTTTCTTTTTGTTGCTCCCCTGACGACAGTTTAAATCACCATATTAGGCAGTTTTAATCATCCTTAAGTACTTATTAGCTTCTTGTTTAGCATGTCGATATTGTAGCCTAAGATGCTAACCAAGAGTTTACACTTAAAAACACTGTATTATTAACAATAAAAACTGAAATAATTTACTTACTAATAGTCGAAATGTGTTCCCTAATGTGAAGTTTTATCAAAAGAATAATAATGTTATTCTTTAATTGTAAGTTTTAAATACTTTGTTGTTAGCATGTGGCTTCATGTTTAGCTTTCTTATGCTAGTTTTCTTTTTGTTGCTCCCCTGACGACAGTTTAAATCACCATATTAGGCAGTTTTAATCATCCTTAAGTACTTATTAGCTTCTTGTTTAGCATGTCGATATTGTAGCCTAAGATGCTAACCAAGAGTTTACACTTAAAAACACTGTATTATTAACAATAAAAACTGAAATAATTTACTTACTAATAGTCGAAATGTGTTCCCTAATGTGAAGTTTTATCAAAAGAATAATAATGTTACTCTTTAGTTGTAATTTTTAAATACTTTGTTGTTAGCATGTGGCTTCACGTTTAGCTTTTTTATGCTAGTTTTCTTTTTTGTTGTTCCCCTGACAACAATTTTGTTCTCTATTTTTAAGAGGCGTGGTGCGTGTCCGTATCTAATCTCAATCTTTCGCCCGAGGCGTTAAACTTTTCTAATCTGTTCCGTTCTCGTCCCGTAAATGGCGTTCGCACACTACCAAAACACGATAGCGAGATGATTGAAGGTGTGAGTCTCCATCTGACTAAGTCCGATTTCCTGAAGGTAAACACGCGCTCACTGTCACGACCCACTTCTGTCGAGCGCCACGAGTATTAACGATATATTGTTGTGAGTCACGTTCGGATACAAGACGCCCACGCGCTCGAGACTCCCACACGGGTCGGGGCACGTCGTCGATGCCGATTTCCCATCAGTTCATCACACAAGGAAGATTAAAAAAGATTCAACGAGAGGTCACCGGAGTTCACTCGAATTCTCATGACTTTCAGTAAAGTCACATTGAACTTCTGTCTTAAGTTAAACCAGGGTATTATAACTATTTTTCTGTGTAGATGACTTATTTATCGAAAATAATCAAAGGTTCAAAGTAAATGAACAGCTAATAATGATATAAATATTTATACAAATAGTATTTAAAAAATAGTTAAAATTAATTTAATCAATACATATTGAAACATACACACTTAACTTTTTCTATCTTTAATTAAATTGTATGCATTTTTTTATAATTCATTATTGATTTTTGTATTTATATACCATTTTATGGTCATGTATCTTATTTATTGTGTTTCATTTTATCTATTTATTTTATTCAAAATAATTTGTTTTTATTTTCTATAATGACAACACAACGAATTCCAGTGTTCTTTTCAAACACTGTCAATATTAATCTCTTTTTATTATGTTCTTCTTATTTATTTATTTTTACATTTTTGTCAAACCACTGGAAATAAACATTTTTTGATTCTGATTCTTAGTGAAAAACCTTTTTTCTTAATGGATCATTTTTATTTTAAAATGGTTTTTAAAGACAAATACATTAAAATGAAAAGAACAACTCTGGGTTAATTTGTCATTCGAAAAAAGGTAGAATGTATTTTCTTTAGGTTGAAGTTGAAAATACTAAAAGACCCAAAGTTCACTTTTGTTACACAACTGTATCGATCCTGAACCCTCACTTTGGGCAAACAAAGAATAAAAACTTTCAAATAAACTTCAATTTAAAATAACTGTTTTACTAAATTGTCTTTTTATTTTTAAATCAACCGCAGGTTATTGTTTATAATTCACCCACAACATCAACACTTTTATTGCCAGTGTTGTGTTTGTGGTGGCAACACAACATTACACATAAATAATAATAACAAATAATGAATAAAAATACTCCAAAAACTACATCTAAAAAGACCATTTTACTCAAACCTTTGTCTCATGAAAATGTTGGAAAAAAAACCCATTGTTATGACGTTTCTGATTTATATGAAATGTTCTGTAGTTTCTGGTGTTTTCTCCCTTTAAGAGACGTCTGGGTGGAGTTTCTGCCTCATTTATAAGATGAGCTGAAACGTCACGATGACAATATGTGTTCACGGCTCGGTGTGTTGTTGTCGTCCCGGGGATGAAGCACATGGATCGACTCTGAACTAAAAAACAAAACTTTGTTTCTACTTTTTTTGGGACTTTTTTTTACAATTAATGAAGTGGAGTATCTGCGCATGCTCACGGTAAGACTCGTTTTTGTTCTCGTAAAACTCAACGATCTTAGAGGTTAAAGTAACATCTTTTAAAGCGTAAATAAATACAACACAAACTGTGACTAGAAGGGGTTTTAAGTTTTCTAGTGAGGGGTCATCTTGGGGGTCGGGTGGGAGAACCGTAGGGACCGGCACTTTCGCCGCCGAGATCCGCTCGAGAGTCGCCTGATCCCGGCCAGAGCTGTGGGCAGAGAGGCGGCGCTAGCGGGGCTGGAAAATCTCGGTCATTTCAAAATGTAAACTTGTTAACTTGAACTATTTCCGCTTATTCTGCTTGAAAAAACAACGTTCAGACTCATTATATATATAACAAAAATGCTCTATTGACCTGATCATATATACACACTATTATTATTTGTATTATAAAATATTTATTACTTTTTGGGGACTTAAGTTTTATTAAATTAAATAAAGATCGTTAAAAGAGTTTATACGTTTATTTAAAAAGCAACCAACTTGTCAATATAGTAAACTCAATAAATATTTACATTAATTCAAAAAGGGAAAAAACGAATTTGACTAAATAGTTGAAACTTTTTTTTCTCGAAATTGAAATAAAAATTGTAATAGTTTTAAGTGAGTCACGAAACTACGTAATACATTTATAGACTATGAGATACAGTTAGGAATTTCTTAACCGTTTAAAGCTCATTATATAAAGTTAAAAAGTTAGACGACTTGTAAACAAAGTAAAAAAAACAATATGTATCACTAAGTGTATTATTTTTGTTATTAAAATGTTTTTTGCTCTTATTATTTACTACACAGATACAATATAAGTTGCTTTTATAAATATATATTTGAATTAAAAGCAACATTTCTTTAAAAAAAAACTTGCTAAAAGCCATTATTAAGGTAACGTAAGGTAAAACTTTATTGATCCCTCAATAAAGTTTTACCTTACCTTACCTTACCTTAATAATGGCTTTTAGCAAGTTTTTTTTTAAAGAAATGTTCCTTTAGGTATTTCTGAATGGATCAAATGGAAGTTTTATTTATGGAAGGAGTAACTTTGACTCTTGGGTTCCATGATCAAATAAAACAGATTTCACCTACTCACTTGGTCATAAATGGTCAAAAAGGTTGATTTGAAACTACTTAAAAAGATGCAGATAAAGTATCCAAAAAGTTTAATACATTTATTTCTCGTTTCACTTCCTGACAGTATTTTTTATTGATAATACAATGAAGCCGTTACATTCGACATGACGTGTTCTGATGGATTCAGTTTGAACTGTTGAGTGAAAACAGTAGATTATTGAGCTTGGATTTGTAGAAAGCGGTTAAAAATAGCTCAAAAGGGTCGAACCTGTGATGTATTGTTCCCGCCACAGATGAGGATCTTTCGTGAATGATTGAATGAGTCAGATTTGAAACAAACTTTCTGGGTGACGTCCAAACCCCCATGAGTCACAAACTATTATCTCTTCTTTCTCAACGCTTTCATCCCAAACCTTTTACTTAAGATTTGGTAATCGGTGAATAGTTCAAAGAGGACGATTCGGCAAGTTTGTCATGATGTCATTATTAGTTCATATCCTTACAAAGAAAGACTTGTGGTGTCGGAACAAATGTTGTCATCAAAGCCTCTCACAGCAAATCAACAAACTGTTTTTTCTGGCTCCGTCCACGTCTGGCACTCGAGACCCTCTTTACTTCCCATACTTCAGCAGAGTCTGCAGGTCTCCCCGGGAGTTTGTCTCGGGCCCTCATGGGAGAGTTGGTTCCGTCCCTCCAGGGCCGTGTCGTGGTGCACCAAAGACACACAAAAGGCCCATTCAAAAGTCTCAAAAGTGGCTCCATTCATGCGCAGGCCTGAATAATCGCCGCCGGGATTCATAATTGTTTCGCCGTCTTCCATCTCCGGGTCTCACTGACGGATGTGATGTCACAACAGTTGTTTCAAGGACGGTGCTCGAGTTGAAGTGCAGGGTTTTATTTTTAAAGTGCTTCTTAAGGAGCATCTTGTGATTAAAAAGATGCTAATATTGGCCGAACACAAACCACAAGTTGAGGTTAACTCAGAAGTTCAATTCAGCGTCATCAGAAATATCGAAAATGCTCTTTTAATCTGATTATTCACTTATTTAAACAAAATATTTTGGGATTGATTTTTATTTTACTAAAAAAGTTTTTCACATTTATTTAAAAAACAACTTATTTGTCAATATACTAAACTCAATAATTAGATAATTTAATACAAAAAGGAACAGTGGCAACAATACGCTATATATCAATACTTTGGAATATAATTGTAGTATTGTCAAGTACTTGACTCTGGTTGTCGCAGTATTTACAGACCACATGACTCTTGATGAAGTCGTAACTACTTTCATTTGTTTTGAAACCAATATATGTCCAAACATCAGCTTTAAAAGATGCCGGAGTCGACTGTATCCTCTCGTCCTCAGTCATCACCAAAATATTTCCAAACATCAGCTTTAAAAGCTACTGGAGTCGACTGTATCCTCTCGTCCTCAGTCATCACCAAAATATGTCCAAACATCAACTTTAAAAGCTACTGGAGTCGACTGTATCCTCTCGTCCTCAGTCATCATTAGGATTGAAGGATTTCATAGATCCTTTAGCTCAAGTTTCTTCTGTGTCCTGAAAAAAGGTTTAAAAAAAGTCCCTCCTGGACCTGAATAAAACGAGTGGACGCTCAAATGAAGATTTCTGTTTGCCGAACCTCGACCTTTGACCCTCTTGCCATAAGACCGATCAAGGCGCTTTTGTCCCACTTTACACAGGACGACCTTCACTCGACCTTGGATAAATCTTGTCATTCATCCGGTGGCGGATGTGAGGCTTATCTGTTATCGTCCGTGCGCAGGAAACAACTGATATGTTTATAGTCTTGAATCTTATATTTAAGTTTGTATGTCGCTCCGAGAACTCATGTTTCCTCCCAAAAACCAAAGTTACTGGATTAGTCTATTTTCTATCTGTCTTGTTGATCTACTCAGGCTTTTCTTTTCACCAAACATAATTTTTTGGGGTATTAAAAGCCACTTGAGTCAACTGTATCCTCTCGTCCTCAGTCATCACCAAAATATGTCCAAACATCAACTGTAAAAGCTACTGGAGTCGACTGTATCCTCTTGTCCTCAGTCATCACCAAAATATGTCCAAACATCAACTGTAAAAGATACTGGAGTCGACTGTATCCTCTTGTCCTCAGTCATCACCAAAATATGTCCAAACATCAACTGTAAAAGCTACTGGAGTCGACTGTATCCTCTTGTCCTCAGTCATCACCAAATTATTTAGAAACATCAACTTTAAAATCTACTGGAGTGGCTTGTATCCTCTCGTCCTCAGTCATCACTAAAATATGTCCAAACATCTGCTTTAAAAGCTACTGGAGTCGGCTGTATCCTCTCGTCCCCAGTCATCACCAAAATAGATCCAAACATCATCTTTAAAAGCTACTGGAGTTGACTGTATCCTCTCGTCCTCAGTTATCACCAAAATAGATCCAAACATCATCTTTAAAAGCTACTGGAATCGACTGTATCCTCTCATCCTCAGTCATAGTCATCAGTTGTTTTTTGTCAAATGTTATATATTTGGCTTTAATAGTGGATTTGACACATTTTTCTTTTATCCAAAAGTTATTTTTCCTTTTCTCTTCACCAAAAATCCCATGTAAATATTGAATGTTAATCTTTATTAAATGGGTTTTGAGAAAATGTTCATTTTCTCTCTCAGATCCATGTTTTTTCCTGTTTAAATTAGTTTTAATAAGTGTATCAAAGGATAAGAGATGAAAATTCCTGAGATGCTTTGTTCTTTTTTTTAGTTTTAAAAAGATGATCCAAAACAAAACGAGTAAATCTTAATGTTATTTAAATTGTATAAATCCATAGAATAACACTTGCTACACTGTTTTTACCATTTTAATCACTTTAATTTGTATTTTCGATCAACTCTATACGACTTAAATCTCAAAACGGTCCCAGACAAATGCATAATAATTCAAATATTACTTATTTTTATTTATAAAATCATAACAAAAATGGATCATTAGAATTTGATCTTTAGATTTATCCAGCACGTTATTGATTGTAATGTTGAAGTGACTTTAGTCGCGATCCATCCCTTCATAAACGTCTCACGTCCTGGGGTGGATTGATGGGTGGATTGATGCTCACAGGCTCCTCTGTCAGACGAACAGCGGCGTTTGTGTTGGCGGTGCTTTGGTGCCGTCGCGCTCAGCATCACAGGAATGCAGAACAATTAGCGGCTGTTGCAGCAGCAGATCCTGCCAAGTCTCTCATGGTCACACGGAGGAAGACGAGGAGGAGACGGTCGTGCCGTCCTCCCACGTTTGACCCGGAGACGCTGCCTCGTCCCACTCGTCCGACAAATAAGCTCAAGCTGCGTCAACACATGACACATGTTGAGGCGACGTGTTGTTCACCTGCAGCCCAACAATCACTAACTGACCCGTACACTTACTTATTATGAGATTAAAGTTGTATATATTACATTTATTGTGAGATTAAAGTCGGATAGATTACATTTGTTATGAGATTAAAGTCGGATATATTACATTTATTGTGAGATTAAAGTCGGATATCTTACATTTATTATGAGATTAAAGTCGGAAAGATTACATTTATTATGAGATTAAAGTCGGATAGATTACATTTATTATGAGATTAAAGTCGGATAGATTACATTTATTATGAGATTAAAGTCGGATATATTACATTTATTATGAGATTAAAGTCGGATATATTACATTTATTATGAGATTAAAGTCGGATATATTACATTTATTATGAGATTAAAGTTATATATGTTACATTTATTATGAGATTAAAGTTGTATATGACATTGATTATGAGATTATAGTCAGATATATTGCATTTATTATGAGATTAAGGTCGTATTTATAACACTTTTTAGAAGATTAAAGTTGTAAAATATAATAAAATCTTGTGATGAATGAAATGTATACAAATTAATCCCAGAAAAAATCATAATAAATGTAATATATTTGACCTAATTAAGAGATTAAAGTCTTATATATGACATTTATTATGAGATTAAAATCATATATATTACATTTGTAATGAGATTAAAGTCGGATAGATTACATTTATTATGAGATTAAAGTCGGATAGATTACATTTATTGTGAGATTAAAGTCGGATATATTACATTTATTATGAGATTAAAGTCGGATATATTACATTTATTATGAGATTAAAGTTGTATATATTTGATTTATTATGAGATTAAAGTTGTAAAATATAATAAAATCTTGTGATGAATGAAATGTATACAAATTAATCCCAGAAAAAATCATAATAAATGTAATATATTTGACCTAATTAAGAGATTAAAGTCGGATATATTACATTTATTATGAGATTAATGTCGGATATATTCCATTTGTTATGAGATTAAAGTCGTAAATATATATAATTCATTATGAGATTAAAGTCGGATATATTACATTTATTATGCGATTAAAATCGGATATATTACATTTATAATGAGATTAAGGTTGTAAAATATAATTGAATCTCCTGATAAATGTAATATATACAATGTTAATCTCAGAAAAATCATAATAAATTAAATATATACGATTAGGAGATTAAGGTTGTGTATATATACGAAACTTATTATGAGATTAAAGTCGTATATTTCAGTTTCAGTTTATTTAAAAGGACAATGTGCAGAAGATTATTTAACAGATTCATTATTTAATAAGATAATTTAACACGTATTACAAGATAAATCATTAAAATTGAGATTCATTATTTTAATGTCAATCTTTACTTTAGCATCATTATAAAGGCGCTATATAAATAGAGATTATTATTATTATTATTATTATTATTATTATCTCCTGATCGTATGCACTTAAACCTTCTTTGTTTTTGTCCAGATGTTTGTGTGTTTTTCCGTCAACAAAAGAAAATATCATACGTGAAAAGTAACATATTGTTCACATACTGTGAACTCAGCGAATCATTACAAGCACATGAACAGTTTGACCTGTTGTTGGTTCTGCTCCGGCCGTGACCGTCCACCGGGGGCCACAATATCTTAGTCAAGGGCCAAACAAAATGTGTTTTTACTGAGTATTGTTCTTTCATTCTTTTAGTCTAAATTAATCTCGATGATTTTTGTGTTTCTTCAACAGCTCGTCCCTTCAGATGAAGAATGTATTTCCATGTTAAAAGAAGAATAAACTGAAGTGATGCTCATGAGAACCATCAGCCTCCCTTCGCCACAACATGGCCAAAAGTCACAGTAACTTTTGGGGACAACACGACCTCAGCAGGTACAACACACGCCACAGATAATGGTACAAATATTGATGATACATCGTTTTCTCTTGTTTTCGTGGTGATGTCACTTATATAAGGGGTTTAGCGAATGGAAACTCGACCTATTATGCGTTGGTTGTTTTTCAAATAATGACTTACTCTCGTGGAGGAGATGATTGACGAACGTCTTCTCATTTTTTTTTTTTGTTCTGCTCGCTCCACAGAGCGTGTTTGAGTCTGAACGCCGACCTGGAGCACAAGCTGACGGAGCAGCGGCGGCGCATGGACGACAACTGTGAGTGAGATCCAGATCTACTTCCTTTATACTGTCAATTAAACCTGTTTTCAGCCTTTAAGTTTATTTATAAACTGGTATTAAAATAAGCTAAAATGATTTATTATGTTGTTTTAATTATTGTAAACGCCAGCGTTATTGTTAGAATTATTATTTGAGGATGTATTTTTTGGATAAAGAACATTATCAGAAACACAGGAATACTGTATGTAGTGGTGTCATGACAGAATATACAGAATATAAAAATGAAATAATATGAATTCAATAAAAAGAGATTAATAAAATGAAATATATTAAAATAAAATAAGATAAAATACTATAATATGGCATGTAAATAAGTAATTAAAACAAATAAAAATACATTCAAATAAGATAAGAGTCATTAAATGGCATAGAAATGAATCATTAATAAAAATAAAATACATTAAAATAAAACAAGATACATTAAATGGCATAGAAATAAATAATTTATAAAAAATAAAACACAATAAAATAAAATAAAATACATTAATTGCATATAAATAAATACTAAAATCAAATACATTAAAATAAGATAAGAGACATTAAATGGCATATAAATAAATAATTTAAAAGAACTAAACAAAATACATTAAAATAAGATAAGAGACATTAAATGGCATAAAAATAAATAATTAAAAATAATATTAATAATAATAATACATTAAAATAAGATAAGAGACATTAAATGGAATATAAATAAATCATTTACAAAAATAAATAATAATTATTCAAGATGTGGTTGTAGCATTATAATGTAATTTATCTTATATATGGAAATAAAACCTGAATCTCTCTGTTATTTCTTAAAACCCATTACATTTTGGCGTAAAACCAAACACGCAAATAAATCAGGTAATAAAATAAACAAACCCTTTAAATTAGAATAAACAATTCTTACATATTTATATGTAAATATACGTTTATTTCCGTTAATAAACTTTACTCGAGAGCATTTATGCCTCTGATGCGCTTGAGAAAAGTAAAGAAAGTGCTGACCAGCACGGGCAGATTGCTGGTGTCATCAGTCTAGCTGGGTGAAGGTGCAGAGGAAGCTATCGCTCCGGGTCACCAGCTGCTCCTGGAGTCTGGGGCGACCGGATGTTTGGGTCGGGAAGGTTATGGGAAGCTTCACACACACGCAGATAAAAACGATTGCTATGCTAATCTGCCTGTTGTGGCTGATGTTTGACGAAGTCGCCGGAAACTTTGTGTGTTTAATCGTTGAGCGGCGGGTCAGCAGAACCTGTTCCCGCCCCGGTCTGTTTCCACCCGGTGTTTGCAACATTCCCGGCTCCGAGGCACGTTGTTTTCTTTCCTCTGGGAGAGGAAACGCTGATAACGTTACTGAGTTTGACAAAACAGTGGTTTTTGTGGTGCGTCCACGAACATTTCTTCAGCCTTCTTGTTATAGATATTAGGTTCTTTCTTTATTTAAAGCTCAATTACAAATTTACAATAAATGTTTTTTTCTCAAACGAGATAAAGTCATGTTTACTAAGTTAATATCAATGTTAAAGTTGTATATTTTACATTTATTACAAGGTTGAAATTGTGTATAGAACATTTATTACAAGGTTAAAGTCATATAAATTACATTTATTTAGTTTAAAATTGTATATATTACATTTATTACAAGGTTAAAGTCGTATATATATTACATTTATTTCGTTTAAAATTGTATATATTACATTTATTACAAGGTTAAAGTCGTATATATTACATTTATTTAGTTTAAAATTGTATATATTACATTGATTAAAAGGTTAAAGTCGTATGTATTACATTTCTTTAGTTTAAAATTGTATATATTACATTTATTACAAGGTTAAAGTCGTATATATTTCATTTGTTTGGGTTAAAGTCTTATATATTTCATTTAGGTAAAATTATATATATTACATTTATTATAAGGTTAAAGTCGTATATACATTTATTTTGTTTAAAACTGTATATATTACATTGATTAAAAGGTTAAAGTCGTATATATTACATTTATTTCGTTTAAAATTGTATATATTACATTGATTACAAGGTTAAAGTCGTATATATTTAATTTGTTTGGGTTAAAGTCTTATATATTTCATTTATTTAGGTTAAAATTGTATATATAACATTTATTATAAGGTTAAAGTCGTATATATTACATTTATTTAGTTTAAAATTGTATATATTACATTTATTACAAGGTTAAAGTCGTATATATTACATTTATTTAGTTTAAATTTGTATATATTACATTTATTACAATATTAAAATTAAAAGTAAAATATACTTTAATTTTGTTAAAAATGTAATATACCTGTATATGACTTTAGCCTTGTAATATAAACAAAGGTAATCCATTTAAAAAAGAAAAAATAATAATATATACGACTCTAATCTTGTAATAAACATTTTTTAATTTTTTTTAAATTAAAATAGTATATTCTAAATGTATTCAATGAAAACATTATTATATATTAAACTAATTATGAGATCAAATTTGAACCTATGACACTCATCACAAGAGTAAAGTTGTATATAATAATAATAATAATAATAATGTATATTATCATCTATTAACAGAATATTTCTCTCCTCCAGCAAACCTCTCCCAGACTCCCTTCTTCTCCGACTCCTTCCATCAAACCACGTGGACCCATGAGGGAGACCAGGTGGTCCCTGCTGCGAAGAGGCGATCCGTGTTCGGGGACCGCCCGAGGGAAACCAAACCGCTGCCCCCCCTGCCTGACCCCGAGGAGCTCATGTCGGACGAGGCGGCCGACAGCGAGGTGGAGTTCTTCACCAGCGACCGCCAGCGCCTCCTGCCCAGGAGCTGCCCCAAGTCCACCTGCCGGAGCAGCTGTGGGCAAGACAACCGGGCCTACCAGGAGAACCTGAACTCCGCCTTCTCCTGGCCGGGACCGGAGAGCGGGTTCAAAGACAATATCTGGACAAAGAGGGACCAGTCGTCACCGGGCCCCGGCGACAAACCCGAGGTCCCGCCCCGGATCCCGCTCCGACCCAAACCTCTCCCCAAGACCGTCCACGCCGAAGACAGACCTCCTAAAATCCCTCCGCGAGTCCCCCTCGTGCCGCCCTGTCCCCCTCGCACCCCGAGCCCCAAGACTCTCCCCATCTACATCAACGGCGTGATGCCGGCGACCCAGAGTTTCGCTGCTAATCCCAAATACGTGAGCAAGGCGTTGCAGAGGGCGCAGAGCCCGAGGGCGCCCCCTGCAGCGCAGGCGTCTCCCTGCATCGTCCCCATCGTGAAGGACGGACGGCAGGCCAGCAACACGCATTACATCCTCCTGCCGCCGCGGCGACCCACCGACCGACGGGACCGGCTCATGAGCGAACCCGTCCGAGTCAACGACAAAATCTGGCCGAAGAGATAAAGAGCCGACGCCGAAAAAACTCTTTGACGACTGACGGACTAATCCTCGCCAACTTTTGTGCCATTATTTATGTGTCGACCTGCACTGTGAGACCCGAGAGTATTTTGAAACATTCCTGCGCCAGAACATTCCAGTTTGTGTCTCTGGTGCAGCGGAAATATTTTACCTCCTTCACTTCAACCTACTGAGACCATTTTCAGAACAAAAAACACAAATAAACACAAATAAAATAACTTAAGCAACATTATTTTCAAGGGCAGCTTCAGTCGTGTGGACCTCTTGGCTCCTGCTGCTGCCCCCGCGACTCAGAGAAAAAATTGAGGGATAAATAATCAGAAAGTTGAAAAGATAGTAGTTCACGCTAAGACGATAAATAATTAAGAATATTTACTTTAGAAAACACACATTGTGGCGTCAGAATTTATGAGAATAATGAATAGATTTTAATTGGGAAGCGACTAAAGAGTGATTTATTGTTGATACTTTCCTTTGATGTGTTGCAAAATGAAAAGATGAGAAACACTGGATCTTAATTGACTTGTCGCCACATGTTCCCCCCCGAAGTCATGATGTATGTTACGCCAGTTTGATTTGAATGATTGACTGACAGCTGTTTTGATCATATTGATTATGAGAATAATGCAGAGAGCCTTCAATTTTTTTTATTTGTGCTTAAAAAAGAAGGGACCAGACTCTTGTCTTGACCGAATGAACTTTGAACTTTGTCTTTGGAATGTTACATTACGTCCCGCGATGGAAAAAAAAAAAAAAAAAGGATCGCGGCTCAAAGGTCAACATTCCCGCCTCGCAACTTTTAATTTTGTGGATGAAAAATGTGGAAGAGTCGGTGAGAACGAGTTTACTGTTGAGGTTCTGTGTTTACATCCATTGTTACGTTGAGGTTCTTCATGAAGGTTCTGAATAATTTCAAAGATCTGTGTTATTTGTAATCTATTTATATGAATAAAAATAACTTATTAATACAAGAGGTCCTAGTTCTATACTTCTTGAGGTAATTTGTATAAAGTATATCAGTGTCATCATAATATTTTATTTAATTTCTCAAATGTTGCAACTTTTTGTTTAAATGTTTGTATTTTTTATTTAATTAAACATTTGAATTTAATTATTTTTATATTGAATGGTTAGAATAGATTGTTCTTTAATCATTCAATTTATTGTTTTTATATCAATAGGTTGAACTTGTTTCTTGGAATAATTTAATACTTTATTTGTATTATTATTTACCTTTTTTTTATTTTGATGTTTCAATTCCAATTATTCAAAAATACATTACATTATTTTTAAATTTAATATAAACATTTTGGTACGATGGCGCCACCAGTGATTCTAGGCGATTTGAAGTCGAGCGACGCCAGTGGACTAAAGTGGTAGTGTTTTAGCCCAACGGGAGACCACATTTCCCATGAGCACTCGCGTAACGTCTGCTTTAAAAGGCTAAAAATTAAATTTAAAAAAATGGAATTTAGAAAAATAAATTTAATCAGAATATCAAACTCTGTGTGTAAAATAATTAGTTTTGAAAGTATATATTTGTTTTATTATTTATGTTATTTTTAAAACGACCTTTACATATAGAAAGTATTGCATTTATTTATTCATTTAAAACAAGTTCAACCGTGTTATATATAAATTAATTTAATTTTGTATTTAAATAAAAAACAATTACATTTTTTTAATAAATAAAAAAATCAACCATCTTGTTATACTGTACATACTTATGTTAAATGGCAAACCAGAGAATGCAGAGACATTTATTAGATGGATTTTAATAGAGTTTTAGTCGCTCACATCTACAAGAAAACAGCTTCTGCCAGGTCGACAGAAATAACAGTTAATTATTATCATTATCAAACGTCAGTCGACTAAAAACCCAAATCTTCATCCGGCTTTCAAAACTCTTTAATTCAAGTCATTCCAGTGATCACCAAACAATCATGTTAATCATTTATTCAAATATAACGGACACAAGACATAATTCCTTGTGCTTGAAAAATAAGTTACAAACAAAAAAACAGATAAAAATCTCTCTTAAAGTTTCCTCCCTATAGTTAAACCTCCTCTCACAGAGAAGTGACCTCACGCTCTGCCCCGAGCCGAGGTCTTCAGTGCAGCCTTGTGTCGGCGATCACGTCCTCCACGGTGGATTTTTTCGTTTTGTTTTTTTACCGCCAGGCCCGGTTGAGCAGTTTAACCTCTGCCAGACGTTTGCTGATCATGGTGGCGAAGAAGAGGGCGAGGAGGACGCTGCTGATGAGCATGTAGTCGTAGTCGTCCTTCAGGACGTCGAACTGTTTGGAAGGATAGACCCGGGTCTGGTAGATGTCCAGCCCGTACGCCACCACCTGTGAGATAAACGTTAGTTTGACTCCATTTTCAACTGCTTTAGACTCTCGTTTGTGACTCACCAGGCAGGTGGACTCCAGTCCAGAGGGGGCAGTGTGGATCCCGCGGACCCGTGAAACCGTCTGATTGTAGTTGATGAACCACTCGGTGCGGATAATCAGCTCAGGTGCGTACGGGATCAGGTTCTCCTCCCTGCAGTTGCATCGACATTGTGGACTAAAGAAACAAGATGGAAGTGTGTCGTGTGGAAATACCTGCTCTGCTCCGAGACGATCTCGGGTCTCCGGGGGTCCAGGAACATCTTGGGCAGAGACAAGATTCCACCAGACGGTAGGCCGACTGTTCCAAAGTACAAAGAAGGATTAGAAGAGAACAAACATGTCGACAGTAGGAGTTTGTATTGGCAAGAACTTGGCCATATGATACGTATCATGATAAAATATATTGCAATACTGTAGGAACGAGGATATATTTACAGAATTTACAGAACAAATGACTCTTGACGAAGTTAATCTGCTGGAGTCACTGTATCCTCTCGTCCTCAGTCATCGGCGGGATCTCGTTTATCTCGAAGAGTTTCTTTTTTCTTTAGCTTTAACAACTTGAATATTTCCATGTTAATTGTAAATTAAAGTTAGAATTAATTTTTGAATACATTTAAAATAATATTTTATTACCCAATGTCTGCAAGCAAAAAAAATAAAGTGAAAAAAATAGACTGTGATGTTGAGTATCAATTTAGTATAAGGGGAAACAAGAAATGTGTTTGTGGTATCCCTTGTGTTGTCTCTGGGTCAAGATGACTCAAAGGCTTTTAATGCACACGCAGTGGTAGAGGTTTTCGGGCCCTTGCGGCACCTTGCCCTAGAGACAACAAAAGGGATACCACAAAAAAAAATTTGTTTCGGGCCTTCGGGTTACCTTGACCCAGAGACAACACAAAGGATACCACAAACACATTTGTTTTCGGGCCATCGGGTCACCTTGACCCAGAGACGACACAAGGGTTAAAAGTGTTAAACGTACTCAGCAGGTGGCGACTGGTGATGCCTTTCTCCGTCAGGGTGGCCTCCAAGGAAGAAATGGAGGAGGGGAAGATGTAGGATTGTTGCAGTACTTGTGGGGCGTGCGGTCGGTCCAGTGAGCTGAACACGGTGCTGTTGTAGAGCTCCATGCCTTCGTACAGTTCGATCACCGAGAACTCGTTCCGGCGTGACTTGGTGCTCCAGTATTCGTACTGTTAACGTGACATTGACAACTTTTTAAAAGACTGTGGTTTTTTTTTAGAAGTTGCAAGTTTTGTGTCGTCATCTTACCACAACCCAGTTCTCCGAGTGGACCACATGAACCGGGCCTTTGGCCTTCCTCTGGACGGCCTCGTGGATGATGCGGCCGGTGACGCCGTCGATCAGCATGATCCCAATGAAGCTTCGCTCTTGATGCAAGTCTGTGCTTTCGGTCACGACTGCCAGCAGGTTAGGATTCAGGTACTATGAAAATAAAACATTAAATAAATCGAATTTAATCCAAAATGTAATGGATTCAAACTCTAGGCACGTGAGTCACATCTAATCCAAGACTTCCATAATGCATTGCCACAGTTTGAGTCCAAATATGTGTCAAATTCAAGGCTATTCAAGTCATTTTAAGTCACCCACCGGATGATTTGCTCAAAATAAAAGCAGATTAATGTTCATAATGACCTATAAAGATGCCAGTGTTTAAGATAAGATAAGTAACTATCAATTTAAACGATTGTAAAGAAACTTCCATTAATAATAATAATATACAAAAATGAAGACTTATTTAAAAAAAACAAAAAGATTTTTATTGTGTGATTGAGTTTTCCAGAACTCTGTGATTAATTAATCTAAATTAATCGCATTTAATGACAATGATTTTACAAAAGAAGTGGTAAATAGATTTGCACACTTAAAGTGTTTAATGTTTTCTCAAATTATGTGATTATCTTAAAAAAACCCTCAAAAAACATGTTTCTTTTCCTG
The DNA here is from genome assembly GCF_982586985.1 of Callionymus lyra. Taxonomy (NCBI): domain Eukaryota; kingdom Metazoa; phylum Chordata; class Actinopteri; order Syngnathiformes; family Callionymidae; genus Callionymus; species Callionymus lyra. The sequence goes on along the minus strand of NC_141836.1, from coordinate 10,165,198 downwards.
TAATTAATTATTCAGGATTAATTAATTTAATATACCACGACTTGAATGGTTCAAATGGTCCACTGTGGACACTTCAAGTCCATTTTTAAGGATCCTAAAACAATAAAATAAAACATTTTTTAAGTGACCCTCTGATCTTTAGAATTGAATATATTTGACCGACGGATCTGGAAGTAATTTCCCTGCATCGCCCCGGGCAACCAGGTGTCGACCAGATGATCGGCTCTCAGGAAAAACCCAGGGATAAACAGTCAGAGCTTGAGTCAGCAGTCTGAGCCGCTGCCGGAGCTTTCCTTGTAAGAACGGTGACGTTAAAATGTGATCGTTATTTATTTTTTGGTGGTTTGGAAAGAACGTGTGCGAGGAGGACTCTAAGTTGTCGGTGTTTTTCATGAGCAGGAGTCAGTGTGTGATTCACCGGGGGAAAAAGTGACAAAGTGTTTCTGAGGAAAACACGATCCCAAGTCAATAGGAAACATTAAAAATCATGGGATCAGACGAAGGGGTTTATAACCAGGGGCCTCGTGAAGCAAGAGGTCGTACGCACAAAAAACACATGGACACACTTTTCCACGTCAAAGTTCATGCGTATCAATAATGAAAAGGCCGTTAAAAGGTCGGACTTCCCGACATGTTATTAGGTTGCGTACGTCCTTCTTTACTGCTGTATTTATTAAGATGACATTGATATTTTATTGCAAATATTTTACCATTTCACGCTATTCAGAAAATAAAGTAAAGGAATTATAAGCTTGTTTTGATAATATATCGAACAAAATGATCAGCGTCTGATCCATGTGACAATTGTTTAAATTGTTAAATGAACAATATAAACGGTTTATCAAGTTTAAATTCATGTTTTCATTTGTTTTTTCTGATCAACGAGAGAAAACTCTGACCGTTTCATTTAAATATGACTTAAATATGTAAATAATGGCGTGGAAAAGGGAAGAACAAGTCTGCGATTAATTCTACGTTGATTGGCATGTAAGAAGGGAAAGTGTTTGTATTTCTGTTCACACTCATATTAATACATCTGAATATTTTTGTACGTGCACCATTTTCTGGATTTGAGTGTACGACCTGTTTTAGTAAAGAATCCACAAACTTCTTTGTACATTAGATGATAGTTTGAAAGTGACTCTACCTTGTAGAGGACACTACGGTCTCCCATCACTCTTCCCTGCGAGTGCACGTGTTCGTTTGCTCGTTTCCCTTTCACCGTGACGACCTTCTGCACCTCTGCTGGCATCACCACCTCCCAGATAAGCTCCGTCGACAAGTCCTGAGAGCAAACGCATTAAAGAAAAAAACTGTAGAGTAGCATCGAGACAAAAGACGTTTCTCAGGTTAAAGTCCTCACTGTTCGTAGCCGGTAGCCCGAGAGTCGCCCCAGGTTCGAGTCGACCAGATAAAAGTATATCGTAGAAGCCATTTCTTGAAGTTGCTGCAGGACATTCTTGGTGGAAGGGAAGGCCGTCACCTGTAGAAAAAAACATGTTTTGATAACGATCTCATACTTGCATTTAAGCTGCTTGACGATTGTGACTGACCTTGTACTGGTCGTCGACCAGCAGCAACACCTTAGCGTAGTCCTGGTCCATGAGCGGCAGCATCAGAGACTGCAGGATGGGCTGAGGCAGAGCAGGAGGCGTGACGTGACTCTTCTTGCCGAAGATGGGGTTGAACACGTGGAGTGTGGCCAGACCAGTGTCCTGAAAGAGGCAGTTTACAGTATTTTTCTTTTTCCTGGTACAAAAGGGTTTCTGTCATTTTCATACATTTTCAGGGATTTTTCAGGTCATTGTGAGGTTGTTAAGGGTCTTAAACTATCGGCATCCCATGACATGATATTCTGCGGCCCTCCATTTATGAGGCAGAGTATGAGACTCCATTTTCGTTTAACATTATACGATTAAAAATGAAATATCATCAAAAGTTATTATTAATCTGGATTTGATTACATAGTTAAGATGGAACGTGTTTTGAAAAATCAAAATAGAATTACACAAGACTTGCAGTGAAACCACACAAAAATTCCTAAAACATTAAACAACCCAATATGAATTGATTTGACTAGATTAAAACTGACTAGATTGTGGTAAACAATTTCCCGAAGGAGACCTCCTGAGGGATCAATAAAGTTTTACCTTAAAACTTCCAACTCAATATACGCTGAAACTGACACTTTAACCCATTTGCCAACAACACTTTATTTGTCTCACTCCCTCTCAGTAAACTCATTGCTGCAGCTGTGTGTGATGAGTTGATTTAGCTTCCCTTGGTTGCTAAGTGGTGTTTATTGGCAATAATCTGGTGACACGATACGCATCTCATCATCATCATCATCATCATCATCAGTGGCAGCGGTACATATCGTGACACTGTAGTAACAAGGATATATTTGTAGTATTGAGTACTTGACTCTGGTGTTGCAGAATTTACAGTCATTCATTCAATCCTCGGGCTATTAGATTGAGTTTTGGGGCAGGAGTGGAGAAAAAGTATCTTGACATTCTATTCCATGTTAATCTTTGTATCCTTTGTCTTTGAGCTATGTTCTTTATCTTTAGACTTAGATTGTGTCATCTTGTTCCTTTTTATTTTTCTGAGGGATCAATAAAGTTCTATCTATGTATCCATCGATCTATCGATGACTCTTAACAAGGTCGTAACTGCTTTCATTTGATTTGAAACCAAAATATATCCAAACATCAGCTTTTAGTCGACTGTATCCTCTCATCCTCAGCTATCTCTTGCAGGATTTCCTTGTTCCTTTGGCAGCGGAGGACATAATGACTGTCGCCATCTAGCAGCCGGACTTTTAATTGCAATACAATTTACTGTTCACTATTTTGAAAAGGAAATCTAAAAACCAAAAATCTTACAGTCCTGTCAAATATCGAAACATTATCGAGGAAAGAAATGTTGCAATATATTGCCGTATCACTAACACCCCTAGTCATGAGTAGTCTTTTTTATTAACGACAGCTATTTATCTGATATATGGTATTATTAATGGTTAAAAAAAAAGTACATTTAAAAGCATTTAAGACATTAAGGTTAAGTCCCCATGGAAAATAAGGCGTTTCCATTACACTGTTGTTACACTGGGAGGCGCCACAGCCAATCTGTTCAATTCCAATTGAATATCTAACAAAGCTTTTTACCGTAGTTGTATCGAAAAGTTACCTTGTCCTTGATGAGCAGTGTGCACTGAGGGGGGTGCGGGAAGTGTGCCGTCGTGCGTTGCACCATCAGTTTGAACGCCGCGTTACTCGGGATCTTGTTCAGGTAGTGACGCCATAAAATAGTTCCCGTCTTGCTGTCGATTCCGAAAAGCTAAAACATAAAAATGTTACCATGTGTTCAAACATCGTGACAGACAGTAGCTATAGTTCTGTACCTTTCCCGAGGCCGTCACCATGACCATCATCTTCTGCAGGTTGAACTCGTCTCTCGAGAGATTCTCGATGGTCACTTCGTTCTTGACTTGGCTGCGGGGTTTGCGGGCGTCGTAGAACAACTTCCAGAGGTGGGAGATCCACGCCTGCAGCAGGATGAGCTGGGACGAGAGCCTCTTGAGCACCATCGACAACAGCCCGTCTACAGAGAAGATTTAAACGCAGGAGATCAGCTCAAAATCCAACCAAATATCTTCATTTTTGTTCTTTTATTAATAATAAATAGATTAGAGATTGCAACTTTGTATTACCTTGTATGGCTGAATCCAAACGCAAGCAATAGAATTTGGGAAAGCGTTAGACAGGGGGAGCAAACGGCAACAAGATGATTCATAACCACAACACACTCACAATTTCCACTAGCCTGAAGCAACATTATTCGACACATGATGTTTATTATTAAATTAGGAAATGCTGAGGGTCCTGTTGAAGGCGGGTTAGATTCTACTCATTAAACTGACACCAGCTGCATTTTTTTATGTGCTCGTGGTTCCATTAGAGAGAAATCAATAGGAAGCTGAGAACAAGGACTTATTTCTTGGAAAACATTTACCAGCTTTTTTGCCGAACTCTCCCTCCAGCTCCGCCTGAGTTCCCGTTAGAGGCAGATCCACCATTTCCATGGTAACCACGTCGGACAGAGCCTCCTCTCTGGACCATAATAAGCGCCCTGCAGATGATACTCCTCATTATCCCTTCAGTATCAGCTTGGATTTACATCAACTGTGAAAGTAATTTACCAGGCTGTTGGACAAAAGTAAGGGAATGATCCTCTCCCTGCACCAGAACCCTGTAGCCCACAGAATCGTCTTTCTTCAAGAACGACTGCACAAACATCTGAAAGAACAATTGAATTAGTATTTGGTCGAAAAACTTTATTCCAAATCCTGTTCTTACTTTCTCTGGTTCTCCTCCAGTAGGATCTAAAGTGAAAATCAAACTTGTGTCCAGCAGCCGGCGTCCAGTCTCGGCATTGTAGAGGTTAATGGTGGAAGCCTGCAGGGAGGAAAGAATCATCACAGCTTTAGAACTCAAGTATGGAATCATCCTCTGATTTGGAATTTAAAAAGGTGATTTAAAAAGGGAAAAGACTTCTTAAGAAGCTGCAACACTTACCGTTGAATTCTTTGGAGACATGACGGCAACAACTGTCTTCTCCCCGGACGTGGAAAACGCAGACAACATGGCCTGTTATGAATACAATGAATGTGAGCGATTGTGAATCTGAATCAGATGAACATCTACCGTATTTTCCGGCCCACTTAAAACAGCTTTTCAGATAAGGATGAATTCTGGTTATGCTTTCTAACACAGAAGAATTTAGTGTGATACACAGCGCTCAACGGGCTGTCAAAATGTTTTAGTACGACTTTAGTAAACCATACAGTCGCAACGCTTGCAGCAGTTTTTGTATAAAGTACCCAAGAAGGAGCTTTATGAGTGCTCTTGTTTTTTTTATCAAAAGTTAGACCTCGCTATTCTCGCAATGCAAAACCGTTACCATAACAACTTGAACACGCAGTGGATGATGGGTCAACACACTATTACCCGAGACAGAGCCGGGCGACGTACGCCACTCTCCTACTTTAAAACTTGGACACTGAGGAAGAATCTGAGGGATTTGTGGACGAGGAATGAACTGAAAAAATGAGTTTATTTTCTTGTGTTACAACTAAACAAGGTCGATTTTTATTTAAAGTGAATGCATTTAATAAAGTTTGACTAAAGGACTCATCTTGCTTTTTCATTTCACTTAATACGCCTTATCAAGTGCGCCGTATAGTGCAGCAAATGCAGTAAACAAGTATTTTTCAAGAAATTTGTAAATAAAATCTTAAAACGGCACATACCGGCTTAAAATCTCTCAGTATCACAATCTGGTCATTGTTGAGCTGAAGGAGAAGATGGTGATCCGGACCCAGCTGGAGTGTGAACTCTGCCAGAGGCGGCCTCCCTGGATTGGGTTGAGTGGAAGCCAGGACTGGTTTGAAGTCTGAAACGATCTCGAGTCCCAGTGACTGAGAGAATATAAAAATTAAAATTAGTTTTTTTTTTATTTTGCAGGAAAGAAAACAGGGTTCTTAAAGACTACATTGAACTTCAGTTATACCTGCAAAGGGATCTGAACCATCTGTTCTTGGGCCTGAAGATCCAGTGTATACAGAGACACAGTTGCCGAGTCAACGCATGTCAATATTCCCTGGCTGACGAAAGTACAGCTGGTCTGAATGTTGGACAGCCAAGGCGCCTCCACAGACATCTTAAAAGAAAAAAAAAAAAAATTGAATATTATAGCAGATAAAAGGTTGGGGATTATGATGTGAATTAACTTGATTACAACACCTGTTTAATGATCTCTCCGTCATCCACACTGTACACCACGATGGCTATGTGGGAATGAGGAACAACCCCCAGAACGTACACTTCTCCAGAACCACCAGAGTACAAAAACTGGTAGTCGACAGTTTCACTGTCAGGACATTGATATGATAATGATTAGGAAAAAAAATGGAATCACTTAAATATTTCTTCAAAAACAACAAGAATACACCAGTTAAAGTACCTCTCTGGTAGATTCTCTATCCACTTTTGATGACCATTGGAGAGGTAATGTAGTGAGATAAGATTTTTCTTTAACACAGCCACATTTTTGACAGAGTCCTGTTGCCCGATGAAACATGCCGCCTGGAAGCTATTGGTTGAAACACAGCAATGATTAAAAAAAAATTATGAAAGATGATAATCTATTAAGTGAATTTAATGGTTATAAATGTTGATTAGTTTTCACCTTCCAGGTTCCAGCACAACCTCCCAATTCAAGCCACCAACGTTGATGTCCCAGGAGCGCAAGAGCCGGCCGTGACCCACCACGATCACGGCATCTAAGAAAAGAACATTCTCTTTAAACATTTCTTGGTCATTTTCACTTGTTTAGTTCCTCATAAAGAAACTAAAAATAATCTTAGTTTTAGTTAAACAAGTGAAAGGGAGCCATGAGAACATAAAAGGTTACTAGTCTGACTTCCAATGCTTAATATGACAACTAGACATGGGTAACAAAATCAAAGGATAATTTGTGAATGAATATAAACTCATATTTATTGTCGGTTTTTTAATGCCTTTCAGGTGCATGACAGATCTTGGATCCATAAATGATTTGTTTATTATGTTTCTTTTATCTGGAAATGTGACTATAACCAAACATTTTTTTCTGATGACTCCAATGACATCCATTAGGCTCTTAAAAAACAGCTTTTAAACTCCTCAATCAATCTAGTAAAATGTCTGTTTTACTCGATAAAGTATAAATACTAGGTTCACCTTGTCCATGGTGGAGAAGAGTGTCGATGGTTCCCTCTTGTCCGGTCTTATCCACATGTCTCCAGACTAAAGCAGGGGACAAATATGAAAGATATTTTGATATAACAAAGGAAAGTGTAAAGCATGCATTTACCAATGGATTTACTTACAAAGCTCCCCGGTGCGGGTGTTGATGGCCGCAAAGACATTGCTCTCAGTCCCTAGTATGACCTTTTTGGATGACTGCAGGTGGGCATCAAAATGGGCAAATCGAACTTTGCCAATATATTGCTGTCTCCTGTGAAAAACACAGAAAAAAAGCATTCATAATCGGTGTTAATTTCAAATGTACACTAAAATTGAGGTCAGAATATATATATTATTATATTTAATAATAATTAAATTATAATTAATCGCTGAATATCGAAAACACAATATCAGAAATAAATATGAAAAGGTACAATGGGTTATTATTTACAATTTATTTATTTTATCTTCAGTTAAACACGTCGCAGCGGTGATACACTATAATGACAGTTGATCGTCAAGTAATTACTATTGGGAATGAATAATAGCATCAACATTTCGTCGGCGGGTAAAATATATCTTACCAGTCAAATTTCCCAACTTGATCCTCAAATACGGCGTCGATGGCAAGGAATAAAACCGTAAATTTGACAAGCAGAAGAATTAGCTTTGCCATTGCAGCACTAGCATCTGCTCTTCAAAGGGAAGGAAGAGGAGGGCGGAAGTCGTGCGGCGTTTATGTCCCCTTTCGTGAGCGGAAATGCTGCCCCCTATTGACCTGGAAGGCGAGAAATAATAATAATAATAATATTACAATCTTCTATTGAAAAATATGGCTATGCTATTATTACACAATATAATATTTAAACTATGAATTCAAGTCACTTTGAAATGTATTTAAAGTTATTTTTCTAAATTCTAGCTAGATTATATAGTGTAATAATATAAATGTTCTCGTAATATTGGGGACAATTTAGTAGTCACAGCCATTCACACAAAAAATATGAAACGAACATACACTTTTTGTAACTGTCGACACTTTGGAATTTTTTTTAATGGAATTTTTTTGAAATCAGAATTAAAAACTTTTATTGCCAGTGTTGTAAACATAGGATTGTGGAAGATAACACACGAAATATACTGTACACAAGCACATTCCTCATTGGCAATAAAAATGGCAATTAAACCATTTCGATTCTGACAATATACTAATGGATCTACTGACTCCTTTAAGAAACATCTTAAGACATTTTTATTTGTTCAGGCTTTTCCTTGATTTTCTGGAACTCCTGTTGTGTTATCAGTTTTTATCTTGACCTTTAAAATATATACTTTATTGAATATTGTTTTTTTTGTTTAAGCGCTTTGTGACCCTGGTCTAGAAAAGCGCTATACAAATAAAAATGACTTACTTACATACAGTACACATGTTTAAAACGCAAAAATATAACAATAATAAAATAAGAATGAAGAATTATTATAATAGGATATTAATATAAAAAAAGTAAAATTAAATTAACCGAATTAAAAATAAATTTAAAAAAAATAAAAAAGATCAATATAGCAACAAACACGTTGTGGATGACTTTGAATAAAGATCATAATTCAAAGTCTCTCACGATATAAAAGCCTGTGAGTCCTTAAATGCAATAGTTGATCTTCAAAGGTGTTGTTACTGAGTGTGGAGAGAGTCTAGAGCGGCCCCTGCGGTTCCACACGGTTATTTCACGAACTACCTTTTCTACAGGATTGCAAGATGGCGTCGAGCGGAGGAGAAGGGGAGCACGAATGGAAAGCGGCGGTTCGGCCGCTTTTATCAGCTTCTTACACCGCTTTTGAAACGAAGGAGCTCCCTCAGCTCGTCGGTTCTATTATCAACAGGTATCGTGTGCCTTGTCAAGAAGTTTAAAGCCCGTATTCGCCCCGAAACCGGTTCCGTCGTCTCAGGCTAACATTGCTAACTTAGCTCGGGTAGTAAAGTTACATAGAGAACGTCATCCACTGAGCATTAGCTTAGCTAACAAAAAAAAGGGAGCTAGCTTTGAGCTTAACTTCCATTGGCAGCTCCTCAAGCTAACCCTAGCTCCACTTTCAAGACTAACATGTCTTAAAATATTATCACGCGTTTAGTGGTAAATGTTTAAAGAGATGTAAGTACAGTGAGCATCATGTGTTTTTAAAACCTCACTAATATCGTAGGAAAAAAAATGCCTCATCATGAGTTAGCCAACACAAACATTAGCTGTAGAATGGCTAATGGGCCTTCTGCAAAAATACACAAAGCTTGCAACGAAAACACTCGTATTTTAGTTTGACATTCACGAAATATCCCCCAGTACATTATAGTGTGTCGTGTACAGTAACTTATTTGTCTGGTAGCACCGAGAGTAGGCGTGGACCGTCCAAGAGCTGATGATTGATGGGTTTTTTCATTTTAAATATAGATAAATATGGTTGTTGTTGCTTTTATCTAAACGTTGACAACATCTACATAGTTCCTGTTTTCAGTAGATTAATGCAGATTTGAAATGTTATCGTTGTCACGTTGGTTTCGGTTTTCCTGAAATGAAACCCATTTTAGGTTTGCTTGTTCATATTTTTTATTATGATTTCTATCCATCTATTTGTCATAGGTTATTTTGAAACATTATATTATGTTGCACATATTTGTGGTGGTTGATTTTTGTCATAGAATGTTATTATTTGCGGATTTTCTGTTTCAATCCTTATACAAAAGTTTTATTGTTTGTAACCTTTGTGAAATGTTTAATGCTTAAACACGTAATTTATTAGACTGTATTTTGTTTGTTATCTTATTTCATTATTCTACTCTCTACTGACACCACAAAAAGAATCACTATGTTGTTTATAACACTGGCAATACACCTTTCTGATTTTCATTCTGATTCTGTGAAGTCAAATAAATCAACATAATTATACAAGTTATGTTGGATCACATATTTATACATGCTAAAATTAAATGTACTGCTAGAGTTCGTGTGACCCGCGGGAAGGAAGTGGAATTTGATCCAGCCTTTGTTGCCATACCTGTACTATCCAGGAATTCATCACAACGGGAAATATTGAAAAACATATTCATGTAATTAGAATTTTGACCACATCCCAAAGTGATGATTAATGAATTAGTTTTAAATATGTTCATCGATTCCTAAGCATTCCAATCGATTCGTAGAAAAGCAAAGTGCCTGGTAGGCAACATATCCAAAGACTCTTTGGTACATCTAGGAAGAAACAAATTGGCTTTTGTGCTGTGAGCACACATTGTAGATAGATACCCAAATTGTTGATGGATACATTTGTGTTTGACAAAAAAGTGTTACAAACCTTCTATGAAACTTCCTACCAACTGGATTCGCATGAATTCTCTTCATTACTGTGGCAAAAAATACACATTGCAGATATTTATGTAATTTTCAATCTCGCCATTTATCAAATAACTGATCTGATAGCAAATTAAATTGTATAGCATATACCATAATAACATGACTATGTATTTTAGTTACTTTTAATGTCTGCTTTTTACTTTAATTGATTTAATTTTCTTCTATGATTGTGTCTGAAGATAAGGATTTCCCTTTTTATTCACAGTGAGTCTGATATACTCCACCATGACAAACAGTATGAGCCGTTCTACTCCTCATTTGTGGCACTCTCAGCCCATTACATCACTACGATATGTGGGCAAAGTATGTATTGTCTTTTCAGTTTCACATGGAGATTGCTAGTTAGAGCAAAGTTACCATCAGAATTAATTTTTTACCTTCCTTTCAGTCCCCAGAAATCAGCTGCTTTCTGTTGCTGCCGCGTGCAAAGTTTTGATTGAATTCTCTTTGTTGCGCCTGGAAAACCCAGATGAAGCATGTGCAGTTTCACAGGTAAATGAAAAACACTGAAGGAACAATTAATTGTACATTATTTGACTATTAAAAAAAAAAAAAATCTTGACCAGCGAATAATGAAATCATAATGTAATGATTGTCTTTCTGTCTTTAATACTTTGCCGTCTTTTTCTAGAAACACCTGATTCTTTTAATAAAAGGACTCTGCACGGGATGCAGCAGACTGGATCGCACCGAAATAATAACTTTCACTGCGATGATGAAATCTGCGACATTGCCCGAAACCATCAAGACTTTGTCAGATGGTAGGTACTTGGACTATTTCTCAACCCTTTTGTAAAAAGGATGAGGACTAGTGCATTTTAAAACAAGCATTATATGTACTTGCTATTGTTAAATCTAACAATCTTATATTTGCTTGCTCTCAATAGTGGAAGACCAGAAGGAAACGCCCAGTGCTGTGAACCCAGAACTCAGACATAAAGAAGTGCAGATGAATTTCCTCAATCAGCTGACTTCAGTTTTTAACCCAGACCTTACCACCATCCTGGCCTCCCCATTGACTGCACACATGCAGGTTACTGATGCCGAACACCATGATTTAAAATGCATGCACGAGGACTGCGTGACGGACGTTATACTTACTTTTTATTGTTTGTTTTTCTGCATGAAGGCTGAGAGTGATAGTGATGACCAAACAGTAGATCAAGCTGCCCAGTCCAAAATGAAGAATGCCTTCGTTTCCCAAAATGTGTCAAGCTTACAAGAACTTGGTGAGTGTTTTTTTTTTTTGATATTATGATCTAAGAAAAAAATCATACATGGTTTACAAATATAAATTACTTACTTACTCATTCATTTACTTAAGTTAAAATATACACATTCAGTATCATGTGTCTAAAGACAAGTAGTTTTTCTTATTTGAAGCACATTTGTCTATGATCAAAAATGTATGTTTAAACAAATGGTTTAACCCTCAAACGTGTGCTATTTTCTAAGGTGGGTCAGAAAAGTTGCTGCAAGTGTGCCTCAACCTGCCCTACTTCCTACGCTACATCAATCGCTTTCAAGATGCTGTATCGGCGAACTCCTTTTTCATAATGCCGGCAACAGTAGCGGATGCTACAGCTGTCAGAAATGGGTATGTATATATTCTTCAATATTCAAAGTGCTCTTCTGACTAGATAATTTTTAACTTGTATGCAACTAAAGGCTCTCTTTTTCAATCCTAAAGGTTTCATTCGCTGGTCATTGATGTAACCATGGCTTTGGACACCCTTTCTCTCCCCGTTCTTGAGCCTTTGACTCCGGGGAGACTATTGGACATGACTGTTCTGGCCCTGAGTTGTTTATATGCTGGTATGTTGTTCAAGTAAATAATGCAAAATAATAAATAACAACACTTTTCGTATTGCACCACTATATCAAATAATGCATTTCAGACTGTAAGACGTGTTTTTTCTGTTCAGGCGTGAGTGTAGCTACTTGCATGGCTATTTTGCAAGTGGGGAGTGGTTTGCAGCTTCGTTCTGCTCCTACTGGAAGTAAAGAGGAGGATTATGAAAATGATGCAGCCACAATAGTCCAGAAATGTGTAAGTATAATGTATTCTTGAATCATTAAAAAAAAAAAATGTGTTGGTCTTAAACATTTCTTTTTTAACAGTTGGAGATCTATGAAATGATTGGCCAAGCCATCAGCAACTCGCGTCGAGCTGGAGGAGAGGTCAGTTACGATAAGGCAAAACGTTGTCACTTTCTTTGTTTGGTCAAATTTGATTAATTTGTTCATCTACCTGATATAACAAGGGTCAATTTCTTGTACAGCATTTTCAGAACTTTCAGCTCTTGGGCGCCTGGTGCCTTCTAAACAGCCTTTACCTGATTCTGAACCTGAGCCCCACCGCCCTGGCAGACAAAGGAAAAGAGAAGGACCCACTGGCTGCCCTCCGAGTCCGAGACATTGCCGCTCGATCCAAGGATGGTGCAGGCTCACCCAAATTAGGACCCGGAAAAGGGTAAAAAAGAACCCATAATTAAAGTTTAAATTGGCGATTGTAAACTGCTTTTTTTGTGTATTTCCCTTGTAAGATGTCTTAATTTGTTATATATTTTTTTCCCAAAGACACCAAGGATTTGGAGTTCTGCCAGTTATCCTTGCAAACCATGCCATCAAACTTTTAACGTCCCTTTTCCAAGATCTCCAAGTTGAAGCTCTCCAACGAGTAAGTCAATCATAAAATTAAAAAAATGTGTGTGGCTTTAATTACAAGAAAAGGAATTGAATATCACCAAAAAAATCTCTTACCTGCAGGGTTGGGCAAGTGATGGACCACCTGCTGAGCTCAGCATCATGGCACAGAGTACCTCCATTCAGCGGGTTCAGAGACTTATCGACTCGGTCCCCTTGACTAATCTTCTTTTTAACCTGCTCTCTACTGCTTATAAAAAGGTAAATATTTCGCTTAATTTTCGAAATATCACTTCCAGAGCGTGCAAAATATTACAAAAAATGTTTTTTTGTGTCCACCAGGCTTGTGTTCTCCAGCGCCAGAGGAAGGGCTCTGTCAGTAGTGACGCAAGTGCATCCACAGATTCAAACACATACTATGAGGATGATTTCAGCAGCACAGAGGAAGATAGCAGCCAAGGTAGGAGGTGTAAATGGCTCTAATGGAAGATAAATCCTCACTTCTTGTCTAACTATGCACCAACGAAATGATAGGTTGGACATGTTTTCGGGTTTAATCCTTTTATAGAATCAGTAGGTTGTCGTCCAAAGAAGAAAATCTTGAGCTACTAACAATGTCAGTCATGAATGATCCAGCTGATCAGCTAAAGGAGCAGAAAATGTTTTATTATATCTCTAGACAATGTTGGCCGACATTTCACCAAACCTTGGATTTTCAGTGATGGTCATAACTGCTAACGATTTCTTTCTTTTTAACTAGTTTACATCATGATGGATGTTTATTCAGTTTCCAAAGGTTGAGGACTGAATTCCACACGCAGAAAAGTTGCATTCAAGTTACATCATGGCAGTGTAGTTGACAGTGTCTATACTATTTCAGCAGAGAGAAGACAGGAGAAACCAAGTGCAGCTTGTGTCTCAGGTCAGCAGTTTTCTGTCCTCAGGTCAAAGACTTGATGTCCATGTCACTGTTAAGAAATCATTGTTATTGTACGTCTCACAATGAAGGGTTAGGGTTTGTAGCCTAATTAGGTAAGAAGGCAACTGAGCCACAGATGAAGAGCTTGTGATCATATTGGAAAACAAATTGGAGAATTTAAATTGAAATGAAAACATTTCATCTGGGTTCAGTGAGTTGCAAAGGATAATACCAGGACTGTAGGTACAAAATCATTTCATAATAATGCCATAACCAATACAGCATGATTTTGAGCTTTTCTTTTACTGTTGATTATGGGCCTTATCCGTTTGTAATTCAAGTTGATTCTCTCTTGTTCCTTGTTCTTTTCATTATACCTGAAAAGGGGCATTTCTATTTTCCAATACCTCTTTAATGTCCAGTACCTTAATTTTCATTTACTCCCATGGGCCTGACTCGTGCAGGAACATTTTAAATAGATGGTATTATCCTTCTTTTAGCATTTTAATATGTTTGATGAGAAAAGCTGAGGCGCACTCTTGTCTTTTGTCACAATATGTTCAGATATTTGTTGCATGTTGACATAAACCTGACCATTTTTACTTGCATAACTTATAAATAATTAAGTCGGTTATGAATCTGTTACATTCCCCCAAATATTGACCATTATAGAACACGGACCATCATTTTTTTTAAAATCAATATGTTAATATTTACCACATGAATCTGTGATGGTCACTTTTGGCTTGCATTGTCATTTAAGGCCATGTTTTATTTGCAAACCATAATGTTTTTAACTTCAAATATGGATATATTTAAACTTACTACTTGAAAGCTTTAAAATATGATGCCTGCTTATATAATATATTAACTAATATATAAAGTTTTTCAAAGTATTCCAGGATTTATTTGCATAAAGTCGGCTGATTATATGTATCTAATATGACAAAAATAAAATTCAAATTACCATAATAAACTAGAAGTTTGGTGATTCTTAATCAAAACAGAAACTGGGCTCTTCAACTGAACTGGTACTCATTTACGTGTTCACAATCTTTGTTTGTTTCCTTCTGTGTTATTGGTGTTGCTGGGAATCACAAATCATTTGTCTGATAATTAACTCTCATTGTCGACCTCTTACCACCTTGGTGTGGGATATTAATACCAACGGACGTGTCTTGTCAATGCAGATGATGACAGCGAACCCATTTTGGGACTTTGGTTTGAAGAGACAATTTCACCCACCAAAGACAAAGTAGCCCCCCCTCCGCCTCCACCACCTCCTCCTCTGGAAACTTCCCCCAGATTGAAGAGCCCCAGTAAGCAGAACCCGAGTGAGAATGGCAACATTCTAGCTGGTCGCAAAGATCCAGAATTGGTGAGGCTTTTGATTATCAACCCTTTTTTTATTAAAAAGCAAACGATAAACTAATGCGTTTTTTTTGCCCCTCAGTTCCTGAGTCTAGCTTCAAGCATTTTGAACTTCATCACTACATCAATGCTCAAGTCCAGGAACAACTTCATCCGCAACTACCTGAGTGTCTCTCTCACCGAGCAGCACATGGCAACCTTAGCCAGCATCATCAAAGATGTAGACAAAGATGTCAAAGGTAAGACTGATCCGAATGGTTGCCGTTTTCTTGGTGTATTTTCAAGTGTTAACTTAAGACTCTTTTTTTCCTAAACCTTAGGCTCTTCAGACGAAACCTTTTCTCTGGCTCTCTACCACTTTAACCACACTCTGGTCACATCGGATCTACCGTCTCCAGCTCTGCAGGTACTGATGAGTAAAATATAACATTAGATATTATTTGTAGCTGTAAACGGCTCTTTTATAGAAGCAGAATTTCCTGGATGTTGTGTGTTATACCTTGAAGTTTAATTGCACCTAAAAAAAATGCTTTGATTTAATTTAATGTGAACTTCTTTCTTTCTTAGAACACTCTTCTGCAGCAGTTGGGCGTTTCTCCATTTTCTGAAGGACCCTGGCCCCTTTACATCCACCCCCAGTCCCTCTCAGTCCTCTCTAGACTTTTGCTGATATGGCAGCACAAAGCGAGTGTCCAAGGGGATCCTGATGTTCCTGAGTGCATGAAGGTTTGGGAAAGGTACAATTAATCTTGTTTTTTCTACAAAATAAACTGTAATGATGCATCAGACTCACTGCATATAGTTCACTTTAGGTCTCTATAGATTCTCTGTTATTGTGGTTCATACTGTTATTGTTTTGTGCTAGATTCTTGGGAACGTTGAAGCAGAATACTCTCCAAGGCTCTCCTCACGGAGAGGATGACCTCAACGTGGAGCACCTTCAGCTCATGCTTCTCCTATTTCACAATTTGTCTGAGCGGGGTCGACGATCAATACTCACCTTGGTCACCCAGGCGATCACAGAAGTGGCACAGAGCAGAGACTCCCAGCTGAAGGCGGTGCCCCTCAACCTGGCACGCCTCCTGCTGGTGTTCGATTACCTGCTGCGGCACTTCTCCAAAGCTCCGGTTTACCTGTTTGAACAGGTAATTATTTTGTAAACAATTTTCCTGTTTTAAGCCATTTGTCATGTGTTTCTTCATATTCTTTAACTACCCTACTTTTACGTTTGGATTACCTTTAATTATGTATTTATTGTTCTCGTAGGTGCAGTACAACCTCCTTACCCCACCGTCCGTTGGGCCCGATGGTGGGAAGCGCAGTGGGACACCCCTTTACTACGGTTTTAAGGAAGTGGAACACAATTGGGCCAAACACTGCTCCACAGGTAACAAGAGCTTAATCTTGCAGCCCCTAAAATGGGACTGGGTCAACCCTACTACAATTTAAATTGCAGAATGGATAAAACTGAGAATGAGGAAAAAGGCAGTTGATTTAAATCTAACTCTGTGTTTTATTTTCCTAGATTCAAATGTTCAGCCCAAATTCTACTGTGTTTTATCACCTGAAGCATCTGAAGATGACATCAGCAGACTAGACAGCAAGGTGAGGTGCTTTTTTCCCCCTCTTTTCATCTCTCAAGTTTGTCTGGTCTCACCGTTTTGTTTTTGTTGCAACTATCTTTTTCAGGTGTTTCCCAAACTGTTCAACGGAGCTGTCAAATATGATGACCTTTACGCGTGGCTCATTTCGCTTGTGGCAGCTGGATCTCAGCTAGACACCGAGAGAAGGAAGGAGACCAAGCCCATTACACCTATGGTGAGGAAAAAGTCTGAAATGGTTTCAGAAAAATGAGATGAAATCATTTTAAATCACGTTCTCGTATATCATCAGTACAAGGAAATGTTTATTTAAAATATCTTTCCACACTCCCTTCCCCTTTTTTCAGGAGGCCTGTTCACTTCAGTACTACTTTCTTGTGTTGTGGAGGATACTGGGTGTTTTGCCACCATCAAAAGCCTTCATGGAGCAGCTAAAGGCTGGTGCAGTTGATCCCAGCGACAGCGATATTCTGCACACATTGCGATGGTCCTCCCGCCTGCGTGTACCCACCTACCTAAACTGGATCAAGGTCAGTTTGTGTTCATTGCAAATATTTAGATGACGCTTTAAACTATTTCTCTTTAATCCGTTTCAACTGTGATGAATGTTTTTATTTACAGGAGCACCTGGTGAAGCAAGGAATGAAAGCTGAGCAAGCAGCCTCATTGGTTGAGCAGACAGCAGCTAAGTGCAGCAGCGTGAAGTATGATGTTGAGCTGGCAGAAGATTACATAGGCCGACAGGTAAGTGTTTTAGCCAAACATTTACATGATATTTTACTTAAATTACATGACACACAAAACTTCTTTCCTGTCGCAGACTTCAACCTTCTCTGGCGTCGACCTCAATGGAATTCTTCCACTTCACCAGTTGCCCTCTCTGCAAGCTATTTACACACTGGATGCGGTCATCTCCAAAGTACAAGTTTCCTTAGACGAGCATTTGTTCAAGGTTGCCATTGAAGCTGACGCGCACAAGACCTCTGAGATCACAAAGAACCTTTTGTCTGCCACACTACAACTGACTGACGTTTACACAGCTTTTACAAGGTGATTTGTCATTTTCTAAATCGTGTTCGGGTTTTCTGTTGAATTACATCTACTGTCTATGAGAGCAGACATTTTAAAACGGACAATATTGTTGATTTATAGGTCCTACCTGCTCATGAACATCCCTGAAGATGGAGAGGACAAAATGACAGATGCTAAGCTTCAAGGTTATGCTGCAGTTTTGTCAATTGGTTCGACCCAGTGCAAGGCCAACATTCTTGGTAAGCGAAAGAATATTTTGACTTTTAGCTTCATAATAAATGGATATTTCTATGTTTATTAATCATTGTTTTCTTTTTTCCA
This sequence comes from Callionymus lyra, assembly GCF_982586985.1. Taxonomy (NCBI): domain Eukaryota; kingdom Metazoa; phylum Chordata; class Actinopteri; order Syngnathiformes; family Callionymidae; genus Callionymus; species Callionymus lyra. The sequence continues at coordinate 10,147,113 of NC_141836.1, read as the reverse complement.
GGTCAAAGTGTCATGCAGACCTTACCAACATCGGTTCAGACAATCTGTGAAACCTGGAATGGCATTTTTACCAATGAATTTCCAAATGTTGGGTCATGGGTACGTACATTTGATTAGATTTAGTATGCAACTCCGTTTATATATCTAAAAATGTTGCTTACTTCCTTTCCTTTTTTTTTTTTTGTTGTACCGATAATGTTTTGCATCTGATGATGTTCGTTTGTATTGTTTTTATTTATTGTACATGATGCACACAACTGTCAAAGTAAAACACTTTCTAAGTGACTTCCTTTTAAATTGTATAACTTATAGCTATTTTTCTTCCCTCCTGTTCAGCGAAACGCTTTTGCCAATGATACCATTCCATCAGAAAGCTACATCGGTGCCATTCAAGCTGCTCATTTAGGAACCTTAAGCTGCCAGTCTTTGCCTCTGGCATCATCTTTGAAACACATTCTTCTGTCATTGGTCCGGCTCATCGGAGACTTGATTGTGTGAGTAAAAGCAGAGATTCAAAATGCTTTTTCCCCTGAAGACCCAAAGTAACTTTCTGTTTGTTTCATATGTTTAGCACGGAGGAGCTGAATCCCTCTCAGGTTGTCCAAACTCTGCTACCCCTTGTTCTTGAGAGCAGCACAGAAAGTGTGGCTGAAATCAGCATCACTTCTCTGGAACGTATTCTGGGCCCGTCAGAGTCTGACGACTTCCTCGCCCGCATCTATGAGCGACTCGTCACTGGATGTTACAATATCATAGCTAATCACTGCGACCCTGAAAGGTCAATCTCCCCATTTTGTTTCTCAATTATTACTGGATAATGTTGTTTTCTGATTTTTATCTAACTGGATAAAACTTTATTTTGCAGTGGTTTGGATGAGTCTCTCCTGGAGGAATGCCTTCAGTACCTCGAAAAACAGCTGGAAAGCAGTCAAGTCCGCAAAGCGATGGAAGAGTTCTTTTCATTCAGGTAATGCATATTTCCAAAGAATCAATTTCATCCACTAATAGAGGGATCTAATTGTGTTACATTTCAGCGGGGAGCTTGTTCAGATTATGATGGCAACTGCAAATGAAAATCTGTCTGCAAAGTTTTGCAACAAAGTGCTGAAATTCTTCACAAAGCTTTTTCAGCTTGGTAAGTTTCCCTAATTTCTTTCTTTTCTGCTCCTTCATTGGCTAATGATTTTGGAAATTGGTTCTTTTTTTTTTTTAGCGGAAAAGAGCCCCAACCCCAGTCTGCTTTGCCTGTGTGGCTCTCTGGCCCAGTTGGCCTGTGTGGAACCCCCTCGACTTCAGTCCTGGCTCACACGCATGACTGCAGCTCCACCGAAGGATTCGGAGCAAATGGAAATAGTACAAGAAAACCGCCAACTCCTGCAACTACTTACCACTTATATTGTCCGGGACAACAGCCAGGTTGGAGAAGGAGTGTGCACCGTTCTCCTCAGCACGTTGATTCCCATGGCCACAGACATGCTGGCTAATGGTGATGGAACAGGTTTCCCAGAGCTCATGACCATTATGGGTACACTGGCCAGTGCTGGACAGGGGGCAGGCCACCTACAACTGCACAGGGCAGCTATTGAATGGCTGATCAGATGGTGAGATACAAGAAAACCAAGATTGAGAATAAATATTGTTAATGGATGACTAGCAAATATAATCATTTTATTTAAAATCGATCTTAAAGTTTTTTCTTAAGCAACAAAATGCATACATTGATTAGTCACACAATTAGTAAATGACTGGTATGAGCTCGACATCACAGTCTCACTGGTGTTTCTTTCTGCAGTAAGAAATATCTGACTCAGAAGAATGTTGTGGAGAAAGTGAGCGCGAATTTATCTCAAGGAAAGGTATAAAAAAATTCAGATGGCCTCACTATTGCATGATTATATTGTCTGCGAGAGAAAGATCTAACTCTTAACTGCATTTATTTTGTAGCATGCCAGTATGCTGGAGTGCTCCTGCAACATCATCTCTTATTTGGCGGATGTGATGAACGCCCTGAGACAGAGCAACGGTCAAGGTTCCTCCGCCGTTATGATGGAGGGAGAAGATAAGGCCATGGAAATGGATTCTGACTGGGTGGAGGAACTGGCTGTGGAGGACGATGACTCTCAGGCAGAGGATTCTGTGAGGCTTCTTTCTAGTATTTTTTTTTTTTGTATATCAATCGTGGTTTTTATTTATCAAACGTGCAATTATGCCATTTATTTGACTGTGTTCTTTGTTTAGGACGAAGATTCACTCTGTAATAAACTCTGTACCTTCACCATTACTCAGAAAGAATTCATGAACCAACACTGGTAAGCCAACCTTTATTTCCTTATGTTCTAGATTTCAGCATTGGTTGTGTAATTAGTCTTGTTATTTAAGGTTCATTAAGGTAAATAAGCATTCTCTTATCTTATTACAACTCACATTCTGCTGAATTTGAACCCGACTGTGCCTTTTAAGAAGGGAATATTGTTGGTAATGAGTTGATGTTCTGTAAATTACCTTTCCAGGTACCACTGTCACACATGTAAGATGGTGGATGGGGTAGGTGTGTGCACGGTGTGCGCCAAGGTCTGTCACAAAGACCATGAGATCTCCTATGCCAAATATGGCTCTTTCTTCTGTGACTGCGGTGCCAAAGAGGATGGCAGCTGCCAGGTGAGACCGAATACTTCGGGTCATCATGGGAAGAGAACAACTGCGGTAACTTTGGCTTGCAAGTCATTCACCCATTGACTTCCATCCCGTCATCTCATTTTTTTTCAGGATTATAGCTAGTCCATATTTGTGCCAAGTTAATGAACAATAATAATGTAAATGTTTATCAACTTCTTATATACTGATAAGTTAATATAGATGTTTCTTATTTGCATGTCTAGACACCATTCAATTAATTTATCCTCCATTTATCACTTTTATTTTCATTAACATGTGTATTTATTTTTCTTAGATTTCTTGAATGCATTATTTCTAGTGAATATTATAGCTGTTAAATTTCATGATGTAGTAATGTTTTTTGACTAATGATAAATTCAACACATAAAATCACTACTTTCATACAAACATAATTAAATTTTTTTTTTTTTTAAAGCATGCGTTTTTTTTTCCATTCCAAGTTATTAAGCGCATCTACCGCTGTATTTCTAATCATTTTCTTGTGTTTATATCATCCACAGGCTTTAGTCAAACGCAGTCCTAGCAGTGGAATGGGTTCCACTCTCAAAGAGTCGTCTGCCTTCCAAAATGAAATGCGAATGCCAGAAAGTGCTATTCGCCATCAGAACTCTTCACCCTCTGAAAAGGGCAAAGTCACCATCTGCGATGGCAAACCTGGAGACGAAGACAGGCCCAAGAAAAGTAGTGTATGCAAGAGCATCGAGGGCTGCCAGGAAGAACTACTTGCCCAGGTGGTAAGAAGACATCATTATTTTGGACCTATATACATTTCATTTTTCAGTTTAATGAATCTTGTTTTTTTCTTTATTTTCCAAGTCAGGTTTTGCTCATTTATGTAAATCCTTTTGCTTCCTTTTTAACAGACTGCTTCATCAACTGCAGCTGTGATCCTTGAGATGCTCATGTTCCTCATGGAAGCTATTCAGACCAACTTCCAGCAGGCGTCAGCTGTAGGAAGCAGCAGTCGGGCTCAACAAGCTCTTACTGAATTACACACTCAAGACAAAAATGTGGAGACGACGGATCAACTAATGGTATAGCGGACTTCTCAGAGCTCTTTTGTACATCCCTCTATCTTCGTCTGAATTCATAAAGTGTTCACTTTACTTACTCAGGTTCCGACACTTGGCTCTCAAGAAGGTGCTTTTGAGAACGTGAGAATGAATTACAGTGGCGATCAAGGACAGACAATACGGCAACTCATCAGTGCCCACGTCCTGCGACGTGTGGCAATGTGTGTTTTGTCTTCACCGCACGGTCGACGTCAGCACCTCGCTGTGAGCCATGAGAAGGGAAAGGTGAGTGTTGGATAACATATAATGATAAAGGTTAGTGATCAATTCTAAAATGTCTCTCTTCCTGAACAGATCACAGTTCTGCAGCTTTCAACTTTGCTGAAACAAGCAGACTCTAGCAAAAGGAAGCTGACACTGACCCGTCTGGCATCTGCTCCAGTGCCATTTACTGTCCTCAGCCTCACTGGCAACCCTTGCAATGAAGATTACCTGGCTGTGTGTGGTCTTAAGGTAGGAATTACTTTTCTGCAGAAAATGCAAGAACTTGGATATCTAATAGTAAAATCTGACCTTTTTGTTCATCGTCTTGTTTTGTTCCTAGGATTGCCATGTCCTCACTTTCAGCAGCACGGGCTCTGTGTCAGACCATCTGGTCCTGCACCCACAGCTTGCTACAGGCAACTTCATCATCAAAGCCATATGGTTGCCAGGTTCACAGACTGAACTAGCAATCATCACTGCCGACTTTGTCAAGGTATTTTTAAAAAGCAATTATTGTTTTTGAAGTGACGTGTATAAAGACCTATATTTAAAACTTAATAACTTAAACTGATATAATTGTGTCTTCTCACCTCTTGTTACAGATCTATGATTTATCTGTGGATGCTTTGAGTCCCATGTACTACTTCCTGCTTCCGAGCTCCAAGATCCGTGACGCTACGTTCCTCTTTAATGAAGAGGGTAAAAACATCATCGTCATCATGTCCTCAGCAGGCTACATGTACACTCAGGTCATGGATGAATCCAGCAGTGCCCAACATGGACCTTTCTACGTCACAAATGTGCTGGAGATAAACCATGAAGACTTGAAGGTAATTACAAAATGTCTACTGTGCTTTATTCCTGAATGTACACGAGTGAGAACATTTCTGTAAATTTGTGATTGCAGGATAGTAACGGGCAGGTTGCCGGAGGAGGCGTGTCTGTCTACTACTCTCATGTTCTCCAGATGCTTTTCTTTAGCTACAGCCAAGGAAAGTCTTTCGCTGCCACAGTGAGTCGCAGTACCACTGATGTCCAACGGCTTTTCCCCATCAACTTCAAAGGGTAATTAGTTTACCTTTCAACCTTCCAGTGGAATTAATTTACAACATTGTAGTTTGATTATGAACTTGGTAACCTAATTTGTTTTAAAGGAATATGTTAATGTCAATCATTCCTTGTGCAAACCTCACACTTTGACCCTGTATAACATATTTATACATATCTTCTAGATCTTGGGCATTCGTGAATGTTCTGGAAAATTGTTTTTTGCTAATACTGACAAGAAAATTAGGATTTCAAAGGAACATTCATTTTGTTTTAGCCTCTATTCAACCCCCTTTGCTTTTCTCTCCGTTAAGGTCTAATGGTAGCAGCAGTAAAATGGCCCCTGCCCTCTGTCAATGGTCCGAGGTGATGAATCATCCAGGGCTGGTGTGCTGTGTGCAGCAGACAACAGGCATACCCCTTGTCATTATGGTCAAGCCTGACACGTTCCTGATCCAGGAAATTAAAACATTGCCTGCCAAAGCAAAGGTATGCTGTGAAATAAATAAAAAATAAGTTTCAATATCTGCAATAAATCATTTTCAACTTTGTTTCATGGAACAGATTCAAGACATGGTAGCTATTAGACACACTGCCAGTAATGAGCAACAGCGTACCACCATGATACTGCTCTGTGAGGATGGAAGCCTTAGAATCTACATGGCAAATGTGGACAACACCTCCTACTGGCTTCAACCATCATTGCAGCCGAGCTGTGGCATCAATATCATGAAGCCTGTTCGCAAACGCAAAGCTGCTGCAACAAGTGGGTGTCATACTTTTCTTTTTTTTTTAGCATAATCAGTACATTTGTTTTTATTGTTATTCAACATTGTTTCTTCTTTTTTTTTTTTCTTCCATTTAGCCACACGCACCTCCAGTCTGGTGACCTTCCCTGTCGACTTCTTTGAACACAACCAGCAGCTCACGGAAGTTGAATTTGGAGGCAATGACTTGCTGCAGGTCTACAATGGACAGCAGATCAAACACAGGCTGAATTCAACTGGGATGTATGTGGCCAACACAAAGGTATGATCATTTGAGAAAAACTCTCCAACTACATTTAGCCAGTAATGTGTTTTTTATTTAATTGATCAATCTTTTTTTGTTTACATGTTTTGTAATATATATTTATTTATTTTAGCATGGAGGATTCACAGTTGAAGCTGTTAACAACAACAGTTCGATGGTGATGACGGGCATGAGGGTTCAGGTTGGCACTCAGGCAATTGAAAGAGCTCCTTCCTACGTCGAGGTGTTTGGCCGAACCATGCAAATAAATCTAACAAGAGCCCGTTGGTTTGACTTTCCTTTCACCCGAGAGGAAGCCCTTCAAGCCGACAAGAAACTTTCCATCTTCAGTAAGTGAATAATACTTCCTGTGTTTGTTGCCGTGGAGAGGGAGTACATGGAATGTGATGCTTTTTAGTGTTCAGCGTGACCTCTGTGTGTAAGTCCTTCCTCTTGTTTGTACTTCAAAGTCGGAGCATCCGTTGACCCCTCTGGTGTCACAATGCTTGACTCCATCAAGATTTATGGTAAAACCAAGGAGCAGTTTGGTTGGCCTGAAGATCCACCAGAAGACTTCTCCTCTTCATCAGTGAATAATGTCTGCAGTCCCAACCTCAACCAGGGAAATGGCACAAATGATGGAGATATAGCAACTCCAAATACGACCAACGGCACCGTGTTGGAGAGGTAAAATATTCCCTCTCTAAGCCTTTTATAAAAGAGTTTTCAAGTTATGATTTGTTGGTTATTCACATTTGTCCTAGACATGAAGCTCTATATTGCTTTGGCTTATTGCCTCAAGAGAAAAACATGTTGTATATATTTTGTGTTGATGCCAAAAAGCCAAGTACTGAACTTGGAGTTGCTACAGCTAATTCACCATAACATTTATTTATGTGGAACAAAGTTAATTTTAAAAACGATTAATGCATGTCTATCTCAATACCATCATCTTCTTTTGCATGCCTGTTTCATTCAACTGAATCATTCAATTTCACCCGTTTCTTTCTGTGATCCTCACACTTTTTTTGTTCTTTTTCTTTTGCTCCCAAATATTCAATAAAAGTTGTGAAACTGAGTCCTTATCAACCTTGGACCGGTTAGTAACAGCCCTTTCTCTGCTTTTTTTCCTATGGTTTTGTGCATGCTTGCCTGCTTAATGTGTGTCACTGCTTTGAACTGCCATAAACCATCTGTGTGCTTGAATCTATATACTTCATCATTTTAGAACTTTTACTTTCTTAAATGAAAGCACTCAATTTTTCCTTTGTTATAGACTGGTGGTTAGTGCATTGGAGGCTTTGGAAAACTGCTTTGCTGTAGGTTCCTCAGGTGAAAAGGTAAGGCTTTCATATTAAAAAAAAACTTCAATTTAATCTTTTTATTTTAACATTTGTTTTTAACCTTGTAAGGAAAAGAACAAGGCCGCTGCACTAGAGCTCGCCACATTACTCCTGTCCATGCCGACACCAACTGGAGTGCAACAGCAGACCAAAGGACTTCTTGCGAGTCTTCATACAAGTCGTACTGCTTATCACAACCACAAGGTAGACAACCATACCTCTATACACCAAATGTCTAATCTACAAACAGTATAACTGTCTTAATCTTCTAAAGACAAAATGGAATAATGCATATTTGATATAGCATTTTCTTCTTTATCAAGATAACATGTAGTTATGGAAGTAATTTTCTAATTTGTTTTGTATATACATTAAAATACATTTAAAAAGGAATGGCCATTTTTAAAAAATGAGATTAATAATTTATTAAATACCTCGTGTCTCTCCAACAGGACCAGTCCTTGCTGAGTAATGCAGTTCAGTGTCTGAACGGCTGTAACCAGGATGGAAGAGAACTTGACCCAGATGTTTTCCAGAGGCTTGTTATTACCGCTCGCTCCATTGCCATCATGAGACCTAATAACCTGGTCCACTTTACAGAGTCTAAATCGACATATCCTGACACGGGTGAGGAGCTCTTGTAGTGTTTTAATCTAATATGAATTAAAATTGGTTATCTTGGGTAAATTCCATGTATATTCGCGTATACTTATGTCCACAATGAATGATATTTTTAATTTTGTTGACACAGATATGACCGATGATGTACAGAAACACTCAGATACTGAGGGCGGGAATTTCATCACGCAACTAATGAACAATTTTTGGAAGCTTCACGCCCTGAAGCCAAAGAACGCTTTTCTGGCTCCAGCTTGCCTACCAGGTTCGTGGGCAGTTTTTGGCCTGTTATGGCTATGTTCATGTTTCGATGAATAAGTAATTTCTTTATTTTTTACATCAGGCCTAACTCACGTTGAAGCTACAGTAAATGCTTTGGTGGACATCATTCATGCATACTGCACATGTGAATTGGATTACATCAACGTGGCCTCCAAGATCTACATGCAAATGCTCCTCTGTCCTGTAAGTGCAGCTTTGTTTCAGAATCAAAAACAAAGCTAGTTAAGCTAGCAAGTTAAACGGCATAAAACCTTATCATAATATATTTGTTTTTTGAATTCCAGGACACTTCTGTGAGCTTTGCCTGTAAGCAGGCTTTAATTCGTGTGCTTCGGCCAAGAAACAAGCGTCGCCATGTGACCCTTCCATCACCTCCACGATCCAATACTCCTATGGGTGAGTTACTTCAAACACTGTGTTGGTGTTAGTTTATACTGACATAAACATAGTGCTCATGGGAACATTTAATCCCAACAGGGGACAAGGATGATGATGACGACGATGATGCTGATGACAAAATTCAACAATCAGTGCTCACAGGTGTGGAGGAAGGAAGACAGGAGAGTCACGAGCAGAATGAAGTCGACCACGGAGACTTTGAAATGGTGGTATGTTGAGATTCTTTGGGAGTGCATTGGAACATGTTTCTTTGGTATGAAGCTTGAAATAAGTTTTTATTTATTGTTATGATGCTTGCATTCACAGTCTGAGTCCATGGTGTTGGAGACGGCAGAAAATCTCAACAATGGAAACCCATCTCCACTAGAGGCTCTGCTGGCTGGAGCTGAGGGTTTCCCTCCCATGCTGGACATTCCTCCGGATGCCGATGATGAAACAATGGTGGAACTGGCAATTGCCCTCAGCCTTCAACAAGATCAACAAGGTCAGTATCACTATAAAATGATTTAGAATAATATGAAACTCTGACATATCTCATGACATATCTCTCCTGTCACATGATAACCATGTTATTATTTATTCTATCTCATTGTATACATTACTCGCATGTTAAGATTGGAATTTATCAAAAATGGGAAATCAAAAAGATCTTTTAGAATTTAGAATGTTTCAGTGGATTTATATTGCCTGAACAATATGCATGTTTCTGACACATTTAGGAAGCAGCAGCAGCGCTCTTGGCCTTCAGAGCCTTGGTCTCTCTGGCCAGGCACCGAGCTCCTCCTCGCTAGATGCTGGTACCCTCTCGGATACAACCGCATCAGGTAACCAGGCCAATATCATAAGATCAGTTTGTTGCAATGTTAGCAACCCTTTAGCAGGCAAGTCCGCCTTTGGTAAATGGTAGAGAAATTTTACAATAGTAAATAAACACGAGTCATACACAGTACATTTCTAAACGGCCCAATCCCTTCCTGTTTTCAGCGCCAGCATCAGATGACGAAGGCAGCACAGCTGCTACCGATGGATCGACACTTCGAACTTCCCCAGCTGAACATGGAGGCAGCGTGGGCTCAGAAAGTGGCGGCTCTGCTATCGACTCTGTAGCAGGAGAGCACAGTGGTGGGTTGCGTTATATAAATATGAATTAATTTAATAATGCATAATCCAATTAATTAAAATCCTTTTTCTGGCATTAATTATTTAATTGACGTATCATGTCCATTGCATTTCTATGCATCAGTATCAGGACGCAGCAGTGCATACGGAGACACTACAGTTGAAGGTCATCCTGCAGGTCCTGGCAGCGTGAGCTCCAGCACCGGAGCGATCAGCACGACCACCGCCCACCAGGAAGGTGAAGGATCAGAAGGAGAAGGAGAGACTGAAGGAGACATTCACACGAGCAACAGGTTTGTGGTTTACACTTTAAATGGTTCCCTAATTTTTGTAATATATTTTGTTTGCGTTAACAAATGCGTGATGATCCATTTTGTCCATTTTAGATTGCACATGGTTCGTCTCATGCTGCTGGAACGCCTGCTTCAGCATCTTTCCCAGCTCCACAATGTCGGCGGGGTCCAAGCTATCCCTTACATGCAAGTTATACTCATGTTGACCTCTGACCTTGATGGTGAAGATGAAAAGGACAAGGGTGCCCTGGATGATCTGCTTGCACAGCTCATAGCTGAGCTTGGTATGCACAAAAAGGTAACGATCTTATTCAAGAGGATTGTTGACGAGGCCATCGGTTGATTGTTATTTACTTCACTTTGCTTTTCATTACAGGATGTATCCAAAAAGAATGAACGCTGCTCCATCAACGAAGTCCATTTGGTGATCATGAGACTTCTCAGTGTCTTCATGTCCCGAACCAAGTCCGGTACCAAATCATCCACAGAGGTAAGATGCTTTCAACATTAGGGTTGTTTTTTCTGTTTATATTTGTATCCACTCAATTATATTGAGCTTTTTGACTTTCTTTGCTCTTGCAGTCGTCCTCATTGATATCCAATGCCACTGCGACTGCCCTGCTCAGTCTGGGGGCTATTGATTACTGCCTCCATGTGCTCAAATCACTACTGGAGTTTTGGAAGAACCAGCAGGGGGAGGAAGAGCCTGCAACTACAAGCCAACTGCTCCGCCCCCATACGGCTGCTTCTCCACCTGACATGAGCCCTTTCTTCTTGCGCCAATATGTCAAAGTACGCGAAGTATCCGAAAAGCTATAAGCTTTGAAAGAAAAATATTTGAAAAAGTTCAATTTAACTGTTGTTGTTCTTCATTAGGGGCATGCTGCTGATGTCTTTGAAGCGTACTCTCAGCTGCTGACGGAGATGGTGCTCAGGCTTCCATATCAGATCAAAAAGAGCGCTGATACCAACCCCCGCATCCCACCTCCCGTCTTTGACCATTCCTGGTTCTACTATCTATCTGAAGTGAGCTTTCTTTTTTCAAAATTTCTGCTCTAGTAAAAAAAAAAAATCCTTTCCCAATAATTTACACTTTTTTTGTCCTCCCTAGTATTTGATGATCCAACAGACACCATTTGTCAGAAGGCAGGTCAGGAAGCTACTGCTGTTCATCTGTGGATCCAAAGAAAAGTATCGTCAACTGCGGGATCTGCACACTCTCGACTCGCACGTGCGCAGCATCAAGAAGCTTCTGGAAGAGCAGGGCATCTTCCTGCGAGCTGGAGTGGTCACAGCTACATCTGGCTCGGCTCTACAGTATGACACACTCATTAATCTGGTGAGGGCTCAATTGATACGATCTTAGACATTCACCATCGTTGATTTTACTCTGGAAAAATCTGTGAGCTAAAGTACTTTTTTTTTCCCCTGCAGATGGAGCACCTAAAGGCATGTGCTGAAATTGCAACTCAGAGGACGATCAATTGGCAAAAGTTCTGTATGAAAGACGACTGTAAGTTCATTCAGTGCTTTTTAATTCTAGCATATAAATAACGTATTTCTCAATGTAATGTATTTGACTTTCTTTCCAGCTGTCCTGTACTTCCTGCTTCAAGTCAGCTTCTTGGTTGATGAAGGAGTATCGCCTGTGCTGTTACAACTTCTCTCGTGTGCCCTCTGTGGAAGCAAAGTGCTGGCCAACACCTCGTCACTCTCAGGAGGATCTGGTAGCACTGGACAGGGAGGAACTTCGCAGTCATCACAGAGCAAATCTTCAAGTAAAAAGAGCAAAAAGGAGGACAAAGAGAGGGACAAAGATGGTAAGATGCTTGCAATGTTATATTCTTACTCATGCCTTATCCATCCCAACCAATTATTATACTTTCATTTTCTTTATTTAATTATTTTTTTCTCTTTTTAGGAGAAGGAGCTGGCAGTCAGGAGGATCAACTTTGTATGGCTCTTGTAAGCCAGCTTAACAAATTTGCAGATAAGGAAACACTTGTACAATTTCTGCGTTGTTTCCTGCTGGAGTCAAATTCATCCTCAGTGCGCTGGCAAGCCCACTGCCTGACCTTGCACATCTACAGGTACATCCTCATATTTATTTTTAGCTCAGTTGTGGACCCAAACTGATGAAGATCTCCATATCAAAACTACAGGAATTCCAGTAAATCTCAGCAAGAACTTCTTCTGGAACTAACATGGGCCATCTGGCCTGAGCTTCCGGCTTATGGACGCAAAGCTGCCCAGTTTGTTGATTTACTTGGATATTTTTCACTGAAGACGCCACAGACCGAGAAGAAGGTATAAAACAGTAACGCATTTATTTTTCATTTCAATTATTACACATTTTAAGAATCTAATGAAATGTATTTGGTATTCCAGCTGAAGGAATATTCTCAAAAGGCCGTGGAAATTCTACGAACACAGAACCATAACCTGACAAATCATCCCAACTCCAACATATACAAGTAAGTCGACAATTAAACAACATTCTTGTTGCTAAGTATAGGATTTATAACTTGATTCATTCTTCTCTCACAGTACCCTCTCCGGGTTGGTTGAATTTGATGGTTTTTATCTTGAGAGTGACCCGTGCTTGGTGTGCAACAATCCAGAAGTTCCTTTCTCAGTATGTGACATTTTAATTTTTTTTAAGATAAGTTTCTTCTCACTTTAAAAGTTTTAAATGTCTTTTATTTATTTGAATGATAGAATATCAAGCTGTCATCGATCAAAGTGGACACACGCTACACCACCACACAGCAGGTGGTGAAGCTCATTGGCAGCCACACCATCAGCAAAGTTACTGTGAAGATAGGTGACCTTAAACGCACCAAGATGGTCCGCACAATAAACCTCTACTACAACAACAGGACCGTGCAAGCTATTGTGGAACTGAAGAACAAGTATGTAGTAATTACTTTTCAAATGCCTCAATGACAAAAATGTATCATTGTATCAGTTAAATAATCTTGTTGCTATAATGCCTGCTCCCTCTAATTCAGACCAGCACGTTGGCACAAGGCGAAAAAAGTGCAGCTAACTCCCGGACAAACGGAGGTCAAGATTGACCTTCCCTTGCCTATTGTTGCTTCCAATCTGATGATCGAGTTCTCCGATTTTTACGAGAACTACCAGGCGTCCACCGAGACCCTACAATGTCCACGATGCAGCGCCTCTGTGCCTGCCAACCCTGGTGTCTGTGGCAACTGTGGAGAGAATGTTTATCAGTGCCACAAGTGCAGGTGCGCTGCGAGTTCCTTTGCTAATTTGAAGGAGAAAAAAGTTTAAGATGTAACGTTTATATTCTGTTTTTCACGACAGATCAATCAACTATGATGAGAAGGATCCATTCCTCTGCAACGCTTGTGGTTTCTGTAAATATGCCAGATTTGATTTCATGCTTTATGCAAAACCCTGCTGTGCTGTTGATCCCATTGAGAATGAAGAGGACAGGAAAAAAGTAAGCAAACTTTATCTGTGAAAGAGTTTGAAAATCCCTTGCTTATAAATGATGACCATTGTAAACCTTAACCTTTTAATCTTTGCAGGCTGTCACAAATATAAACACTCTGCTGGACAAAGCTGACCGGGTTTATCACCTGCTGATGGGCCACAGACCACAGTTGGAGAGTCTTTTGTCTAAAGTGAATGAGGCAGCACCAGAAAAGCCACAGGTAAAGAACTGAGATTTCATCTTTAGTAAATACATGTTAAATAATCTTAATCTTTTTTTTTGCCTCCAGGATGACAGTGGAGCAGGTACAGGTCTCGGAACATCCTCTGCCAATGTGAACCGGTATATTCAACAGCTTGCTCAGGAGTACAGTGGCGACTGCAAGACTTCCTTTGATGAGCTCTCGAAAATAATCCAGGTATATTGATTTACTGACTTGTATTATTCCCGAATCCAAATTAATTTTTATCATTTATTTTTTCCGCGTATAGAAAGTCCTTGCGTCTCGTAAAGAACTCCTGGAATATGACTTGCAACAACGAGAAGCTGCAACCAAGTCCTCTAGAAGCAGCACCCAACAGCCGACTTTCACCGCGAGTCAGTACCGCGCCCTTTCCGTGCTGGGTGCCGGACACACGTCATCTACCAAGTGCTACGGCTGTGCTTCAGCTGTGACTGGACATTGTATCACTTTGCTCCGGGCCCTCGCTACAAACCCAGCGCTCCGACAAATCCTGGTCATCCAGGGACTCATCCGTGAGTTGTTCGAATACAACCTGAGGCGAGGAACGGCAGCCATGCGGGAGGAAGTGCGCCAGCTGGTCTGTCTGCTGACAAGGTACAATAGACCTAAGGAATATATCAGTTTAAGATGTGTTTGAGATTATATTTTGTCTTCTGGTGTTTCAGAGATCATGCAGAAGCAACTCAGCAGATGAACGACTTGATCATTGCAAAGGTTTCAGCTGCTCTAAAATGTCACTGGGCTAATCCAGACCTGGTATGATCACACACAGAAAGACAGTCAATATATTAACTGGTTATTACATGTAAATAGTTATTTATTACTTTTTTGTCCTTTGCTTCCCAACAGGTCAGTAATTTGCAGTATGAAATGTTGCTGCTGACCGATTCCATTTCCAAGGAAGGGGGATGCTGGGAGCTGCGGTTGCGATGTGGTAATTTTGCTTTTATTAAGAATGTATTCAAGGTTAAATTCAGGCCCATGTCTCTCATTCTGTATTATTCAGATTAAATGTTTAAGCGCAGGTAATTTTTTTGTTTCATTCCTCATGATTGCAGCGTTATTTTAGAATATCATCGCTAATTGTATAGTTGTATAGATTAGATGAATGTTTGGGCAAAAGATCCAGGCTCCAAGTCCCTTTATTTACATTATTATATTTTAATTTATTAATGATTTAATATATTCACTTGTATATGTCTGCATTAAAATAGTAGTTTCTTATTGTATTGTATTTTGTTTCTCTCATTTTATTTCATTTTATCCATTTATTCCATTCTAAACTCTCAGAACACTCCTGTGTTGTGTTTACAATACTGGCAATGTTGTGTTCTAATTGTATTGTATGCATTGTTTGCAGCACTCAACTTGTTCCTGATGTCAGTCAACATAAAAACTCCGGTCGTTGTGGAGAACATCACTCTCATGTGCCTGAGAATCCTGCAGAAGCTGATCAAACCACCTGCACCAACAAGCAAGAAGAACAAGGTAAAAAACAAATATTGTGGAATATTATTTAGTTGGACTATGTACAAACTTCACTGCTGTGTTTCAGGATGCTGCCACTGAGTCCTTGACCACTGTCAGGCCCTACAGTAATGAAATCCATGCCCAGGCCCAGCTCTGGCTGAAAAAGGATCCGAAAGCTTCTTATGAAGCTTGGAAAAAGTGCCTCCCAGCAAGATGTAATGACAAGTTAACTCTTGACCAGTGTGTTCTACTGAGACTAACTTGTTTTACCACACAACAGGCCAAGAGACTTTGTCTAAACTGCAGGGAAAGATCGAGTTGAGAAGGCAGTACCTGCTGGAAAAATATGTGTGGAAGTGGAAGCAGTTCATGAGGTCCAGAAAGGGGGAAAGCCTCTTCCCTCGCCTTCTCAAGTTGAGCCACAACAACTGGCTGCGACAGGTAAACAATTATTTCATAAAAACATTATGTATTTTGTAAATAAGCTTACTTCCATAATATTTCTTGTTGTGTCCACACTCAAAAAATCATATATATGTCGTAGGTCCTGTTCACACCTGCCACTCAAGCAGCTCGACAGGCTGCTTGCACCATCGTGGAGGCTCTGACCACAATTCCCAGTCGGAAACAACAGGTTCTGGATCTTCTTACCAGGTATGAAAGTATTCTATGGTTATGGATCACCTGCACCTTATGCATTATATCATTTAAGTTATGGTTTTCTCTCCACAGTTACCTAGATGAGCTCAGTGTAGCGGGAGAGTGTGCGGTGGAGTACTTGGGTCTCTACCAGAAGTTGATCAAGCCGACGCATTGGAAAGTGTATCTTGCTGCTCGTGGGGTGCTGCCTCACATTGGCAGTTTGATCACGAAGGTAAAGCTTTAATGAAGGAGCACAAACTGTTATTTCCCTCTGCAGTTTCTAAGTACGTGTTGTTGCATCTCTGCAGGAAATAGCAAATCTGCTGACATTGGAGGAAGCCACACTCAGCACAGATCTGCAGCAAGGCTATGCACTCAAGAGCTTGACTGGTATGCAAGACAATATTTTACACTTGAGTGGGGGATTCCTGTGCTTGATTAAACTCAAAAGACATCTGTTGTGTTAATCTGTTATTCTAAAAAATATATATATTTATGAAACGTCATCTCATATTTTTAACTGCTTTGGAATAAGATGTTATGAATGTCAGTGACCCAAATGTCCTCTCATTTCAGGATTGCTCTCCTCCTTTGTCGAAGTGGAGTCTATCAAGCGACATTACAAAAGTCGTCTGGTCGGCACGGTGCTCAACGGTTATTTGTGTCTGAGAAAACTGGTTGTCCAGCGTACAAAGCTGATCGATGAGACTCAGGACATGCTCCTGGAGATGTTGGAGGACATGACGACAGGTACCTACTGACCGCTACATACCAGGCTTTGCCATTGAATTCAACTTTTTTTTTTTTTCAATATTTGAAGAGGAAAATGTTTTGTTTTTTAACAGGCACTGAATCTGAAACCAAAGCCTTCATGGCTGTTTGCATCGAGACTGCAAAGCAGTACAACCTGGACGACTACAGGACCCCAGTGTTCATCTTTGAGAGACTCTGCAGCATCATTTATCCTGTGCGTAAACATTCACCCAAATTCAGTGAATGGCTTTATTCATGTTTTGTCCCTTTTTTAAAGGAGGAAAACGAAGTTACCGAGTTCTTTGTGACGTTGGAAAAAGACCCTCAGCAGGAGGACTTCCTCCAGGGTCGCATGCCAGGAAACCCATACAGCAGCAACGAGCCCGGCATCGGACCTTTAATGAGGGACATCAAGAACAAAATCTGTCAGGACTGTGACCTGGTTGCACTGCTTGAAGATGACAGTGGCATGGAGGTCTTTATATTCTAGCCTTGTCATAGATTTTCAATTTTACTCTTATGCTTTATTTTACTCATACATTCTGTCTCTTTCATCCCCAGCTGTTGGTAAACAACAAAATCATAAGCCTGGATCTCGCAGTAGCAGAGGTCTACAAGAAGGTCTGGTGCCCAGCAAATGAGGTGAGCATCCATCTAAACCCACGACCATCATCATGGTATTTAGTTGTCCAGCGTTGTCCTTGAGAATATTTTACGACGACAGTGTTTTATTTTCCAGGGTGAGCCGATGAGAATCATTTACCGAATGAGAGGACTGCTGGGAGACGCCACGGAGGAGTTCATCGAGTCCCTGGATTCAACCACAGGTAAAATTCCGCCTCAATTTTGGATTAGAATTCTTTTTATGTTCGCTTTTGTGTTGTGTATCAGCTGGTCCAGTCAATTTAATCAAAACTCCTCGTGTTTTTTGTTTGTAGATGAGGAGGAGGATGATGAAGAGGTTTACAAGATGGCTGGAGTCATGGCTCAGTGCGGGGGATTGGAATGCATGCTGAACCGACTGTCTGGAATTAAAGATTTCAAACAAGGAAGACATCTGCTCACTGTGAGTCATCATGACAAACAAATCACAATCTGGTTAATTCTATTGTAGTAGTTTTATTAATTTGTTTGATTATTCCACGACAGGTTCTGCTGAAGTTGTTCAGTTACTGTGTGAAGGTGAAGATCAACAGGCAGCAGCTGGTCAAACCAGAGATGAACACTCTCAACGTCATGCTCGGAACATTGAACCTGGTGAGTCCTCTGTTCATTTGTATGTTGACATGGCGTAACTTTTACTGTTATTTCTATTTTAGGCGTTATTGGCAGAGCAGGAGAGCAAGGACAGTGGCGGAGCCTCCATAGCAGAGCAGGTCCTAAGCATCATGGAGATCATCCTGGATGAAGCCAACGCTGAGATCTCGGAGGACAAGGTAAAGGTTGACTATTCTCACAGAAACGGTCAATAAACGAAACTGATTTTTATTTATTTGTATTTGTTTTTTCCAGGGTAACCTGCTGCTGACTGGAGATAAGGATCAACTCGTCATGTTGTTGGACCAGATCAACACCCCGTTTGTTCGCTCCAACCCCAGCGTGCTGCAGGGTCTGCTGCGCATCATCCCGTACTTGTCATTCGGTGAATTTGAAAAGATGAGAATCTTAGTGGAGCGCTTCAAGCCCTGCTGCAGCTTTGACAAGTACGAGTCACTCAATACAGCAATTAAACCCACCTTAATGAAGGAAAACTCTAAATGTTTTTATTCTCTGAACCAGGTACGACGAGGAGCACAGCGCCGACGACAAAGTCTTCTTGGATTGCTTCTGTAAAATCGCTGCTGGGATCAAGAATAACAGTAACGGTCACCAGCTGAAGGATCTTATCCTCCAAAAAGGAATCCCACAAAGTGCTCTGGATTACATGAGAAAATATATTCCCAATGCCAAAAAGTGAGCTGCAAGATTTAAGACTAGAGGTTTAAGGCAAATCTCTAATAGTGTGCTTGTACATCTGTAGTCTCGATGCAGACGTCTGGAAGAAGTTCCTCTCTCGACCTGCGCTGCCGTTCATCCTAAGATTACTCCGTGGTTTGGCGACCCAGCATCCACCGACACAGGTTGTTAAGACGACACAATATATATTGATTCTGTTTTATTGACAGTTTTTCTTTTCTTTACAGGCTCTCATCGGTACCGATTCAATAACAAATTTGCACAAGCTGGAGCAGGTATCCAGCGACGAAGGTATCGGCACCCTGGCCGAAAACCTTTTAGAAGCGCTGAGGGAGCACGGCGACGTCAACCTGAAGATAGAAGCTGCTCGCCGGGAGACCCGATCCGAGAAGAAGCGGATGGCCATGGCCATGAGACAGAAAGCACTTGGAACTCTCGGCATGACCGTAAGACAACAACAACTTTCTTTTACAGATAGTGTTGGTTCTGATAATATATGCTTCTTCTCAGACGAATGAAAAAGGTCAGGTGGTGACGAAGACTTCTCTTCTGAATCAAATGGAGGACCTCATAGAAGAACCAGGCTTGACCTGCTGCATTTGTAGGGAAGGTTACAAGTTTCAGGTATGACGAGGGAAGTGTTTTTAAAAGGAGAACTTGATTCCCTGACTTCCTTTTTTTTCTTCTTCTTTCTCACAGCCCACCAAGGTCTTGGGTATCTACACCTTCACGAAGCGTGTGTCCTTGGAAGAATTTGAAAACAAACCTCGCAAGCAGCAGGGCTACAGCACTGTGTCGCACTTTAACATCGTCCACTACGACTGCCATCTGGCCGCCGTCAGGTAGCTGCAGCCTTACACATTATAAAGGTTTCAATCCTTCTTCGTGCTTCATCCTGCAACCATTGCTCACCTTCCAGACTCGCCCGTGGGCGGGAGGAGTGGGACAGTGCTTTCCTCCAGAACGCAAACACCAAGTGCAACGGTCTGCTGCCCGTGTGGGGCCCACATGTGCCGGAATCGGCGTTTGCCACATGTTTAGCGAGGTAACGCCCTCACTCCTCAGCATCTAAGAAAAGATCCATTCACTGATGACCGACGATCTCTTCTCAGGCACAACACATATCTGCAGGAGTGCACGGGCCAGCGGGAGCCGACGTACCAGCTCAACATTCACGACACCAAACTGCTCTTCCTTCGCTTCGCCACCGAGCAGTCGTTCAGCGTGGACACCGGCGGCGGAGGAAGAGAGAGCAACATTCACCTCATCCCTTACATCATCCACACTGTGCTCTATGTGCTCAACACGTACGTCTTCACGTCTTCCCTAAAACTGGATATCGGCACTTTTGGCACGGATTGATCATTTAATTTTTCACCTCTACATTTATTTTAACTTAACATTTTATATGAGGTGCCATCCCTCTCAACTGCTCTCTGTAACAAAACAGTATCCATAATGCTTTGCCGCCCAGCCAACCAATCACAATTGTAGATCGCCTTTTGACATGACAACTTGGACTTGGAATTTAAATACAGTATTGTAGCTTTGATTAGACATCACTAAATAGAGCAATGTGTAGAAAGGCATCATGGGAGTTTATTTTTGAGTGGATGGATGGATAGACTATTAATCCCTCTGGAGATCTTAAGGTGGAAGTGGTAATATGTGACTCCCACTTGTGGTTTTGTTTACCTGTTCAAATAAATCCCAAGGAGATTTTCTGTCCTGGAAACGGCTTGCTAAATTTAAATTCTAATTTTTAAATTTATTTAAAAATTCAGTACCGTGAGCAAAAAATGGGCAAGACTGTAAGGTTGAATCGTCGTAGAGCGAGACATCACTGTATAAACTATTAATTTGTAATTCAATTATATAATTAAAAAGAATGTGTTATAACTATACAATAAAACTGAGCACATCTTGTCTCCGCAGTACAAGAGCTACCTCCCGAGAAGAGAAGAACCTGCAGAGTTTCCAGGAGCAGCCGTGTGAGAAGTGGATGGAGAGTTCCTACGACGTGGAGGGAGCGCACTACTACACCGTCCTGGCCATGCACGTCATGCCGCCGGAGCGCTGGAGAGGTTCACGGATCTACTTCCTCAAGAGACTCTTGATCTGTGCTCACGCTCGCAAAGTCTCACCAGTTGGCACCAACAAGTAGGATTTTTTTTCGTTCGGTTCGGTTTATAATTAAGAGGAAATAATTGACTCATTTTCTTTTTATCAGGCTCACAGATAAAGCACCAAAGGAATATGCAGTCTATCGCTCACCGCTTCTCTTTTGGGCTCTGGTGGACCTCGTCTACGACATGTTCAGGGTACGTTGAAATAAATTGACGGCTAACGACTGAAGGTTTTTGTCTGACGCGGAGTCTGTTTTTTTGTGGACCGTACAGAAGGTTCCGACCAGCACCACGGAGGGGGGGTGGTCCTTCTCGCTGGCAGAGTATGTGCGTCACAACGACATGCCCATCTACGAGGCCTCCGAGCGCGTGCTGCGTGCCTTCCAGGATGAACTCATGCCTGCTGAGTCTTTCTCAGAGTTCTTCGATGTTGTAGGTGAGTCAACGGTTTCCAGGGGTCTCTCTTACTTACACACTGTCTTATGTTCATTCATTTAACGAAAACGATTTTAGCCTCGGATGTAAATGACGCGTCTTTGTTCTTCTCCTCAAGGTCTCCTCTCTGAGGTCGCAGACCCGGACCTTTTCCTTCAGGAATTGTTAAACTCTTTGCCCTGATGGTCGCCCTCTTCCATCGCTACAAACACACAACAGCCTGCTTATTAACGCTTTCACACCAAACGACACAAACGCACACACACACAAACACACGCGGTTACAAAACAATGCCTCCTAACACACTGCCCCGCCCCCCCCCCCATCATGTGACATGCCTAAAAAGTACCTAGAAGCCGTGCGTCATCATGGACACCAACAGTTTCACCGGCACATGATGTGGCTACAGAAACATCAACATGCTGATTTGAATATTACACTTTGCTTTCTCTACCCTTTTACAACCGTCGATCTTAACTGTTGATTTGTGATTATTTATGTGAGCAAGAAACTATTGAGGTAATTCCTCTTCGTTTTCCCCGTAAGTTAGACGTCGTGCTGCGACTCTGATTGCTGTTGGATTTTACCTCGTTTGGATTTCTCTTTGTTGGTTTGGTTTGAACTTTTTTCATTTTTTTTTCGTTTTTTTTTTAATTGCAGAACCTCTGCTTGTTTGGTCTTTAAAGTTCTAACTGGAGTTTGAGTGATGATCGTTCTAGTCTCTTTCACTTGGTTTGGGTCACTTTAATCAACCCCCAAATCATCAACTGTTCTCCATCCCCTCGGCTCTGCCTCGATTGCATTGCATTTTCAAAACTGTTGAAATTGAAAATAAAGCAGATTTACATGATATTTTTTCTTCGAGTTATGTTTTTTTTGCTGTGGATTAGACGCCTCAAGAGCAACTCAAAGTGCTGCTGAGTTTCCTGCTCAGTAAATGTCAAATTCTGGTTCCTTACATGGATTGAATGGTGAGCTTACTGGGTTCATTGTTGACTCCATTAAGTCTTATTCCCACTGCTGCAGTTGTTCTAATGTTGCTGAATGTTAAATTTTGCCAAGATTTAATTCAGTTGTAATCATTTCAAACTTAGCTTTTACTATGCAGTTCCATTAAGAATTATGTATACAGAAGTTGTACTTTATTTAAACTAAATTCCCTCAAGATCAGATTAATAGAACTAGAGTTGCAGGGTTGTTGTGCTTTTGTGTTGGAAAAAACTATTTTAAATTCTGTCCAAAAAGTCATGGAGAATAAAATATTTTCCAGAGTATCTATATCAAGTTGAACATGTATGTTTCATGACTATCTTAATAGTAAATGCCCTAATTAATTAAAATATATTTATTAATATAAAATGTATACTGAGTCAATCTGAACTATACTATTATAAGCACATGGTGACCTGTTTTTGTTTTGTGTCTACATTTGTTATCCACTTATTATTATTTCAAAACTAAACATGAACCTTTTAAATCTGGGAAATGGAGACAAAAGTTTTAGTTTTTTTCTTTTATTGCACATATAATGTATAAAAACATCCACTTGAAAAATATGCTTTAGCATAAACGGGTTCATACAGAAGATTCTGAGAAAATCTTCTCGTTGAAATTCTTCCACTAAAAGATCCAATGTGGATCAGTTAATACACAGAAAACCAGTTTTCCATACAATATTCTCAAAAATGGACAAAGTTTCCATGGACAGTCCAGATGTCACTGGCAGCACAGCGGGGCCACGTCTTCGGCGGGAGAGGGGAACAACCGCATGGTTTCCCTGGACGATCTGGTAAAGCCGTTCTGGAAAATCAAAGCTTTCTTGATGGAAAATAACGATATGGTTTTGTCCCACACGTCAGAGCTGGACATCCCGGAGCTGAGCTGGTTCTCCAGAGCCGACCGGACCCGCACCGCTCCATCAGTGCACTTCCTCTCCAGAGTCATCATCTTTCCCAGGCTGAGGAAGACAATCGGTTATTATTCTTCTTTAGATTTATTCATTTAAATACATCCTTTAAAAAAAATGAACTGCAGTGACTAGTTTCCGCCGGTAGATGGCGGTGACGCCGTTTATGTCGCGAACCCACAATGCATCATTTTTTATTCATAGTAATTAACGCTCGACTCAGTTTTTGTTGTTGATGGGAAAAAAAAGTTTACAAATGGTAAGTCCTCAGAGATATATCTGTTAAAACCAAAGCATAAAACTGGTTTATAAACTTCAAATCAGCGTTTTGATAACGATTAAGTTTCTGAGTCATGAACCAAAGATTATTTTAGTGTTCATTAACTTATGAGCTAATT
This sequence comes from Callionymus lyra, assembly GCF_982586985.1. Lineage (NCBI taxonomy): Eukaryota > Metazoa > Chordata > Actinopteri > Syngnathiformes > Callionymidae > Callionymus > Callionymus lyra. The sequence continues at coordinate 10,123,655 of NC_141836.1, read as the reverse complement.
AGCCTAGCAGCTAACTAGCTTAGTAGCTAAATAACCTAGCAAGCTAATTGTTAGCAACTTCAAAAACCCTAAATAACCTTTTGGTTTGTAAATGAAAGTATTGAATTAACAAAATGAACCAGTATTAAACTTAATATTATTAACTTTTTAACCCAATTTTTTGTAAAACTTGATTATGGACGTGATTTCCGGTTTCATTTCACGTGACGCAGATTCAATACAAATCCAGAAAATTAATATATAAGCAGAAAAATATCTATATTGATACATTATTATTTGATATTAAAATAATGTTATTATTATTATGACAGTTCATTTATAATTGGATCCATGCTAGTTTTTCTTCTTTACTTAAATGTATTCTAAATGACAAAAAAAGATGAACAACTATTTATTTAATAAGCGACCCCCCAAAAAAAGTTAATCTCAATTATTTGCATCTAACAATACAAGTTTCTTCTTACGTCGTGTGCTGATCTCTCATGGTTCTTGGTATTCTGGTCTGTCCAGGTTCTCCTCAAAGTGCGAAATGATATTGAATCTTTTCATTTTCTTTTTATACTCCCGTCAGCTTCGGTCGACATCTTTAAAAAATTCTGGTTCTCACACTGACGAGCCAATCGCACGCCGGCGTTATGACAATGGTGAATAAATTAGTGGAGTTATGCCGTACAATGGACGCAAATTCAAATAAACCGGTGGGAGTGGTCCTCTGCTGTCTGTGCCACCATCACCGTGCCAACCATGAATAGGAACATCCTTGTTATTGTGTTGATGGGAATGATATGTTGTGGGAACACGGCGTAAAAACATCTGCCTCTGGTTTTGTCCCCCAAAAAAATGTCTTGTATGTCTTTAATATATCAACATAAAGGTATATACAGTATTCTTTTTGCTGTTCATGTTTGAAAATCACATACAATCTTTAGATGTATAATATTATAATTAGTGTTTTATCTTAATTTGATCATGTCTCACTTAATTCATAAGTTAAGTTAGGTTAGGTAGAACTTTATTGATCCCTCAGGAGGTCTCCTTCGGGTATAACTAAATTTAGATATACAGGTATTGTTGTGGTTCTGATGGTAAAATATTTTATATGTATGTATTTGCTAAATGTATTTGTCAATAATAGTTAAATAAATGTTAAAATAAAGATGGTGATTAACTAATTGAAAAAAAAAAGTATTTTAGTAGATATATTGTGTTATGTTTGTGTACATTTGCAGAGACAATAACTTTTTTTAAACCATCCAAAGTTTCCCACACTCGTCCAGTCCTACTCCAGACACACACACACATTCTTCCACTTTAACTTTGTGTCTCTATTTCAGGCCCTCTAGTTCTCACGGTGAACATCTCCACTGCTTGATAGGCTGACAATAGTGCAAGACTGGTCCAGATGGTGTGCCTGGAAGCCCTGTCGACAGCCCCTGCGTTCCCGTGAGTGTGTGTGTGTGTGTGTGTGTGTCGGGAGGGAACGGGGGCTGGTCACTCAATCTTTGTTCAATGGGGCACACTTCCTTTGTGCAGCCGGCCTCAGTGTCATTAACACTGAAGTGTGGGAAGCTTGGGAGCGCAGCCTCTCCCACGTTCAGCACAGACAGGAAAGAAGCGTGTGACTGAGACGTGGCCAGCGGCAGGCGGGTCAGCCAGCTGTGCGAGGAGAGGGGTGTGCGAGAGTGTGTACGTGTGGGAGAGTGTGCTGGGAGTGTGGACACGGTCGGTGGGGTTTTTACAGTGGGAGCACTTTTTTTTTCTTCTTCTCGGATCACTTTTATCCAGCGGCAAATCTGATCCGACGGATCAAAGGAGTGTGTCGGCACACCACTGATAATTCACACAAATGTCTGTCCATCACACTTTTAGAGGTTCATTTTTTGATACTCCACAGGTGTCAAACTGTTGATTTAAATGTGCCTTTAAATGTGTTTATTTCATTATCGCACTATAGGCGTTTATTGTTTTGCAAGTGTACTTGCACATTCATATTATAAAGGTTCAAACCTTAGAATTAAACCAAACTTAAATCCTAAATAAGTATCTAATAAGGCTCAGTGGTCCCCGTCCACAGGTACTGGGTTATTTGTTATTAAGCCGCACACAAATAAAGATAATTTACATCAGTTTTTAACTGATTATTACTTTCTGTAATGTGTTTTTGTTTTAAAAGATGGTATTTTCTCTGAAGTAACATTAGTTCATGACTCGTGACACGTCAAGATTCTTGTTTCGGTCCAGTTTAATCACAAAAAAAATAATTAAAAACTAGTGAAAATGTCAACTTTTTGTGACTATTTTTTTTAAAACTCTTTTTATGTAATGGTCAGTTTGTGGTTATATAAAAAAAACAGTCAATTTCCTTGCCTTTAGGTTGGTTGTGGTTAAGATAAGTTTTGCAGGAGTGGAAGCTGATTTCTCCTGCACATCATGAACAAGATCTGGATGAATTCTTCACACTCAAGGTCACAATACATATACATTTACAACAGAAGTGAAACTTCATTATTAAACCTTGAGAAAATGTAAACCTTTAAAAAATACATTAAAACAAAAAACATTTAAAGAAGATCATATATAAAACATCATCAGGTCTTGGATCTTATTATTAAATCAATCAAAATGAACAGACGGAAAGGTATAGTCACACGTATGTATATATATATTTATATAAAAAAGACATGAAAATAATGATGGAGAAAAAAAGGCTGTAGAAAAAACAAAAAAACTAAAAGAGGTCTGGAATAACCGTTAAAACCAGTAGTTTTCTGGACTATTTTCCCAAATATCTTTACTTTTTGAGGTCGTAGTGTGAAGGTCATAACTTCTCAATTCCAGAAGTTGTTGACCAACATAACAAGAAGCATAATACAGGGGGAGGACTTTTGTCCTTTTTTTTCTTACTTTTATTTTTCCTGTTTTTCGTTTATACATTTTATATTTTCATTTGTCTCAGGTTGTTGCAAAAAAAATTACAACTAAATATATATATATATATATATATATATATATATATAACAATACAAATATCTTTGTTTAAAGTACAACAAGTGGGTTCGCTGACATTCCAGAATCCTCGTCTTTCTAAAACCGCTCCACACTTCCTCCATCAGAGGAGATTATTTTTGGCGGGAAGCTGCGAGAGTCTGCGGCTCAAAGCCCCGCGTGTGCCTGGTGGCAGAAGCACTTTGTGCTCAATTACGCGGCGCTGGAGATGACATGAGCTCGGCGTGCTTCGCTGCGAGGTCACCACTTTCCCATATCAACACAAGCAGTGGGTCAGTCCCGAGGGTCCCGCATCCCCCCACTCCCGGCCTTTTTCCTCTCTCACAGTCTATTCCTCCACCTGCTCCCCGGAGACACAGTCATTGTCCCCAAGGCTATAAACACTTCATTGAGCATGTGGCAGCCCGGCGTTCCTCAAAGCCCTTCCCAGCCTCCCGATTGGCCGAGGGACTGTGAGAACCTCCAACGAGCCCAAGACCCACACATTCATATGGAGATTGGGGAGTATAAATAGAGGGGAGGCAGGAGGACAGGGCAGATCAGACTCGAACCCTCTCTCTCAAGAGAAGCTCTTACCTACAGCGATGGCTCCTACTGTTGTCGGACACTTCTTTAAGGACCACGTGGCTCCAGCTCACAAGGTAAACATCTCCTCCATCATCTCCCAAAACTTGAACCCTCAGAATATTCACGTTTTTTCAAAATCTTTGGAATGTTCCGTTTTTTTAAACGTTTTTTCTCTTCTCTTTCCTTCTCAGCTGAGGAAGCCGATGGTGGAGAAGCTGCGGCGAGATCGCATCAACACCAGCATCGAGCAGCTCAAGTCCCTGCTGGGCCCGGAGTTCCTCCGCCAGCAGCCCGACTCCAAGCAGGAGAAGGCGGACATCTTGGAAATGGCGGTGGCCTACCTGAGCGGCTGGAGGCAGCAGCAGAAGGTGGCCGAGACCTGCGAGCGCCGGGCCGCCGCCGACGGCTACACGCACTGCGTGCAGGAGGCGGTCAGCTTCCTGTCCCACTGCAAGATCCAGACCCAGGCCCACAGCCGGCTGCTGGGTCACTTCCAGGGCCTGCAGACGTCCAAGCCGTCACCCCCGGCGTCGCCGCTCCGCCAGGCCGGCAAGGGCGACGCCGTTGCCCTGTGGAGACCCTGGTAGAAAGAAGGAAGCCTCTTCCCTCAAACCCTCGTCTGTGGAGGTCCCAGACTGAAAGTTGGAGAACTCCTTGAAGTCCTTCCCGTGAGGCACAATGTGCCTTTTTTTAATCTCTGGACTGATTCAAGTTCTACTGAAGATGCGTCACTGTGTGAACGACACTTGTTGCTGTTGAAAAGCAAACCTTCTCCAGAATTATATTTGTGTAGCAAATGTTTATGACTCATGTTGAACCCATGTTGGGTTTCAAAGTAACTTTATCTGTTTATATTGATAAACAAAAAATGCTCTTTATTCAGATCCTGTGGATCCACGTCTGATGTTCATCACACATGTGATGGTTTTTTTTGTGAATCTTTGTGACCAATATTTTGGTCGAAATATGTGATAGAATGTTTCTATTGTGATCTTTCAAATATTGATGTTTTGTCATCTGTTCATACCTTCTGAGAAGGTGATCGATGTTCTTCTGTGGAGAACTGTTTGGAATTCTGCTTCGCTGAGAAGTTTCCTTTTGAATAAAAGATAAAACCTCACATGAGGTTTTTTTTTTACAAACATTAACCACAGTGTTGTTTCACTTCTTCAATCCATCATTGCTTCATTTCTTCGGTCAAATTCATTCAACTACGACATCTTTAAACGGTATATGGAAAGTGCTGCGTCATCATTACTAACAAGAGGTCATGATTACGCAGCATTTTTAACTGAAATATGACTTTTTTCTAAGAGAAGATATTTCATTATTTAGTCAGGATCCCCTAAGGTCAAACAAACTGTTACATTTTAGCAAATTTAACAGACATTTCAACTTATAATAGAGGTTTTTATGTGATTTCTTTTAATGTGTATTTTTATTTAGTTGATGATGCCTGTGGTCAGCACAACGCTCTCTAGGAATTTGGATTATTTCCATTATAAACTGATACATTCCCTCCTGCATCTTATTCCTATATTCACCTTCTGTCCAAGTTGCACTGTTTGTCTGCATTCTTTAGGGTCTATTTTTCTATTTTCATCAGTTTTAATTCAGTTTCTATCTCCCATGTGCCCCAAAAAATCTTAACAGAAACGGACGAAGAAAAAAAACCTATATATTGTTAAAATTTGGCCAAAAATGTGAATTGTTTGGATTAAGTTTATTTCTATTTTATCCTGAACTTATTCTCAGTCAGATTTAAAAACATGAGTCACAGGTGCGTCTGAAAAAAAACAAACAAACCCGAGTCCAACAAAACGAGTCACATCTGCGCATGTATCATATTTAATCTCCAGTGGTCGCTCACTTCCCACAGGGATCATTAGTTTCATCTGCACAGGTGTTTTATTGAGTGGGGTAAAAACACACAAAAAAATGAGGGGACGTCACCCTCCCACCCCACCCCGGAGAGTCCATCTTTTGTGGCGTGCCGTCCTGGGATTGAATCATGTCCCAGGAGACACAAAAGTCTCTCACAACTTTTTTTTTTTTTGTGTGCCACTGAAGTTTGTGGAGAATGTGGCATGCATGGGACTTTCTCAGGGTCGAGTTGGCCGAGCCAGATGGTCTGGACACCCCCCCTTACGCCCTACGTCCCCCCCCAACCATCAGCAAGAGATCAAACACCGTGGCTAATGTGATGTGTAACAAGACACACTTCTATTGTTCCTGTCCAGGGGCCGCTGAATGGGCCCCGAGTGTGGGAAACGGGAGATACCACACTCACAGAAGGAGGAGGAGGCTGACGGGAAGCTGCCGCAGGTCTGAGCGAGAGAGAGGGAGAGAGAGAGAGAGAAAAGAGAGGGAGAGAGAGCTCAGACTTTATGGCAGGAATTCGGGGGGGGGGGGTCCTGTCGGTGGGAGGGGAACTTGTCTTCACACACACTTGTGGACAAAGACCCCCAAGCAGGCGTGTGGAGCCTCTGCTCACTTTCAGAAAGAGGCACAATTTCACACAAACATGTCAACAGTCGAGAGCGAGGAACGGGCGAGAGAACGTGTGTCTTCGTCGCGTTTACAATCTCGAGTCTGGGGTTGATTTTTTTAGTCCTGGGATCTGGAGAGAGGTTCGAGGTCCATGTGGCAAAACAAACTCACTTGCTTTCACTCTTAAAGTCCAGGCTTGAAACTGTAGTGAATACACGTTTGTTGACCAAATCATCATCTTAATATCTCTATACACTATTAAATCATGTCAACACTAAGTTAAATTATATGTTGTTACAGATTGATATTGTTTTTTTGTAAATAAGTGTTTGTGCGACAAAAATAAAGGTATATCTCACTATTACTTTTATATATAATGTATACTTAATTGATCTCACGTTTCCAGCAGTATCTGTTTTCCAAGATAAATAACAAGTACAAATACACGTATCCATGTCTGATAAAATACAATAAAATAAGATAAAGAAATCAAAAGATTGACTAGTTTCTGTTTGTTCTTCCCAGAGGAGTGTCAGTGCCGAAGGAGCTCGTTTACACGAGCCGTTGATGCTCCTGGGAATTTTTGTGGGAAAGTGTGTTAGCGGGAATACTCACAGAGGTCCCAGGGCTGTGTGCACATCTGGGACCAGCTGCTGATGATGGAGGGGTGCAGGGGTGCAGGGGGGGTGTGCTGAGCAGCCCACTCATCATCTTGTTGTAAACCCTCCACTCAATTGACAAGAGTTCAGACGGTGGTGTGTGATTACAGGGCGACGCTCTCCAGAGGACGAGCAGGAGCTTCTGCCTGCGGACACCAAACCAAACTAAACAAAAAGGACTGTGATTTAGTTAGAAAGACAAATTACAACATTGCTCTTAAAAATTGCGCCTAAACAGTTTTTCGGAATACTTTTTCTATTATTATTATTATATATTTTGCATATTGTTGTATGTATTAATGTTCTTATAATCTTCTTATACTAATATTGCCACATTGTAGACTATTACTATAAATAATCGTTTTAATATTGTTAATATTACTTTATTATATTATTATGTTGTCTGTTTTTTTTGCACTAAATGTTTAATCTAATAAGTATTTACATTCAATGTTTTTATATTTCAGTTTATTCTGTGAACTTGCTGCTAAAACAACCTATATTTCCCCACTGTGGGACAAATAACGGAATATATATCATCTTAAAAACTGCAATATGTCTCTTGACAGGTACTTTAATACATTTAAATACTGGAATACCTCTCCAGAAGTTGTCTGTTTCATTGAGATTGAGCGTTTCTACACGTAATAATAATAATAATAATAATAATAATAATAATAATAATAATATATGTACTTGTACAACGTTAAATATAAATAAATAATGACATTTGGATTAAAACGAGATTAATTTAAAAGCTCATTTACAAATGTTCATCTGGTGATTTATTTACCCTCGGAAGTGTGTCCCGTCATAAAGTGGAGCTAAAAAAAAGAAACGAAAAAAAAAAAAAGGTTACATTTCGACTCTGATCACCCGCTGTTAGAAAAACAAAACACTTCCGGGGTTGTGACGTGTGCACATGCGCCTGTGAGGCACGTGCGCGCCTCTCGCCGTTTTCACACCTGATCCAAGATCGGCTGCCAATGTAACACCAATTCTTATATTATATTATATTACGTGAAATTCGTTTGTTTTTTAAAGGTATTTAATGCTAATGACTAAAACGAATATGTTGTATGTTAGTTTTTTTCTTAAATTGTTATTATCTGAGGAAAATGTCTGCAAAAAATTTCGCCAAATAATTCATCATTATTAGAAAAATAGCTGAGAATATATTTAGAAACCACATAGGATTTATCTTCTACTCTTTAGGAGTTTGCATTTTGTTCATGTAACAGATTTAATGGAAATAAAAATAATTGATTTATATAAAAAATAGTGCAAGAAAAGTAATCGCAACATGGAATGAAAGCAAAATATCTACAAATATTACTAACTTACTTACTTACTTATGATATAATACGTCAAACTGTATGCTAGGTTAGAAGTAATGTTTTAAATTAACTATACATTTAATTGAAACTGAAGACAACACGCTGTAGAAAGTTAACATTTTCCCACACTTGCTACTTCCTTTGAGGTTTATAGTGTTTTATTGCTTCTCGGCATTTGTCCTTTAATTGAAGCTTCACCACCTTTAGAGACGTGTTGCTCAGACTGCATCACTTCCTTCTTTAGTTTATCTACATCACTCCACTTAAAAATATAACATTTTAAAATTAAATAAAATCAAAGTTCTTGGTGAGAATCTTGCTCTTGGAATGAACGTCTACCTGTTCAGTTCCTGGGAAAACGTGGCGGGCACAGATACTTGTGAGTTTATTGACGTGTCTCCCTATTGTGTGCCGCCCGGTCCGAGTGTGGGAACCCCTGCCTGTCCCGAGCCACATGGCTTTGTGATGCTAATGAGGTCCTATAAAGTGCCCCGGACCCTCCAGCAGAGACATCAGAGCGATCACTGCTGCCGCAGCTCAGACATGTCTCCCTGCAACTACCACACCAGGATTTCGGAAAGAGATACCATCAAAGTAAGTGGTTTTTCAGCATCTAAGACATCGAATTTTTGAAAAGTTTGGTTCCTGATCTTAACCTTTTCTTTCTTACTTTTCCAGTTGAGGAAACCGCTGGTGGAGAAAATGCGCAGAGATCGCATCAACACCTGCATCGAGCAGCTCAAAGTCATCCTGGAGAAGGAGTTCCACCAGCAGGAGCCCAACTCCAAGCTGGAGAAAGCCGACATCCTGGAGATGACCGTCAGCTTCCTGAGGCAGCAGCTGCAGCAGCAGCCGGGCCTCGCTCCCTCCAGCGACTTCCACCGAGGCTTCTCCCACTGCTGGAAGGACTCCATGCACTTCTTCTCCAGCACGGACGTGGCCCCTCTGCAGGGTCTCCAGCAGCAGCTGCAGAGCCAGAAAGTCCAGTCGCCCGGTCTCAGACCCACCACACTTCAGGACAGCAGCAGCAGCAGCAGCAGCAGCAGAAGTCCAGTGTGGAGACCCTGGTAGACAGGAGGACACAAACCTGAGGGGGTCGCCGATGCTCCCTCATAAAGTAGGAAATATGAATTTCCAGCCTGCTCAACATGGTGGGATTCTTTATCATCTCATCATATTGATGGACTTAAAAAAAAAAGCCACCGCGTGATGGTAGATTTCATAACATCACGTTTGTTTCCCTGGAGGGTTCTGAGTGATTTGTCAAATGGTTTTTACTCCAGTGGAGTTTTTATCTGTCGGACATATTGTGTGTTGAGAATATTTCTCGCTTGTCGACTCAAATGTTGCGGATGATGTGTGAGTGGTTGTGTGTGTGTGTAGATGTTTATATTTTTACATTTTTCTATCATATGTTGGCTCTTAAATCGCTCCTTGTATGACAATTTAAAATAAAAAAGATACAATCATCACCCGTCTTGTCGAACTTGATTCAATGTATGCAGAACTTTATCGCCAATTTGTGTACAGTATGACATGTATCAATACTGTGGCATTTTAACACCTTTTCTCACGTGTGTCAAAGTAGGTTAATGTTCATGTTGATATAATAATAATAATAATTCATTTTATTTAATGCCGCCTTTCAAGACACCCAAGGATTACAGACGATAGAAGAAGCACAATAAAACAATGAAAATACACAATATATATACCTTAAAATACATATGAATTATTACAAAGAATAAGCCAGTTTGAAGTGGTGTGATTTAAGTTGTGATTTGAAAATGTCCAAAGAATCCAACTGTCACAGGTGAATGAGTAAAGTGTTCCAGGGTTTGGGGGCAGAGAGGCTGAATGCTCTGCCCCCCATTGTGGTCGCCTATAAAGAAGCCAGTGTTTAAGTGAAGGGACGTCCAGTATCAGTCGAACTGATATAAAAGTATTACATTTAATTTAATATTAAATAATATTCCCAGCATTAAATGGAATCTCCTCCCCCCCCCCAAAAACAATGTTTTTATATTGTATATACAAGTTAATCAAAATAAGAAATTAAACTTTAACTGCTAGATTTTGGACACACCAACATGACACCAAATGTTTTCTTATTGAAAAAAAAATGCATTTAAATAAATAATAAACTGGTTTTCAACCAGACACAACTGGTATTTCAGTATTTCCGAGTTTAATTACATTAAACAATTCATTGTTTTTTTAAAAATCATTTTACAGACTTTACTAGCAGATCTGGAATTTTACTTTGATAAATTCACTAAGAATACATTCTTATAAGAGAGAAAAGGGTCTGGAAAAATGACCAGGGGAACTGAAAAAAGTATCTTGTGCATCTTTTGAGAAAGCAACAGGATGATAAACTAGACAATGATAAATGAGTAAGATTCATGTCTAAATGTATAAATAAATAAATAAATAAATGTGGGAATTTGCAACAGAACTCTCCAAATAAATGAAACACAAACAGTAGAAATACGGGAATTATTATGCAAATAAATATCTAAATAATTGAATGTACTAATTTAATGTTTTCATATTTCAGTTTCTTCTGCTAAAAAAAATATATATATATTTCCCCACTGTGGGACAAATAAAGGAATATATCATCTTTAAAAACTTCAATACTTCTCTTGACAGTAACTTATTTTAATCCATTTAAATATTAAAATCCCTCTACAAGATACAAGAAGATGTTTGTTTCAGTGAGTGTTTTTACACGTAATAATAATAATAAGAAGAAGAAGATATACATACTTGTATAGATTAGAAAATAAAAATAATGACAATTGCAAATAAATGTAAAAATATCTAAATAATTGAATGTACTAATGAATAAAAGTTTATGGTAACGTTATTTGACAAAATCAAAAAATATATTTATTTAGACATTTTTATATTTCTTTAAACGTTTATTTATTCATACTGTTTTGTTTTGTTTATGTGAGAGCTCAGAAGACTCAATAAATAGTATAGATACATGTTCTGGTAGCAAAACAACCAGACATAACTTCTAATAATGAGCCACACATCAATCAACAGGGAGGAGGAGGAGGAGGATCAGATCCCGCCTGAGCGTTTGAGATAAAGACGTTCTCAAGCAATACATCACCGGGAGAGACGAGCTGTCACGTGGACTCTGCTTATCTCACAGTCCAGCGGTTGATCTGCTGAAGTGAGATAACATTGGGACGAACCAAGTGTTCCCCATGGACCAGGTCACATCTGTTGGTGGTTCTCCTGATGTGTCAGGGAGGAGACAATCAATGTCATTGAGATATAATTGATACTTACTCAAGTTGAACAAAAAATGGTTTGTGTTTAAATAATAATATAATATAGTTAAACAAACGATTATATTATTATTATATCGATGTATATATTAAACTATTATGGGTATTAATTTATTCAGTTTTCTTATAAATATGATTACAATAAGATTAACGTGAGACCACTTACTCAACATTTGTTCACGTGAGATCATCATTGATTTTTATAACCCCCCCCCCCCCCAAACCCCAGACATCCCAGTCCTCTAAATGAGACAAATTAAGAGTTGAATTCCCTTCTTCCCTGCTGGTCTTTTTTCCCCCGATGACAATACAAGTCCTGCCTGCTCAGCCATGGCACACGTCGATTGTTGACCAAGCATGCTAAGCTTCAAGTGGACAGACAGACTGTGGGAACGCCAGGATGGACCTCTACTCACACACTGCCGGTCAATAGAGCCTGACCCCCCACACACAAAAGCCCTTTTCATCTCCTTCTCCCCAAACAGCAGCTAATAGAAAGACTGTTTGTGTGTGTGTGTGTGTGTGTGTGCGTGTGTATGTGTGTGTGTGCATGTTTGTTTCATTTATATCAGTATAAAGCCCACATTTCCAGTTTCACTTGCTTAAGTATTTTTATATTATATGTTATATATATTATATATTAATAATTGTGTGTGTAAATCTTATTCATTTAATCGTTACACTTGATTATTGTTATTTTAAAGCTTTTATTCTATTATATCCTACAGAATATATAATATATTATTTTGAATTAAAAGTTAGCATATTCGTTTTATATTAATATAATAAATGACGAGTCAAAATAAATGAGCTGGCAGATCAATGTATTATTAGTGGTTTAACACGTGCATAAATATATTAGTTTGCTTAGAATTAAATTATTTATACTTATTTACCTGAAATACTTTATTATTGTTTTTGCCATGTGCGTGTTTCTTGCTCGTCACAGCGATTAAGGAGCATACGCTGACATCTAGCGGCGTAGTTTTAGTACTGCAGCTCAAAGGCTATTAGTTAAAATGAAACATACATTTAAATCGATTATTATTATTTGTAAAGCGCCTTTTTTTAAAGACAAGGGTCACAAGCCGCAGTAACTATTTCGTGTTATTATTTATTCGCAACCTCGTTTATTTTGCATTTTAAGTAAAAGAATGATCGATTTTTAAAAACATTTTTATTCCAGTTTACTACAGGTGGGGACACAGTTAGATCACAGGGTACATTTAAAACTCCAACAAACGTATAATCATACAACAAAGCTTTGAATAAAATAAAATAAACATTTATTATAAACCACGCAACTAATTAAAATGGTATGCATGCTGTCCCGTATTGCAATGAGAAATTAAAAAAAGTCAGTTAAATGTCAATGCATTCCACCGACAACATGGCGCCCTACACCAGCATTTACGGTAATTGACCGATGACCCTCACGCAGGTGTGGACGAGGAAGTCAATGAAGCTACTGATGCTAACAAACAACAAACTTTCAACAGAGACATAAATGAACAGAAAAGAAAAGAGTGAAGAATGAATAGCGATACAAGCTGAGATTCAGCACTTTGGACACACTTTTCACGAGCAAAAAAGAAAAGAAAACGCTTCAATAATACCTAAAAATAAAGAAGTTGTGTTCAGGGCCTTGACATGTTTCTTGTTCACAAGCAACGCAAGAGGCAGATATGGTATGTACTAAATATAATGTTTGATTCTTCAACTTTCTGCTTATTTGGAAGAATGTTATGAATGTTTATTTTATAGTATAGGTTCTGAAACACATGCCTTTGTTGAATCAATACATAATAAAAAAGATGAATGAAACACAAAGATAATATATATATATTAATGTCAAACGTACCTGTTTACACTAAACTTTACATTTTTTTTAATACACTGCATTGGCACGATTATAGTTAGTTTGTATTATTTTTATGTTGTTACACGTTAAGCAAGTTACTTGTTGTATATCAAACACATTGTTTTAATGTTTTCCTCCAGTTGTGAGTGAGCATGAAGGCATCATTGTTTAGTCATGGTGTACATCTGAATGCAGTTCTGAAAGTGCGCTGTGGTGTTCATCTCCGGCCTCAGGACGATGATGTACATCTTGGGTAAGAAGTAGCCGGCCAGCATGGCCAGCACGCTGAAGAGGATGGCGAACACGTAGGCGGCCATGGTGAACGGGCTCCTGCTGATGAAGTAGAGCGTGAAGAAGCTGATCCAGGAGATCATGTAGACCATCAGGCTGAAGGTCACGCACTTGGCCTCGTTGTAGTTGGCGGGAAGGTCTTTGCCCATGTAGCTGAAGAAGAAACAGAGGACGCTGAGCAGCGCCACGTAGCCCAGTTCCAGGCCCGACCCGGGGGAGAGCGTGTTGCTGCACTCCAGCACCATGCTGTCATGGTAGAAGAGGAGGTCCCGGGACGGCCGCGGGGGGTCGACGGCGACACGGAGGACGGACACGAACAAGATGGCGACCGACACCACCAGGATGGTCAATTCCGGGCCTCGGTTTTTAGTCCACTTGTCGTACGCTGGAGGAAGTCTGGAGGACAGTTTGAAGATGCAGAGGACCTGAAGCGCTCGGACGGTGATGCAGGCCAGACACACGGTGAAGCTGAAGATGAAGAGCGGCTGCTTGATGACGCAGGCCAGCGCCGACGGTCGCCCGAAGTGGGTCAGGGAGCTCATGGCGGCCGCGGTCAGGGCCGCCAGCATCAAGAGGCAGGTGCGGCCGCCCGCCGACCTCGCCACGGGCGTGTTCAGGTTGAGGAAGAGGACGGCGGCACAGCTGGAGGTCAGGAGGACGCAGCAGGACAAGAAGAAGAGCAGAGCTATGGACAGAGGAGCGTCCCAGGCCAGGAAGAGCACGGTTCTGTCCAGACACCCCTCGCTGCTCCGACGAGACCACTGCTCCGGGGGACACCTCTGACATTTTGTGGGCTCTGTGGACCAAACACATCAAATAAGATGTGATCTGTGCGGAAATATGTTTTGTAAACTTTAATTTGTCATTTCCTATGTTTACAACACTGGCAATAAAGTTTATGCACTTGTCTTTTTACTTAATTTGTTTATTATTGTTTTAAATGTATTATTTTTTGGGTATGAATCATGATATTTTATACTTTTAATTATACCACACTAAAGCATATATTGCTTGTATTGTTTTATCAAATGTAAACATGAATATATAGATGTTTAAAAAGAACAAAAACGTTATTAACTGTTCTGTTTTATTTGCAGCTCACCGCTTGTGTTGAGGAAGGTTGCGGGTTCACAGGCCTGGCAGTCGAAGCAGCAGGCGTGCTGACCCGTCAACAACTTCCTGTGGCCCCTCGGACACGGAGGCGAGCAGAGCGACTCCGGCACCTGCGAGCAGAAGGTTAGGAAGAGTCTCGTCGTCAACTGAAGGTTTTTAGTTTAAATAATCTCATAAAATAAGGTGAAATGGAATGTAAAGATTGACATTGAAATATTAAGTTGATGTTTAAGGGTTTGTTTAAAGGTCACATTTGGCCAATTATGTTCGAGGCAAAAAGGTTAACTTTTGGACACAAATTACTTTAAGTTGAAATCAACATAATGATGTGTTAAAAAGTGTTAAATTCCATTTTCTTTTGTTGCACCCTTGTTCATTTTTTCATTTTATTTATTAAAAACTTTTTTTTTATGCATAAAAATCATATTTAAACATTCATTATGAACCACGTAATAACAAGAGGATAACTATTGCAATGAGAATTATAAAAAGAAAGATTACATGGATGTCTCAACAGAGAAACTATTATATTAAAAAAAAAAAAAATTGTAACAAAAAAAAAGGTGCCAGCATTCTGCTACAAAATACAAGGAAGTCTGTCTTCATTTGTGTATCTTAAAGTTTTTAAGGAGCACTTTTGCCATCGTCACAACTTTAAAACACTTGTGCTGTTGTGAAGGTGTTACGGTAGTGAGAGAGAAGTCACGAGCAGAAGGATCTACGAAACTATCACTGATAGATTCTCAAAAATCCTCTGATATGTTGACATTAAAGTACATTTTCTGTCAATAGATTCCAGAGACACTGTTCTAGATTTGAAGCGACATTTGCGTGATGAGACCAGAGTCTGCAGACGTGTGTGAGACTGTTGGAAGAAAAGCGGTGGAACTATTTTCTGCTGATCTGTTATAATTTCCCTTTTATTATTTTGTTTTCTTGCAAAATAATAAAATTACAGTTGTTTAAATAATACTGAAGTACTGACTAATGATGTTATTTTTGCTTAAAAAGTGGTTTTCGCACTATATGTGTCATCTTGTTCTTCCTCTTTATGTTCTTCTTATTTTATTTTTTATGTATTATTTTTTATTGTTTATGAAAAATTGCTGGCTATTGGTAAAAAACAATTTCCCAAAGGAGACCTCCTGAGGGATCAATAAAGTTTTACCTTACCTTACCTTACCTTATATATTTTATTATATTTTATTATAAAAAATAAACCTTAATAGTTGACAAAGATCTGACTTTACTTTCATGTTCAGCAGGTTTTGAAGTATAAGTGAACAAAGTTTCATGTATTTTTACTGTAGAAATATTGATTTATGGTCAATTTACTACAGTGTATTATTTTCACTGTTATTCAAGCACGATATATTTTAATTCTTATAAAAAAGAAACTTAATAGTTGACAAAGATCTGACTTTACTTTCATGTTCAGCAGGGTTTGAAGTATAAGTGAACAAAGTTTCATGTATTTTTTACTGTAGAAATATTGATTTATTGTCAATTTAGTACAGTGTATTATTTTCACTGTTATTCAAGCACAATATATTTTTATTCTTATAAAAAAAAATCCTTAATAGTTGACAAAGATCTGACTTTACTTTCATGTTCAGCAGGTTTTAAAGTATTAATAAACAAAGTTTCATGTATTTTCACTGTAGAAATATTGATTTATTGTCATTTTAGTACAGTGTATTAATGTCACTGTTATTCAAGCACAATATATTTTAAATTGATGTAAAAAGAAACCTTAATAGTTGACAAAGATCTGACTTTACTTTCATGTTCAGCAGGGTTTGAAGTGTTAATAAACCAAGTTTCATTTATTTTTACTGTAGAAATATTGATTTATTGTCATTTTAGTACAGTGTATAGATGTCACTGTTATTCAAGCACAATATATTTTAAATTGATGTAAAAAAAAAACAACTTAATAGTTGACAAAGATCTGACTTTACTTTCATGTTCAGCAGGTTTTGAAGTATAAGTGAACAAAGGTTCATGTATTGTTACTGTAGAAATATTGATTTATTGTCAATTTAGTACAGTGTAATGATGTCACTGTTATTCAAGCACAATACATTTTAATTCTTATAAAAAAAAACGTCAATAGTTGACAAAGATCTGACTTTATTTTCATGTTCAGCAGGGTTTGAAGTATAAGTGAACAAAGTTTCATGTATTTTTACTGTAGAAATATTGATTTATTGTCAATTTAGTACAGTGTATTATTTTCACTGTTATTCAAGCACAATACATTTTTATTCTTATAAAAAAACCTTAATAGTTGACTAAAACCTGCTGAACATGAAAGTAAAGTCAGATCTTTAAGTATTAATAAACAAAGTTTCATGTATTTTCACTGTAGAAATGTTGATTTATTGTCATTTTAGTACAGTGTATTAATGTCACTGTTATTCAGGCACAATATATTTTAAATTGATGTAAAAAGAAACCTTAATAGTTGACAAAGATCTGACTTTACTTTCATGTTCAGCAGGTTTTGAAGTATAAGTGAACAAAGTTTCATGTATTTTTACTGTAGAAATATTGATTTATTGTCAATTTATTACAGTGTATTGATGTCACTGTTATTCAAGCACGATATATTTTTATTCTAATAAAAAAAACCTTAATAGTTGACAAAGATCTGACTTTACTTTCATGTTCAGCAGGTTTTAAAGTATTAATAAACAAAGTTCCATGTATTTTTACTGTAGAAATATTGATTTATTGTCAATTTAGTACAGTGTATTATTTTCACTGTTATTCAAGCACAATACATTTTTATTCTTATAAAAAAACCTTAATAGTTGACAAAGATCTGACTTTACTTTCATGTTCAGCAGGTTTTAAAGTATTAATAAACAAAGTTTCATGTATTTTCACTGTAGAAATATTGATTTATTGTCATTTTAGTACAGTGTATTAATGTCACTGTTATTCAAGCACAAAATATTTTAAATTGATGTAAAAAAAAAAAAACCTTAATAGTTGACAATTGATCTATTTTAATTCTTATAAAAATAAATAACCTTAATAGTTGACAAAGATCTGACTTTACTTTCATGTTCAGCAGGTTTGTGCTTGAATAACTGTGAAAATAATACACTGTACTAAATTGACAATAAATCAATATTTCTACAGTAAAAATAAATGAAACTTGGTTTATTAACACTTCAAACCCTGCTGAACATGAAAGTAAAGTCAGATCTTTGTCAACTATTAAGGTTTCTTTTTTATAAGAATTAAAATATATTGTGCTTGAATAACAGTGACATCAATACACTGTAATAAATTGACAATAAATCAATATTTCTACAGTAAAAATACATGAAACTTTGTTCACTTATACTTCAAAACCTGCTGAACATTAAAATAAAGTCAGATCTTTGTCAACTATTAACGTTTTTTTTATAAGAATAAAAATATATTGTTCTTGAATAACGGTGACATCAATACACTGTACTAAGTTGACAATAAATCAATATTTCTACAGTAAAAATACATGAAACTTTGTTCACTTATACTTCAAACCCTGCTGAACATTAAAATAAAGTCAGATCTCTGTCAACTGTTAAGGTTTTCTTTTATAAGAATACAAATATATCGTGCTTGAATAACAGTGACATCAATACACTGTAATAAATTGACAATAAATCAATATTTCTACAGTAAAAATACATGCAACTTTGTTCACTTATACTTCAAAACCTGCTGAACATGAAAGTAAAGTCAGATCTTTGTCAACTATTAAGGTTATTTATTTTTATAAGAATTAAAATGGATTGTGCTTGAATAAGTTACATCAATACACTGTAATAAATTGACAATAAATCAATATTTCTACAGTAAAAAGAAATGAAACTTGGTTTATTAATACTTCAAAAGCTGCTGAACATTAAAATAAAGTCAGATCTTTGTCAACTATTAATTATTTTTTCAATAAGAATTAAAATCTATTGTGCTTGAATAACAGTGACATCAATCCACTGTACTAAAATTACAGTAAATCAATATTTCTACAGTAAAAAAAAAAAGAAACTTTTATTAATACTTCAAAACCTGCTCAACATGAAAGTAAAGTCAGATCATTGTCAACTATTAAGGTTTATTTTTTATAATAAAATACATATTGCGCAAACAGCTTTTAAGCAAAAATAACATCATAAGTCGGTACCTCAGTATTATTTAAACAACCGTAATTTAATTATTTTGCAAGAAAACAAAATAATAAACGGGAAATTATAACAGATCAGCAGAAAATAGTTCCACCGCTTTTCTTCCAACAGTCTCACACACGTCTGCAGACTCTGGTCTCGTCAAGTGTCTCTTCAAATCTAGAAAAGTATTTGTTTTTTTTGCAGTATGCCCGTTTCTTGCTTGTCAAGGAGATATAGCAGACGACGCTGACATCCAGTGGCGAACTTGTAGTACTACAGCTCGAGGGAAGTTGCAGCGAAAGTTGAGTTTGACTATTTTGTTTTGTCGTTGGTAAAGGTTTAATTTATTCCTCGGTGATATATTTTATTGAGAGACAGACAGACGACAACCAAATTATATTTTAAATTACATTTCAACAATAAAACATGAATTACACAAACATTATTAGGAACCACGTGACAAATTGTCCAGTGTTGCAACTACAAATATGAAATGAAGTTGACGTCTCAGGATTTGACAGAAAGTTGAATGACCTAAAGCAAAAAGTTGAACTTTTGGACCCGAAAACTACTTTTCAAAATATTGGGAAGGTGGTTATTATTAGTGTATTTTACAGTTTTTGAGGATGAATTTTGCTAAATATATAAGATCTTCCATCTGTTTACTAAGAGCATGATTTGATCTTGACTGAACTTTTTGCAGCCTCATTGATTTTGAATTGTATTCATTATATATTTTATTTTACCAAAATAATTATGAACCACGTAACTAATTAAAAAGAGATGATATATTTTTAAGCAAAGTAAAGGTAATTTGTAAAGCGACTTTTTCCTGACCATGAATAAATCCGAAAGTAAGAACAAGAATTTTAAAAAATATCCTGAAAGAAACTGGCAGCCAGTGAAGTTTTCCGAAGGATCGGGGAAATGTGAGTTTTTCTACTAGAGCGGTCAGAATTCTCGCTGCAGAGTTTTGTATTAACGCCGAGACCGCTCCTTCTTGTTAAGACAAGATTAAAAATAAAGCCATACTGCAATGAGAAATGATAAAAAGGGGTTGCGTTGATGACTAGGGATTTGTAAAGAAATTAAATGAGTTCAACAATCGTTTAAATGTTTTTTTATAGATAGTTTTGCACCAAAAAAAACGCTTTCCATCATCCTGTTACTGCTACCAAATATCAGAAAGGTGGTCATCATCATCATCATATCTTACCGTTTCTGAGGACGACGTGTGCCACTCGATTAGATCTTCGTCTAATAAGAGCGTGATCGGATCTAGACTGAAGGACCCGACCAGTCTGTACGACCAGTCATTGCCCGTCCATATCCAGGTGATGATGTCATATCCTGTGGGAGGATCCCCGTTGGAGTCAAAGTAGACCGAGGCGTTGTTCAGAGAGAACCGGACCTGCTTCAGCGAGGACAGCAGCTGGAACACAGAGGAGTCGCAGATGATGTTGTGTCGGTGAAGAACAGAGGAACTCTCACCTGCCATGGATGGACTCGTCTGACCCGACACCGTCCAGAGTCACAGTCCAGTGTTCGATGCAAGGCGTGTGCGACGGCGTACACGGCTTTGTACACGTTGAAGGCAGAGGTGATGTCGTATTTCTCTAAAGAGAAGTTCTGTCTGCTGAGGCTCCACAAGTCTACGCTCTGAAGACAACCGTTTTCATCGACCTTCCTTTCCTCGTGCTGCCCTGAAGCTGACGCCAGTTTCTGCTCGTACTGGTAGAAACCGTCCAGAGAGGCGTACTTGATGGAAACGCCGAGCACCGTTCCGATGCTCTGGACGCCAGGAATGCTCGATATCACGCTGGACACCGACCAGTCCTCCGTCCCGATCCACACTTTGTCGGTCACGTTCCGTTCCAAAACAAACGGCATGAGGCCGCTGAGTTTGGACTTGCTGGAGAAGACCACGATGGTGTTGACTTTGCTCCTCAGGATGCCGTCCACCAGGTTCCTCATGACCGGGGCGGCATCGGGTGCGTACGCGGGAATGACGCCTCGAAAGGCGACACAGATGCCGTACACCTGCGCTCGCTCGTACAGACTCTGCATCCCCGTCAGGCCGTACGAGTTGTCGCTGCCCAGGAGAGCGATCCAGGTCCAGTTGAACCGGACCAGAAGCTGAATCATGGCTTCCACCTGGTTCTTGTCGCTGGGAATGGTTCGGAAAAAGCTTGGATAGAGGGCCTTGTTGCTCAACATTTCATTTGACGCTTGATAGGATATCTATGAAGAGTAGAGATGGAATGTTTTTACCTTCTGATAGAGTTTTATCATTCAAGCAGGAAATTAATGTTTCTAACACTGAATATACAATTTTCTTTTTTACACATTTAATTTAGTACACAGAATATTTTAGGTCGTTTTTATTAACAATTTTTTTTTTTACATTGCACATCATATTTTAGTGATTTTTACACTGAATGTTATTTTATTTTAGCCGTTTAATTTATTATCCAGAATGTCTTTACATCTAGTTTCTTAACACATTTCATTTATTAAACTGAATTTCTGTATAATGGAAGTTTTTACATTAAATGTTATTTGTAGGAATTGACAATGATTTATTTGACACCAAGGATATTTTTACAATTCATTATTTTCAATAGTGTACTACATTTAATTGTTTTCACTGAATATTATATAACATAGATATTTTTACACATTTTATTTATTCTCAACAAAACATTTTTTTTTTACACTGAATCGTTTACAATGAATATTCCTTTACAAACATCTTCTTTTACACATTTAATTTATTTAACTAAATATCTTTCTTTTTAATGCTTTTTACCTTTTACATTAATGTTATTTGTCGAGACTTTTACAAATAATGTTTTTTGACATTGAATTTTGTCCCACATTTGATTTATTACACACAATTATTTTACATTGATTTTCTTAAACACTTTTTATTTAATCTCCCAGGATATCTTTACACTTAATTTCCTTTTACAATATTTTTTAAATATTTTACATTAAAAAAAATGGATACAGAACTTTTAATATTTATCTTGATGTGTGTTCAATAACTTAAGAGATATTCATCAGCAACTACGTACTTGTGGGACGAGATATGCTCCCAGTAAAGCAGCCGGTGTGAAAGACTTGCTGCTGCTGTCCGGCCCGATCACAGCCACTGATGTCTGGTTCCGGTCCTCGTCTATCCCAGAACCAGACATGTCGTGAAACTGCTCCTCCAGTATTTCCAGTGTGGCGAGGACACTGGCTGACTTGGTGCAGGTGTCGTAGAGCTCGTATCCTAGTGTGACTCCTGGCAACAGAGCCTGTGGTCCGCTGCTGTTGTTGATTTCTTCCACGGCAAACCTCATCGACTGCAGCAGGTGGAAGCCATGTTCGTTTACCTTGCCACTTCAAACACATTAAACAGGGATTAGTTAATTAATTTTAATTCAATATTAACGAGCTGACACCGCCCCCCAGTGGTGCTCTGGAGACACTGCAGTCACTGATGAGCGTTAGATGAGCTGAGTTTTAACCAACTTTTAAACAGTTTGTTTATAGATTTACAAGTATAGGAACAACGTTGTACAACGATTGTAATTTTTGTGCCAAAACAAATTTTAAAATGGGAATTGGAGTCTGAAGACGCTAGAAACATTTGTATGAATACAAAATAAACCTTTTTATACATGTTTGCAGAAGGATACGATTTAATCACAAACAAATTAAATTCAAACAAAGTCTTGATCAAAACGAAAAGTGGAAGAATTATAAGTATTAATAAATGATCGATTCAATTTTTCTAGAGCGAACCAGATTATTGGACAATACATTTTATAAATGTACAAAAATGCAGCAAATTCTACACCGAACAAATGAAATAAAATGCTTTAAAAACATATACATAGTCCTTGACCTAATAAGGGAATAAGCGGTAGAAAATGGATTGATGGATGAATAATATCTGTCCTTCAGTCAGTCAATTTTACCCGCTCCACTAGAAGAACTTGCATTTCTCCGATCCTTAAAACTCTTCACTGGCTTCCAGTTTCTTTCAGGATCAACTTTAAAATTCTGGTTCTTACTTTCAGATCTATTCATGGTCAGACTCCTCCTTACATCAGTGATCTGATCCAGCCTTACAACCCAGCTCGGGCTCTGAGGTCTGTGGATCAGAATCTACTGATGGTTCCTGAACACGGTTCAGGACCAGAGGAGAGAAATCCTTCCAGACTGTTGCTCCTAAGCTTTGGAACGATCTTCCTCTCTCTTTGCGCTTGATGGATCTACTGACTCCTTTAAGAAACATCTTAAGACGTTTTTATTTGTTCAGGCTTTTCCTTGATTTTCTGGAACTCCTGTTGTGTTATCAGTTTTATCTTGCCCTTTAAAGTATATACTTTATTGAATATTGTTTTGATTGTTTAAGCGCTTTGTGACCCTGGTCTGTACAAATAAAAATTACTTACTTACTTACTATACTTAATAAGGGAATAAGCGGTAGAAAATGAATTGATGGATGAATAATATGTCCTTCAGTCAGTCCATTTTACATGTTTATTGTGTTCAAATATATCACAAACATTCTAGTTATTGTTTTTTTTCAAACTCAGCCCATTTATTCCTGGTACAATAACTTTTTTCATAGCTCAATTGGGTGTCATTCTGTTCCACAAATATTTGTACAAAGGTTGTGTTTGGATTCAATTTAATGAAGAGATGTAAACTCACTCGCTGCAGGGACCCATGGCTGGACGGCCGTCCCTCGCTCCATCTGTGTAGTGAAGTGAAAACAGTCCCACGATAGTGTAGTCTCCGAGCAGCTGCAGCTGACCCGGGTCAGTAGACATTTGGTCCTGATCCCCCGAAACAACCTTCAGACCCACAAGGAAAAGAAGCACAGCAGCATCCATTTACCTGGACGATGGCCGAAGAACATTAGGCTGGTTGTTGCAGTGGGAGGAGGGGGGACTTATAAGGAGGAACGGCTCATTTGCACTGATTTGTTTATGTCGGTGTCGCCGTTTTTAACGTGAATAATTTCTGGTTCTGTCAATTTGACTGGCCGTCCACGAAATCCGGTGAGACCGATGTTTTTCCATCAATCAGCCGAAGCAGACGTTTGTGGCTTCACCACTCATTTGTCAGAAGATTCTGTCAAAATTGCTAAAAATAATATTATCAACATTCTTCGTCTCGTCGGTGTGACATGTTTGTATGTGAATTTGTAAGGGACATTTTCAATATTTTTAATGAAATAAATTGACTTTAAAACACATTTTAACCAGATGTTTAATGACCCAAGACCACAGGTGTGACGTTGCCAGCTGACATGTTTAGTCAAGGGAAGGTTTGAAGTTTTATTCACCCAAGATTCTTCAGTAAATTAATATAAAAGGCAGGATTAAGATTATTTAAAACCGTCCTTTTAGGGTGGCTGGTGAAATGTATGGATGAGTTTAATAGATATAATAGAATGAATCCGTTAGAAATGGCAATATAAAGAAATGTATGTGTGTTTACTCAAGAAAAACACAGAAAACGACTTCAATTGATTGTTTATTCCCACAATAGTTCCTGGCATCTATTTTATTTGACTGCATGTACATCCAAGCTTGACGCTTGGTTAAGAGATTTGCATCTTGGGTGATATTCGAGGATAGTTGATTTTCAAAACGTCCTGTTGCAGCAAAGAAGTATTTGCCTCTCAGCCGTGTCCAGACCCCCTTACTCTTTGTTTTGACAGGGATTGTGTGCATTTTTTTTTTTTCCCACCACAGACGCAAATGTGTATGTAAAACTTAAGGAGGATTTGTTTGGAGGAAATGTACGTTGTCTTCTTAATGGCCCTTAAATGTTAATGTGATTTATTTAAACACATTCAAAATCTCAACCATCATAATGCTTGTGAATAAAAAAGAAAAAGTTAAATGTCTAAGACACAAGAAACGTTCGTGCGATGTAATAGTTAATTTAGGAATTTATTAATTTACGTTTTTCTTTTCTTTAAGTTGTTTTTATACAAGCTAAATCCATCAAAAGTTATTTTTAAATTGTAATACGAATTTAATAAAAGTCACGAAAACACGCCGATCTTAATGGTTCATACGTCATCACTGTGCGCCACACACGGTGAGGTGAAAGTGCAGCTGCCATTTTTTTTTTTTAACACAATCTTCCTCCATAGTAGAGGAAACCGACTAGGTTTGTGCGGGTTTTTTTTGCGTTTTTCAACTAGCTGTGCATTCGTTTCGTGTTTTATTTATCGCCAGCCGTGCACGAAACGTACAGGGGGGGAGATTTTGTCTCGCATATCATCTTAAGCTAGCTGCTTAGCACCGTTTGCTAACGATAGCATTAGCTGTAAACAAACACTTGATAAAGTGAGGGAACGCTCGCAGATAAACGCTGTCGCGCGCTCAGCATTTCAACTGTTGGTAAAAAGTTATTTATTACGAGTGGAAATATCCTGCGATATTTACTAAAGTGTGTCGCAGGACGGAGTTCGGAACTTCGTGGTCGGAGCTGCAAGTTAGCGACACTAAAACCAGTGTTGATGTGTGAGCGGGTTCCCGTCAACTAGCCCCGGAGCTCGGTCGCTTCAGAGCAGGTCCTGGTCGGTCCAGTCGCACGGGGAGGAGGAACACTAAAGGGACATGTCGTCCTTCTCGGAGTCCGCCCTGGAGAAGAAGCTTTCCGAGCTCAGCAGCTCCCAGCAGAGCGTCCAGACCTTGTCCCTGTGGATCATCCACCATCGCAAACACTCGGCGCTCATCGTCAAGGTCTGGCACAGAGAGCTGAAGAAAGGTGAGACCCATGTTTTCTAGTCTCGTTTCAATGGTTTTAGATCGTTCACAGCTCCAGACATGTACACATGGTGTCATAATGGAACTGAAAAACAAGGTTATTGAACATATTAAGAGATAAATATTAATTGACACTCTTGGGCATTGTTTTTTTTATGTCTATCTATTTTTTCATGTACTTTTTAATAATCTATCACAGCTTGTTGTAGGCATTTGTGTCTAATTTTGAACATGGATTGCTTGTTATTAAGAGCGTTATGGATTATGAACACATGAAAATGAACTGATTTCTGGTCAACCTTCTCAAGTCAATAGAGGTCAACATTTATGCTGTGACCTTTTTGTCAAATACGACTTGTGTCATAACTTGCTTAATATTTATCTGAATTTTAAGAGGGCATTTTGAAGGTTGGTCTCATTGGAAAGGTCACTAAACCAAATATTGGGCTTCACTGTGTGTGTATGTGTGTGTGTCAATTACAGTTTGAAATTTCTTTCCCAAAATATAAATATAAAAAACTAATGAATATCGTGAACAAACGTGCTACAGTTTGCTTAAATATACAGTAATGGAAACATAAAGCACAGTTAGTGTTTTTTCTTTATTTTAATTCATGCAATTGGCGTAAGAAGTGACGGAAAATGTCGGCAAACTGGGTCCAAAAAACAACGATAAGAATCTGTCAATTTAAAAATGATTTGGCAACTAACGGATAAATGTTTAATTTATATTATTATAGAGATTCCAATGAATATTTACTTTTTTCAGAATAATTCTTCCTTGTGTTAAGATCAGATGCTTCCGCTCGACTATAGAAGTTGTGTTTGTGACTCTTAGCCATCTATAATAATTCATTCCTGCATAACATTTCAGAATAACTTTTTATAATTTTTTTAATAAACCCAACTGACCTTGTTTCTTCTAGCAAAAAGTGGACGGAAGTTGACGTTCCTCTACCTGGCAAACGATGTCATCCAAAACAGCAAAAAGAAAGGACCAGAGTTCACCAGAGACTTTGAGTCCGTCCTCGTTGACGCCTGCTCTCACGTGGCGAGGTAGGTTTTCTGTTTCTACCACTTTTTTTCAACCCAAAATCAAACGATTACTTTCTAAGCTACTTAATATTCTTTTGTCCAAATGCATATTTCTACTAAATACTGTAAACACTTAATAATTATAATCCAACATGATTTCATAAATATATAGAAATTGCATGATAATGTCACATATATTAAATTGCTCAGTGATGACTGACAATGGCTTCACATGAACTCAGTATCATATGCTTTTCTATCTCCTGCAATTGTTTCCATTGAGTTACTTTCTGTAATTCCAACTTTGTTCTGTTAGTGTTCAGTATATATTCTGTTTTATTTTCCTCCTGTTGTTGTTTGCATCAATTTCAATAAAGTTTTATATACTTTAATTTTTGTACAAAAAAAAGTGAAAAGTGATTCATACACTTACAATCTTTTAATCATTTTCAACTGCAAATAAATAATCACCTTAATCAATTTAATAATTTTTTTTTTAGCTGTAATAAAAACTTATTTTTAACTTTAATCAAACAAATAGTATTTATTTTTAGATTGAATAGCTGCAGAGAGATGAATAAAAACATTTGAACAGGTGGAAGAAACCAAATACTTGAATGTTTGTTGAATTAATTCTTGGCTGAATTATTTGAACGAATGATACAATAGAATTATGCACTAATAGTTGTTCGGAATTTGTTCAGTCCAGTCGAGCAACATTGAGACATTAAACATAAATCATGTCATTTAACTATTTACACATGTTCTTTGTCAAGGTAACACAGTAAATATAAACGATGTTTTTCTTCACATCAGGAAATTATATGATCATCATAATTACCATATTGATCAAATAATTTATTATATTTTTAGCCATCATCGCGCCACTGTTTTCATTGACTAAATTATTAACTTTAAGAGAAATTCTGCTTTTGCTTATAGTTTGACGTCTCACTATATCGTTTCAGTTCTAAAATCTGTATATGCTTTGATGAACAACATCTGCTTTCCACGATCAGTTCATGCTTTCTTTCTAAAGCTGCATCTTTGTCAACTTAACAAGTTTCTACATACTTTGTTGCGCTTTGATCTTGACGTCTCTCGAACCGACTCCTCGCAGTGAAGGCGGCGATGGTTGTAAAAAGCACATGGACCGTTTGCTGAACATCTGGAAGGAGAGAGCGCTCTACAGAGCCGACTTCATTCAGCAGCTCAAACTGGCCATAGAGGACAGCAACAGTCCCAGACCTTCAGGTGAAGGAATGAATGATGAATGAATGAATGAACCTTTTCAATGTTTACTTATTGAGGGAGTTTCTAACTCAACAGAAGAAGTCAGGAAACCAGTGAAACGAAGCTACCAGAAGATCCACGAGGAGGATGACGAAGAGGACGATGACTACAGAAGCCAAATGTCTCCTCGTAACACAGACCCCATGTCCTCGTCCCAGTTGGTGAGAGTCCATCACTATAGGAGCCTTTGTTATGTTTCTATGGAACATCCATGATCTCGGCTTATTATCTTCAACACTGGACCTCGTGACAAAACACTGTTATTGATAAAAAGAAAATCCTCACACGTTCCTTGTCGCTCTCAGACGGAGGAGCTGGTCAAAGCCCTGCAGGACCTGGAGAACGCAGCCTCAGGAGACGCAGCCGTTCGTCAGAAGATCGCGTCGTTGCCACAGGAAGTTCAGGACGTTTCACTGTTGGAGAAAATCACAGGTGAGCTTCCAGACATACATGTGTCATCTTTCTCACCAGTGCCTTCAGAATATTCAATGGTTGAGTTACATTTTAAATGTTTACATTTTTTGTATTTAATTGTTTTTTAAGGGTTTAATTGTTTACATAATGTAATTCAATTATTTCTATATTGAAAGTTTTTTTTTAAATAAAAATTTTAAATAAAATTGAATAAAAAAAAAAAAGATATTTTCCGATATGTTAATTCAAACTCAAATCATTTTTTTAATTTGTAGTCTTTTAAATTCAATATAAATATGTTGGTATAATTGATCCACCAGACGCAGCAAAAGGCTGATGTACTTAATTTGAACTTTCAGCCAATCGTGCGACGCGCTGAAGATCATGTGACGTCATAGAATCACTGGTCGATGAATCACGACTGATTTCAAAACAATGTTATCGTCTGGTGACTTTATACCAACATATTGATATTGAACTTCAAAGGCTACAATTAGAAAATATATAGAATTCAATTGGAGTTAGAATTAAAAAACTCTATTTAAAAATAAATGATTAATTTAGGATTTATTTTTCAAGTTTAATTTCCAAAGGAAAAACATAATAAAAGATTTAAATACAAAAATGTCAATAATTGGAACGTTTAATTTGAAGGAGAGAATATTATTCTCTATTTATTTTTTATTTTCTTCTCAATAATTAAATAAGAAATTGTCATTTTCAATGATTTTATTATTTTTAAATACTTATGTTATTGTCGGGTAAGTTGAATTTAAAATGATTGAAAAAGACTAACCTTTTATATATAGAAATAATTAAATACAATTATTCAGACAATATTGAAACTTGAAGCTTAAAAATAATTTCAATACAGAAATGTAAAGTTTCAACAATTGAAATGTTAAATATAGTCGTTAAATATTCTGATGTTATATTTCCATGTTCTCCAAGTAAACCTGGTCTTTTGTCTTTATTTCTATTCATGAGGTTTTGTTTAAAAAAGTGTTTTCTTGACATGAGTCTCTGGTTCTCACAGACAAGGAAGCTGCAGACAAACTGTCCAAGACGGTGGACGAGGCGTGTCTGCTGCTCGCCGAGTACAACGGTCGGCTGGCGGCGGAGCTGGAGGACCGCAGGCAGCTGGCCCGCATGCTGACGGACTACATCAACAGCCAGAAGGACGAGCTGGTGAAGAGGGAGAAGAAGCTGGAGGTGAGGAAGGACCTGGTTCTGACTCGTGTCGACCCGTGACTCACGCTCTCGATCCTCTGCAGGATTACAAGCAGAAACTGGCTCGAGTGACTCAAGTGAGGAAGGAGCTCAAGTCCCACATCCAGAGTCTCCCGGACCTGTCCCTGCTCCCCAACGTGACCGGAGGTCTGGCCCCGCTCCCCTCGGCCGGAGACCTCTTCTCCACCGACTGAGGCGGTCCGTTAAAAAAACAAACTACCCACGTGCCCCGTCCTCGTCCTGATCCCACCCCACGGGAGCGAGTCATAACAGTCCCAGCACGGGGGGGGGCACGCGTGGTCCGACCTCTGACCTGCGGAGTAGCCAACCCCCCCGACCTGCAGGAGCGAAGAAGGAAATGAGGTTTGATGAACAGTCTCTCTCTGCCGACCTGGATTCTCTCGCGCAGCCGCTGCTCGGAAGTAGTTTGTTTTGTTGCTTTTAGTTTTTTAAATGGCGGACGTGGACGGAGGGGGGCGGCGCCGGGGTCGGGTCACGAGACGCCAGTTTTCATTCTATCTGACCTGTTTGGATTAGTGGGGTCTGTCGGGGTGTCGACGCGACGTTCCATCATTAGTTTAGAGCTCCAGTATTAGAGGCCATCCTTCTCCGCGTTAGAAACCAACAACCACCCTGTTTGTCGGAGCCAGAGTGGATCACATGACGACAATAAACCGCCCGCTTTTTTTACTTGTGTGTCCGTGTTTGGAATGGTCAACTTCAAAAGGGGATTAAAGGAGAAAAAAACGTTTTTGAATTCACACAAAACCTTTATTGTTACCGACCTCCACGAGCGACAGAACTAACTCGTGGAACATATTCCTGCCTGTGGTTCCTCCAGATATCTTTGCCACAATCATCTCATTTGCTGGTAGTTTGATGTGTGGCCTTGAGCAGCAGAATGTTTCTCGTTGTTGATTCCCTTTTTTAAAAAAAATATTTGTTCATATTTTACAGTAATTTAGCACATTTATTTCTCCACCCTTGGTTTCCGTGGGAAGATTCGGTCGACGCCCCAAAAAAAAATGTCTTGTCCAACTTCACGTCTTCTGAAGAGGATTTTTGGAAAACACTTCTAAGGATTGAGAAATGTTCCCTTAAACAGCCGTTCAGTACTAATATTTGGTCACATGGATGTAAAAGTGTAACTAAGACGCACACACACTGTTTTATTAAACCAAAGGATGTTTTGTTACATTTTCAGGAGCTTCTGTTGTTGCTTGAGGCCAACAAACGTGAAGCCCTGAAGGACACCGCGGTTCAGTACCGACACTGTGCGCCAGAGGGCGTCCTCATCATTCAGTACCTTCACTGTAGTCCGTAGTTTCATAAACCGTCGTTCGTGTTGAGCTGAGCGTCGTCTGAGCAGGAGCGGCTGTACTTTTGTGTAAAGAAAGTTGATCCCAATAAAGTGAAAGCGTTTTGAACCATCGCTAGAGTCGTACTCCGTTATTAGAAAGACTCAAGTGGACACAGACTCAATCGGTTCGTGTCTTTGGATTTTTTGCGGTCTTCAGGACGACTGCTGCTGCTAAAGTAGACTTGCATACAAAGTAAACAATAAAGATGTACAAAGAACCCTGTTCGTATATACAGGGAAAGATTATTGATGGGTTTTTTGTTCACTTTTTGCTCTTTATTATAAATGTGTCCCGGGAGCAAGGGTCAAATGTGGATCTTCTGTGGTGTGGTAGGTAGAGCAAGTACCACAGAACCTCTTTAGCCGGCTCAGGCATGGGTTCAATTCCCACCCCCACTAACTTACTGATTAAAAACATACTGATTTTGTCAATAAAATAAGTTTAGTATAGCACCTGAAGACCACATGAACCCTCTCACAGGACAGGCTCTGAACTTTTATCCCATTTGTGTTTCGTTCGTCTCCACTTCCTGATGCCTCTTGGCATGCGTTTGTTAAAGGTTGACCTCTGACCTACACCCACCGCCTGGACCATCCCTTGTCTGTGCATTGATCCAGTGCACAATCTAAAGGAAACCTCGATTTCCAAGTGTGAACATACATGAAGAATAGAAGGGAAATGGCCAAATTGTTAATTGGTTGAAAAATAATGATCAAATATAAATGTATATTGAAACATGAGAATGAGATTGGTTCAATTCCTGCATTGACTAACTTGATGACATTTCTCTTGTTTTTTGGCCTTTAAATCTCAATGTAAATGCAACCTAAGCACAAGTCCTGTTAATAGTTGGTCGTGGTCTAGTGGAGTCGATCTTGAACTTGCAGACGGCTGTCGTTGAACATGAGCGAGATCAACTCCCATCTTAGCTTATAAATCTTACACAGGTAAACTTTTAAAGTGTTTGTGCTCAATATGTTGACTAAATACATTGAATCACAGGTCTAAATGTAAAAGTTCTGTGGTGGAGTGGATAGAGCAAGTGCCTCTGAGACCCTTCGGTTGGGTTAGTCGTCGGTTCGATTCCCACTCCCTCCACCATATGGTTAATTTTTAACGCGTTTGTCCCCAATATGATGCTAAATACGCCCAGAGCACAGGTCCAAATGTGAAAGTTCTGTGGTGGAGTGAATAGAGCAAGTGGCTCTGAGACCCATTCGGTTGGGTTAGTCATGGGTTCGATTCCCACTCACTCCATCACTAACTGAAACAAACTAAGTTCTACATTGAAAACCAAGTGGTTAACTTTTAACATGTTTGTCCTCAATATGTATGCTAAATACGCCCGGAGCACAGGTCCAAATGTGAAAGTTCTGTGGTGGAGTGAATAGAGCAAGTGGCTCTGAGACCCATTCGGTTGGGTTAGTCGTGGGTTCGATTCCCACTCACTCCATCAATAACTGAAATAAACTGTGTGGGACATGGAGAGCCCAGTGATGCGTGAAGCCCCTGGAAAAAGTGGAGGTGGAGTGACAAGAGCAAGTGGCTCTGAGACCCATTCGGTTGGGTTAGTCGTGGGTTCGAGTCCCACTCACTCCATCACTAACTTGAACAAACTGTGTGGGACATGGAGAGCCCAGTGATGCGTGAAGCCCCCGGAAAAAGTGGAGGTGGAGTGACAAGAGCAAGTGGCTCTGAGACCCATTCGGTTGGGTTAGTCGTGGGTTCGAGTCCCACTCACTCCATCACTAACTTGAACAAACTGTGTGGGACATGGAGAGCCCAGTGATGCGTGAAGCCCCCGGAAAAAGTGGAGGTGGAGTGACAAGAGCAAGTGGCTCTGAGACCCATTCGGTTGGGTTAGTCGTGGGTTCGAGTCCCACTCACTCCATCACTAACTTGAACAAACTGTGTGGGACATGGAGAGCCCAGTGATGCGTGAAGCCCCCGGAAAAAGTGGAGGTGGAGTGACAAGAGCAAGTGGCTCTGAGACCCATTCGGTTGGGTTAGTCGTGGGTTCGAGTCCCACTCACTCCATCACTAACTTGAACAAACTGTGTGGGACATGGAGAGCCCAGTGATGCGTGAAGCCCCCGGAAAAAGTGGAGGTGGAGTGACAAGAGCAAGTGGCTCTGAGACCCATTCGGTTGGGTTAGTCGTGGGTTCGAGTCCCACTCACTCCATCACTAACTTGAACAAACTGTGTGGGACATGGAGAGCCCAGTGATGCGTGAAGCCCCCGGAAAAAGTGGAGGTGGAGTGACAAGAGCAAGTGGCTCTGAGACCCATTCGGTTGGGTTAGTCGTGGGTTCGAGTCCCACTCACTCCATCACTAACTTTAAGTGACTGTGTGGGACATGGAGAGCCCATAAGCCCAAAAGTGACCTGGTGGAGTGACAAGATCAGGTAGCTCTGAGACCCGTTCGGGTGGGTTCGAGTCCCACTCACTCCATCGAACAAACTGTGTGGGACATGGAGAGCCCAGTGATGCGTGAAGACCCTGGAAAAAGTGGAGGTGGTGACAAGAGCAAGTGGCTCTGAGACCCAATCTGTGTGGGACATGGAGAGCCCAGAAAAAGTGAAGTGACTAGAGCTCTGAGACCATGTCTGAGACCCAGTGATGCAGATGCCTCTGAGTTGGGTTAGTCGTGGGTTCTGCTTGTGCTACTCCTCTCAGATTCTCTCTATTCACAAGGCTTCACGGTTAGTGAGTGAGTGGGACTCGAACCCACGACG
Organism: Callionymus lyra; assembly: GCF_982586985.1. NCBI lineage: Eukaryota > Metazoa > Chordata > Actinopteri > Syngnathiformes > Callionymidae > Callionymus > Callionymus lyra. The sequence continues at coordinate 10,090,003 of NC_141836.1, read as the reverse complement.
AACCGAACCGTCTCTTGTCACTCCACTTTTTCCGGGGGCTTCACGCATCACATGTCCCACACAGTTTGTTCGATGGAGTGGGACTCGAACCCACGACCAACCGAACGGGTCTCAGAGCCACCTGCTCTTGTCACTCCACCTCCACTTTTTCCGGGGGCTTCACGCATCACTGGGCTCTCCACAGTTTGTTCGATGGAGTGAGTGGGACTCGAACCCACGACCAACCCAACCGAACGGGTCTCAGAGCCACTTGCTCTTGTCACTCCACCTCCACTTTTTCCAGGGGCTTCACGCATCACTGGGCTCTCCATGTCCCACACAGTTTGTTCGATGGAGTGAGTGGGACTCGAACCCACGACCAACCCAACCGAACGGGTCTCAGAGCCACTTGCTCTTGTCACTCCACCTCCACTTTTTCCGGGGGCTTCACGCATCACTGGGCTCTCCATGTCCCACACAGTTTGTTCGATGGAGTGAGTGGGACTCGAACCCACGACCAACCCAACCGAACGGGTCTCAGAGCCACTTGCTCTTGTCACTCCACCTCCACTTTTTCCGGGGGCTTCACGCATCACTGGGCTCTCCATGTGCCACACAGTTTGTTCGATGGAGTGAGTGGGACTCGAACCCACGACCAACCCAACCGAACGGGTCTTAGAGCTACCTGCTCTTGTCACTCCACCAGGTCACTTTTTCCAGGGGCTTCACGCATCACTGGGCTCTCCATGTCCCACACAGTTTGTTCAAGTTAGTGATGGAGGGAGTGGGAATCGAACCCACGACTAACCCAACCGAAGGGTTTCAGAGCCACTTGCTCTATTCACTCCACCACAGAACTTTCACATTTGGACCTGTGCTCCGGGCGTATTTAGCATCATATTGGGGACAAACACGTTAAAAATTAACCACTTGGTTTTAAATGTAGAACTTAGTTTGTTTCAGTTAGTGATGGAGGGAGTGGGAATCGAACCCACGACTAACCCAACCGAAGGGTTTCAGAGCCACTTGCTCTATTCACTCCACCACAGAACTTTCACATTTGGTCCTGTGCTCCGGGCGTATTTAGCATCATATTGGGGACAAACACGTTAAAATATAACCACCTGGTTTTCCATGTCACACTCAGTTTGCCTGTGTTAGTGATGGAGGGAGTGGGAATCGAACCCATGCTTAACCCAACCAAAGGGTTTCAGAGGCACTCGCTCTATCCACTCCACCACAGAACTTTCACATTTGGATCTGCCATTCAAGTGTATTTAGCATACATAGAGGACAAACACTAAACGTTTACCAAGGATGGCTAAGATGAAGAGGGAGATGATCTCACTCATGTTTAACAACAGCCATCTGCAAATCCACAATCGCCTCCACTAGACCACGACCACCTCACAGCAGGACTTGTGCTAAGGTGGCATTTGTGATCCACATTAAGGTTTAAAGGCCAAAAAAGCAAAAGTTAAATGACATCAAGCTAGTCAATGCAGGAATTGAACCCATACCAGAGCGGACTGAAGAGTTTCTGAGGCACTTGCTCTATTCACCAAACCACTGAATCCAATGTTCACATCTGTGCTCTTGGCATGTTTGTGTCTATTTTGCATCCATGTTCACACACACAAAACATTTCTAAACACAATTGCACAACGTGACGAAATCGTAAACAATTTGTTTAACAGAAACAATGTTTGGACTATGGGTTAAACAAGAGATGGTAACAAAATCAATCCGACTTCTCTTAATACAGCCTAGTCTCTGTGCTTCTTTAGTATCTTTGTTACCGACAGCCTGAGCATAGTTTTGACGGTTTATATTTATTTATACATTTGGGATTCATCATTCACTCGCTGTTGCTAATCATGCAAACAATACGTTCGTTTACCTTCTCTTTGAGGAGACTTATCTGGTGCCGAGTCCTTGTTGTACAAATACAAATATTCCGAGTACATGAACGTACCATAGTATTTTTAAACAAAAATATCTGCATACAAATGATTTTATATCATCGTTTTGTGCTTTGTTCCGCAAGAGAATTTGAAGCACTGATGCACCAGAGGCGTCCGAGTGATTCACTGAACAGTTTCTCAACGTCGTTTGTGTTGAACTAAAAATTCAGGACAACGTTTGCTGCTTTAGCAGCCTAAACTTATTTTATTGACAAAATGCGATTATTACAAAAAGTTAGTTATAATCAGTAAGTTTGTAAGTAATATTTGTTGAGCGGGAAATTCCAGACCAGGGTCACGAAGCGCTTAAACAATCCTCAATGAAATATAAGCTTAAAAAGGTCAAGACAACACAGAGACTATCAGTTGTGTTCCCAGAGGTCACATCATTCCATCACGACAATGTTAACCGCGCTCTTGATGTTCTTCAGATGGTCGCTGTCGAAGCTGACCAGCAGAACTGTGGCTCCAGGCATGAGCGGCGTCAACCCGGTGCTGACCCGCGCCTCCTGTCCCGGTCCAACGGCGTCCAACCTGAAGAGGACCCGCAGGAGAAGTCATCAGTGGGTTAAACACGACAAGATGTTCGTCTCCGACGTACTTCAAGGTCAGCGGAGCTCCTCCTCCTGTGAGTCCTGCTCCTCCCAGCGTGAAGCTGCAGTCCTCGAGAGTCTCCGGGAGAGGGTTGACCAGGCTCACCTGGACCGTGGTCAGCTGGTTCACCCGGACTTCTCCCTCCAGCTGTAGAGGGTTTTTGTGTGTGTGAGTGTCTCGTGTGTGTTCTAGCACTGGTACCATTCATCGCAGATGGAAGCCAAAGAAACAATAACAGCAGCGGTAAAATAAGCTCCTTCCTAACGCGTACCTCGATATCTATCGTGGGCTCGTCCAGCACGATGGTCTTCTCCGCCTTGTGGTAGGCGATGGTCTGCTTGTCGATGGCGATGACGGACAGCAGGATCAGTCGGTCCGAGGTGATCACTGACCCGTAGCTGTCGTACTGAAGGTCCAGGTTCAAGCGTCTCTCTGGGAACAAGGCGGTGATTGACTTATTACGAAGTATTGAAGTGTGTCACACCTGCAGTACTGAGTACTATCAAGAAGCTCGCTCAGGTTTATTATTATTTACCTTCATTTTAGACGCAGCTACTTATTTTTCAGAGCAACGGAAGACGATCGTAACTAGTTACCATAAAAAAAGGAATCCAAACAAGTCTCTTTAAGGAGCCGTCTCACCTGCAGTTTATACAAAACTCTGACTGGCTCTAGTAGGAGAACTCACATTCCCCCCCGATCCTTAAAACTCTGCCGGTCTAAATAAAGCTTTTTAAAGTTCCACCTCGATCATCATCACTGATGAGGCTCACCTTCACCGGGGGGAACTTCCACTTGGTCGGAGGAGAAGCCGACGCTCTCGCCTTGTCTGCCGTTGTAGGTGCCGGAGCGGGCGAAGAACAGGAGGGTGCAGGTCCTGGCCTCCATGCAGTTGTTGGTGAGGAGGGCGTGAACTTCAAAGTCCGAGCCCACCGCCATGTTGTCGGCCAGCTTGATCTGAGCAACACACCCTCGTCAGAAAGTAAACATATATATTATAAACTGTATATATTCTGTCAGAACCTTGAGATGAAGTCCTGGTTCTACTCCCTCTTTCTGCAGCTTGTTGTGGTGCGTGGCCTTCTCGTAGACCCGCCGCTCTTCCTCCGAGCCTAGAACACATCATCTTCTGTGACACTCTGTGAGGGGGTGTGTGTTGACCTGAAGACGCGGCGAGGGTACCTTCAGGGTACTTGTACTGGTGGGTGATGTCGTGCCGCTGGTCCGAGCCCACAGCTTTGGTGCTGATGAAGCGGCCCACGGACTTGGTGGACCCGCTGAACTGGACAAACTCACCGGTGGACAGTTGGACTTTGTCCACCACATCTGCGTTGACCTGAGGGGGGGGGGGGGGGGGATGGATCACAATGATAATGAACCACCAGAACTTGTCCGTGTGGCTTTAGTTACAGTCAGTGGGACTCATTCAGTCATACAGGACCGGAGTGAAAGTAAGTTACTCTGTGTTAATCTTTGTATCCTTTTCATATACACAAGTACATACACACATATACACATCATACACACACGTGCAGTTGTGGTCAAAAGTTTACATACATTCTTGTTTGTCACAAAAAACATTCATGAAATTTGGTTCTTGTGTGACTTTATTATGGGTTAACAGGAAAAGTGGCAAAATCTGCTGGCTCAAAAATATACAAACAGCAGTGATAATATTTGGTTCCATGTCCCTCGGCCATTTTCAGGCACTTTTGGTAGCGAAGCACAAGCTTCTGGTTGAACCTTCGACCACTCTTGACAGAATTGGTGCAGTTCAGTTCAACTTGATGGCTTTCTGACATGGACTCGGTTTGGGGTCATTGTAAGGCTGATTATTTTAGGTCATCATCCCATTTACTCTCTGTGAAGCACAAGTTCCATTGGCAGCAAAACAACCCCACAGCACAATAGTACCACCACCGTGCTTGACGGTAGGCATGGTGTTCTTAGGGGTCAAAGGTCACCTTGTCTCTTCCAAACATTGCTGGGCATTGTGGCTCAATTTTTGTTTCGTCCGTCCACAGAACTTTCCTCCAGAAGGTCTTATGTTTGTCCATGTGATCAGCAGCAAACTTCAGTCGAGCCTTAAAGGTGCCGCCTTTGGAGCGAGGGCTTCCTTCTGGTCCCTCTCCAGAGAGACGCGAAACACGCTTGACCGTTGACACCGACACCTGCGTTCCAGCAGCTTTTAATTCTTGGCAGATCTGCTTTTTGGTGGTTTATTGGTCGACTCTTCACACTCCTGCCCAATTTTCTCTCAGCAAAAGGTGATCGCTGGCGTTTTCTTCCTGATCGTGGCCGTGACAGAACAGTGCACAACAATAGTTTGCACTGTTCCTTTGAAATGACTCCAAGTGACTTTCCTTGACTTGTTCAAGTAAATGATTCGCCTTTTCAGATCCATGCTGAGCTCCTTTGACTCTCCCATTGTAGCGTTTGTATCCAAGGATCTCCGAGACCAACTAAATAGGACCTCAGAGAAGCTGTAGTCGCTCATAATCACAAGCAGTTACGAGGCCATGATGTTATGAAGCTCGATTCATTGACATAACTTTCACAAAATTGCTGATTGATGTTGCTGTATGTAGGTTTTTGAGCCAGTGGATTTTTTCCACTTTTCCTGTTAACACATAATAAAGTCATACAAGAACCTTCATCCAATCAATCGATCAGAGAAACAGAGTTGTAGAAATAACTGGAAACTCAAGCGAGTCATGACATTAAGTGTATGTAAACTTTTTACCACAACTGCACATGCATACACACACTTTTTAAATTGATTATAATAATAATAATAATGTCCACGTATATTGCGCCTTTCTAGACCAGGGTCACAAAGCGCTTTGACAGCCATTCACACATACTGATGGGAGTAGGCTGCAACACATGGCGCCAGCTCTGCCATCAGGAGCAATCAGGGTAAAGTGTCTTGCTCAGGGACAACGACACAAGCTTGTCTGGAGCTGGGATTGAACCGGCAACCTCTTGGACTGCTGCCTTATAAATAAATAATTATAGTAGAATATCGCTAACCTCAGCAAAAATGAACGGGGCGTCGTACTTCCTGGTCAGCTCGCCCTCCTTGATGGCCCTCAGAGGAGCGGGTCCACAACAAAATATACCTGGAAGCAGAAAGTGCCGACTCATCCATATTCTTCAAGTGATGCTGCTGCACGGCTACACTTTAAAAAAGAAACTCGTAAACCCACCTTCACTGGTCTCCTGGGGTGTCGGGTCGCTGGTCTGCCAGCCGGTGTACTCGTCCCCCAGGTCAGGGCGGGTCATCCAGCTGTCCACCCAAACATGGAAGTTCCTGTAAAAACATCTCGTTTCATGAGCAGGTCTGGGGGGGCGGGGGGGCGAAGCGTCGACAGACTCACCACACGGAATCGTCGGAGATCCTGTCGCCGTCCTCGTCGTAGAGGTTCTCGATCACCAGGTTGGCGTCGGTGTCGTGGGCCGAGCCAAAGTTTGTCACGACCCGACACGGGATACCCAGAGCTCTGGACACTGAAGAGACATTTGATACGCATGTAAACACCCGACGTCAACCTTGAAGATTAAAGATATTTTGATCCTGATTTACGACTTGATGGAGGAGAGAAGACGCTGAAAATACTTCTTAACGTTGACGACACAGGACGGGGACAGAAAAGGTCGCATTAAAAGTAGAAAAAAGAGAAGACAAAGGAAAAGTAGTATATCAGAACATTGAACATTTTAAATGTTAAAAAAGTATTATTGAATTTGTTAGCATTAAATTATATTTTGAAATACTTGTATTCAATTGCTTTATGAAAACAAGTTCAAACTTTCAATAAATAGAATATAAAACAACTTAAATAATTAAACTTCTAGACGCTAGATGGCAGCAGATTTACATCCTCTGCAGCTAAAAGAAGAATGAAACCCTGGCTATGACTGAGGATGAGAGGATACAGTGAGTCTAGCAGCTTTTAAAGCTGATGCTTTAACATATTTTGGTTTCAAAACAAATGAACCGTCACAACTTCATCAAGAGTCATGTGGTCTGTAAATTCTGCAACACCAGAGTAGAGTACTCGACAATACTACACATATATATTTTTAATTTTCTATATCCAATATTTGTTTTATTTTAGCCATTCAATTCAAAATAAAATGTTGATACTTTTATGCCAAAATCCTATATTTAAAAGGCTACGGATTTAGAAAATGTACTTTTTTAATTATTGGAATAAGAATCGTCTTTTACACAGTTTGAGATTCTTTCGTTTTGAATTTATTCATTTTAAACTGAATCCACCTTTCAATATGTAAAATTAAACTATTCTAAAAAAAACCTAACAGTTCAGTAAAATAATTCAAAGTTTCATGATTTAAAATGTTAAATTCCAACTAAGAAATATATTGATATACTTCCATAGAACAGAAGAGAATAAGGAGGGAAAAGAAAAGAAGGAGAACCCACCCGCGCACCCGACAGCTGCGAAAACCCAACACTGGCCGTAGTGGACCGGCCCGCTCTCGCTCCACTGACGCAGGATGTCTCCGCTGCCGATCCAAGTTCCCGGATGAACGCCGCCGTCATAGTCGCTCCAGGAGCCGACGATCACGCCGCTGTCATCGTTGCTGTTGATCTGATGAAGGTCAAAGTCAAACATGTGCGAAGAACTACGAACAAAAGTTTTTTATTAGTGTCGTTTAGTACAACTTCAAATTTAGTTCAACTAAACTCACTGCTTCTTTAGACCCGCAGTCGTCAATATGAATGCATGTGGTCATAATGTTTCGGCCTCATTAGTGTGGGATAAAATCCGAGTGAACAAAGAGGTTCAGAACATTGAGAAGAAAGAGTTGGAGCCAAATAACACGGAACAAAAGTTATCCCGGTCGCCATGACAACCTTTTCACCCCCTTCAGTCATTTGCATTCACGCAGCACTGGACCAGAACATACCATTGCACTCAGAACTCGGGTCACATAGACCGGGTTCCTCCGGGCCGAGCAGTCCTGGTCGGCGTCAGATATGAACTTGGGGTTCTGGTCCAGGATCTTCAGGCAGATGTCCAGGATGCCGGACTCGAACTGAATATTGACGAGAAACAAAGTTTGAGACACAAAAACATTCTTTTGATCCAGGTTCTCCATCACCTGTCCGAAGTTCCACGGGATTCCTTTGATCCTCTTCCAGGTCCCCCTGAAGATCTGGCCGTGCTGGGACAGGACGTACTCCTGCCTCTTCCTCTCGCTGCGCATGAACACGGCGTCGTCTGCACACGTTGACACGCGTGACGTTGTCGTCATGACGACTGACTAACACTCGTACTCACGGGGGCACCAGGCGTTGAAAAGCAGCGTGAACTGTCCCAGGTGGGTCTCCTGGCCATCCTGGTCCACCGAGAGGTTGTAGACTCCGATGGGGGCGTCGGGGGAGGAACTGATGCTCACGGAGATCCTCCTGTCGGACTCGGACTCGTCGGCCACTCGGGACGCGCTCCACTGCGTCTCCGATGTGGACTCGCTCAGCCCGAAGACCACCCGGGTGTCCGACTCCTTCCTGGGCAGGGGTCCTGGGCACACCCGGGAGACAGTATAGAGGTTCATTTAACCAGGGGCATCTTTGAAAATTCAACAAAATTCAATTATAACTTCTACTTCCATAGAAAACATCTAAACCCATGTTAAATATTAGTTTGAACCAATAAATGATAAACATTAGGTTGAAAAAGACTAGCATTACTTAAAACAAAAAAAATAATAAAATCTTGATCCAAATATTGAACACCATGTCTTTTTCACTACAATGTAGCAATATTTAAACACATTGGCTATTAAATCAATGGTTTTATTTGTTGTCATGGTTCCTTTATGGGTTACAGTTCAATTAAGTGTGTATTTAATAAACTATTTTGATTTATTTGCTTATTAACATGCTAATATTCAGTGTTTGTTCTTTTGTGTTGCAATTAAACTTCTGGACGCTAGATGGCAGCAGATTTTACATCCTCTGCAGCTAAAAGAACAATGGAATCCTGGCGATGACTGAGGGCGAGAGGATACAGTCGGCTCAAGGAGCAACATCACAGTCAAGTACTCGACAATACTACAAATATATACTTGTTACTACAATCACGATATATCGTATCGTTGATTATTGTCCCTGAATCACTGATGCGTATTCTTACTCAAGATTCTTTCCAGTTTCTCACATAAGACAACTTTAACCAGAGCAATACTGAAAAGTACCAGCTTCTACGATGAACGTCAGGTTTCCTCTGGGCGATCCGACGTCTCCTGCGGGCGCGAGCAGCAGGCTGACGGTGAAGGGTTGACCTCTGCGGACGATCAGTCGCTGGTCCGGACACTGGTCCGTGCGGTGGCTGCTGTTGTTGCTCTTGATGTTCAGGTCACAGCCCTCGATCTTCATATCTACGCAGGTAGTTTCTTTAGTCAATTTAAAAACTAAAAGTTTCAATAAAAATAAGCGTTTAAACACTTAATTGAATAATTAAAAAAACAATCTAGCTCAGTATCTTTCTGGAGCAGTGAAGTTTGCACTGGAGCATCAAACCATTAGGATGATCAAACGTTCTCACCCTGATCCATGTCTGAAGCGTCCACGAGGGTCCGAGCGCTCTGCAGCCTGAAGATCCCTCTCTCTGGGGTATTTGTAGCATGTGAAAGCCGATAGGGACGCCCCCTTCTGTCCACTCGTCACATGAGTCATTCTGTTTTTAGTCGGGAGGAGAAGTTGGCAGCACTTCTTCACTCAGACCTACAGCTATTGTGCACTATTTTTACTCAAAGAGATGAATGGACACAGACCAGCGTCTCACTGTTGCGTAAGTTTTTCTACGTGATTTGTATTCTTTACCATCAGTTTCTCGTTAGCTCACTTATTTTCTGAGTTTGTCCATTAGAGCAAATATTTCTGCTTGAGTTTATAAAAAACAATGAAAACTTTTTCAAAAAACTATAGTAAAAAAGTACTTGTGACAAATCAAGCAGTTTTAGTCTTAAGAAGTCGGAAATTAAATAAAATGGTCTTTAAATTGGTCAAAAATGTGCCGAGTATTTCCGAGCAGCTCCTAAAATGAGGAAGCGAACACCTCGTGTGTGATCGTCGCAGTCGTCTGGTGCTCTTTGACCACTTTGTGGAGAGGAAATGAGAACGAGACAAAGAGGACGAAGGAAGAAATGAAGAGACAACACAGTGAAGGTAGAAATTGAAAATGTATTTCTGCAATGAATCAATAAAACAACGAGTGGACCCTCAACAGCGTCACCTGCTGGTCGTCCAAGTGGTCTTTCCCTGAATCCTAAAACATCTTCGGAAGACGAATCTTACGAAGCGTCTCGTGAACATGTGCCTCACATGTACGACGACAAACAACGATACAAAAACAGCATTTTGTAAGTCAAACAGTCCCTGGAGCATAAAATCAAACACTTGAAGGAGGAACAAGAAATAATTAAAGTGAACATTCAAACCTCCTGATTGCTTCTTTCAACCATGTTCAAGTCGTTGTGTACTTCTGATCGTGAACTCAATTTCTACATCAGTTCAGATGTAAACGTAAGACAAGAAAGCAAAAATAATTTAATTTTAAAAATCACATGTCACTGCCCAGAAATACATAAAGTATCTTTTGAACATTCAAATGTATTTTGTCATCATAGACACCTTGTGACACACTTCCGAAAAACGCACACATCACACCTCACACACATACAACACACACACACACACACACACACACACACACACGTCCACAGCCTCGTGACCAGACGAAGCTGACACCCGTGTGACCCCAAACCACCAAAAGTCAGGAAATGTGGGTGGAAGCAGGTGACCTCTGATGACCTCAATCTGAAAGAAGGTCAGACCACAGATCAATGAGGGTCACCTGAGGTCAGTGATAGGACGAGTGCTGACAGTAAACAGATGATTAAGAAGGAAAAGATGATGAAATAGTGACACGCGGACCAGGTTTACCTTCTGCAGCTAAACTTCTGTGGACTTCCCGATTACGTCACTCTGTAAAAAGTGTTTTTTTTTTTTTATATGATTGAAAATGTGAAGATGTTTAACTTCTATACCTGAGCATGTGGTGGAGGCTTGTGTGCGACTGTGTTATTCTTCCTCATGACGGCTGGCGACGCCTGAATCCTGAGGCTCGGCGTCCGAGACAGAGGCGGGCAGGACGTGCAGTTTCGGGGAGCGAACGACGAGTCCCTCACGTCTGCCCCCGGAGCCAACAGGACGCTGCCGTCCAATTGGTTGAAGCACTCGGCATCAGAGGACTCGCTTTCTGACACTGAAAAAAAAAAACGACGTTATTCAGAGCAACTCAGCAACTTCTTCACTTGAATGAATAGAAGTAATTTCCCGTTTAAATAATTTACTGCAGTAAACAATACCACCACTAGATGGTGCCAAAAATTCCGTTACTTGGCCTTAGCTGAATTGTTATCCCGAATAAAGAGAAAATAATCCAAATCTAATCCAAACAATCATAGATTCTTAATTATACGATTTTTTTTTAGTAATAGATAATCATCTAGAACTCACTGCGAGGGTGATGTGCATTCCTCCAACCGTCACATTCTTGGTCCAGGTGCTGGTGAAGGTGATGGTGGTTGAGTTCATTGTCGGCCTCGGGCGAGAAGCAGGCGCCCGGGCTGGTCTCCGACCCGTGCGATCGATTACCGGCGTAGGAGGCGGGAGGCAGCGAGCCTCGCCCGGAGGAGGAGGACGACTGGCTGATGGCGGTGGAGGCCGTGCTGCCGGAGCCGACGGAGTGTGGCCGCGAGAATTCTACACTCCTGTGTGAACAACACGCCACAGGGACTGACACACACAAGATGTCATCGAAGAGAAAATCATGAGCGGCGTGAGCGGGTGAGCAGCAGGTCGAGCAAATGACTGCAACAACTTGTTTAGTGACGACAAAAAAAAAATACAGCGCTTGGAGACACTCACTTCTCCCTGGAGCGGCTCCGGCGATGGAGCGGTCTCGGATCGCCGCCTCGCTCGGGTGGATGTCCATGAAAGGTTTGCGGCACAAGCCCATGAAGACTCGCTCCTGCATGCGCAGCTCTGCAGTCGAACCTTGGATTAATCAATGGATTTCAAGAAAACCTCCGACCAGTCGCCGTTTACCTCGACTGTACGCCGCCTGGTCCCACAGAATCCTCTCCAGATCTGAGGTCCAGGCCTTCTTCATCTCCATGCTGGGAGCCTTCAGAGTGTACGTGTCCTGACTCTTCCTACGGCGGAACCAGATCTCGAAGCAGAGGCCGCTCACGCCCGAGTTGTGGGTCATCCCGATATCGCACGTCTGTTGAAAGACGGAATTCTTCGAGCGGTGCGACGTCATTTTTTTCCCCTCACAGCGTGACCCGACTTACCTTGAACGACTGCTTGTAGACGTAGACGTCGTTGCCAACGTCGGTCTTCTTGGTCTTGCTGAAGAGAACGAGATGTTCGAAGAGAAAGACTCGACGGATGCATTTCTTCTTCCTGAAGAAAACGGTGAATTCGTCCTGACGAATCAGCTGACCCTGCTCCTTCAGATCCACCTGAGGAGGAACAAGATCATATATCGGCAGCATTACAATATTACATGAATTTTACCTTTAACCTTAACCTTGATTATTTTAGTAAAAATGTAATTTTTAGCATTTTTCTGAATAATTTAAAGTAATAATTTCTATTGGAAAGGTTGATTTTTGTTTTTATAATTCAAGTGACTAATGATTTTTTTTAACACTTAGTTTGATATTCCATTTCCAATCAATCCAAAATAGACTTTCTAAATTGTATTTGTGCCCTTTAAAATAAATATAGAAATGTTGGTTAAAAGTGGAAACATTCTCACTTTTAATTGTATATTAAAATATCAAACTTTTTCTAAATTAAATATTCTTTAATTTATTATCTTTTAAATTCAATACAGCATGTTGGTAAAACTAGTGTTGTCGATTTTTTTATTTTATTAATTATTGATTTTATTTTATCATTTTTGTTTATACAGTTCTATATACTACTATTATTATGCTTTATTATTTTATATTTTAAAATACTTCACTGTATCTAACGTGGGAAGAATAAATGTGTATAAAACTGCTCAGACACTCACGTCACAGTCTTGAATGGCATCCATGGTCAGCAGGTCGTTTCCGTGTCGCATCTGAAAGCGAACGAGCTCGGCGGCCTCCTGGATCTCGGCTCGTTCCTGCTTCATCACGCTGCCCATCAAGTCGGGGACCGACCCGGACTCGCTGGTCCTCGAACCCGGGTCCTGGGTGATGTTTTTGCATCTGTGCGAGCTGACCAGGGCCAGCGTGTCCTGCAGCAGGAGGCTGTACTTGCTGATCCTCTGGATGGGTCTGAGGAGGTACGACGAGAGGTCCATCAGGTCTCCGAGCTCCTGCTGCTTTTTCTGAGCCAGGAGCAGAAAGAACCGTTTTACAGAAATGATCAAATAAAATATTTTTTAAAGGGATTTGCAAAATGGTAGGACATTTATACTGTGATTTTTGTGAAGAAATTTCCAAAGAAAGACTGTACACAGAAATAAATGCCTAAATATCAATGAAGGTAAAAAGGAAACATATTGGAAATCGATAAATATGAGCTTTAACATGTCATTTGTCACATTTAATTTTAATATAAACCATAAAAACTAGGCGTCATTGTTTGACATAATAAAAATGCAGTAAATCATATTTTAAAAAGGGAGAGAGAGTCTGGCTTATCAGTAAAATAATGGCTTCCCTGTGGTTTATTTTTAAATAAAAACCTTTAAAAACTTAAATTATATATTCAGGTAGATCTAACCTTGAAGATGTCGTGACGACGATGAAGTATCAAGGCATCAGATCGAGGTTTGTTCTTGCTGTAGAGAGCGTACAGGCCAAAACTCTCGCTCTAAACAAAGACGATCGATCAGCAGATATTAAACTTCAAGGTTTTCAAATCATCCGTCGTCTACTCACGTGTCTGAGGAAGCAGCGAGCCACTATGACGGGCTCTCTCTGGCAGGCCTCCAGCTCCGGCAGGAAATATCGACTGTGGAAGTCGTAAAGTTTCTCCAAATTACCAAAAATGATCCCCCTTTTGCCGCGCAGGTCCTGAGGAATGTCCGGCCTGTCCAGCAGGGGGTGGTAGTGGGTGAGGATGTAGCCGAGCGAGCGCACGTACTCTCTCTCCGTGAACACCAGCTCGTCTAAAACTCTCTGCAGCCTCCTGAACACATCGAGAACATCTTTAACATGGAAAACAGCTGAAGGAACGTCCATTTAGGACATGCAGACTTGAAACACTCGAGATAAGGCTTGTCAAACTCAAGGAGCTAAAATATTTTTATATAAGAGGGGTTTAACAAAATGTGTTTTTACTACACTACATTTAAATATGGCGATAAATGCTACCGTATTAATACTCAACAGCACTTTGTTTTCTAAAATTCAGAATTAACTGCAAATATTCTCTTGATTTCGATTAAATTTCTACTCTTGTAAAATACAAATGTGATTCTGATGTTATATTTTGGAGGATCAGTTCATCTCAACATTGAAACCAATCATATCTGTTCTTATCTTAACCACTTCATGAGTCTTTACAGGAATGCACATTGATCTATTGGAGTAAATCATTTGTGGGCTACATAAGGGATTAATAAAGTAAAATCCAATGAATTCAAATAAAATATGAGATATTACCATAAAATGGCATATAGATAAATAATGCATAAATTAATACAAATAAAATATACTTTTAACAAAACAATTTCTGGATCATTATTTGTTTATTTAATGCATTTTATTTTTGTTAATTCATTAATTATCCTTTATTTATTTAGATGCCATTTTATGGTAAAGTCTCATTTTATTTGAATGTAATGCATTTTATTTTTTTAATCTCTTTTTGCCCAACTCTAAATCGTATAACTTCACTTTTGTATTCCGTTACACTGGCAATAAAGGTTTTCTGATTCCAATTCTGACAAATAACGTTGAGTTTGACACATGTGCTCCACACTACTTGGACACATCTTGCTACATGCTTAGGAACAAGACATGGACTAATGAGAAGGCAGAGGCAGCTCTACCTGATGTGTGTCACTGCAAGCTAGAAGACGGAAGAGCCCAACATATTAGTCAAACATACAGTGTTAGAGTTTAAACCAAAATCTCCGGAGAAAGTAGATTCAAGAGATCTTCAAGCAGCGACTTACAGGGCAGTGCCTCCACTCTCCGGAGGGCTGGTGACTCCGAACACTCCTTCATATCGTCCAGCGGGAAGACTGGAGTGTTTGCTGAGCAGAGCGGAGTTTCCTCCCGCAGCACCTGGTTCACTCCTGAACGAGTTCTCGGAACAGAAGCTGCCGTGACGGGAGATCTGGAACTTCTGCGCCTCCTGCAGGACGCGGCACGAGGGCTGGCCGTGGTGCGCGCAGGAGGACGGGGATCGCCGCTCCGGAGGTGTGGACGGTCCTTCTACTCCGACAGGGCGAGTGTCCTGGCTCGCAGATCTGGCCTTAAGACCTCGGCTCCATGGAAACCACTGACAGCCGACCGTGTGCGACTGAGAGAGAGCGGCGGCGTCTCTTTCACTCCTGGCTCGGGTCGCATGTCTCCTCCTCGTCTCTTTGTCCGCTCCTTTAGTCGGCCTAATAAACCATTTTACAACGACTTTACAATATTAGATTCAAACTATTATACTTCCTTTATAACTACCTAGTAGATGGTGGAGTGACCTTTGACCCTTCATTTGCTGCAGCTTCATCTTCATAGCCGACGTCACATCTGGATGTACGTCTCGGGCTGCTGTTGCCAAGAATCGGTCTCCTCTTGTCCAAATCCACGGCTCCTGACACGATGCTCTCCCACTGTGGGTGCTGAGGTCCAGGAGTGGACTGCACCAAGCTCTGCCCAGCAGGTGGCGCCGTCTGAGCGGCGGCGATCACCACATCGATGTAATGATGTTCACAGCAGCCGCTGGACTTGGACCTTCTGCGATGGTCCTCCAGCTGGATCCTCTCGTGTAGCTGCTGCTGGGCCTCCTGGCACCTCAGCCAGGCGGAGTTCCAGATCTGCATCCCCCTGGAGCCGCACATGGCGCCCGCCTGAGCCTTCACGTCCTGAAACCGTTCAGCGCTGAACTGAACAAACTTGTTCTGGTACGAATGGAGAACGGAGTCGTTGTTATTCGGTTCATGAGCTTCAGCAGGAACTTCAGGATCCGTGTTCTGTGGCACCGCTTGACTGATGGTACAGTCCTGTGAGTCCTGCGCCGCAGACGGATGCTTTTCTAGATACTCGCTACATTCCTGAGCCAGAGCGGAAGCCTGTAACAAGTAGAAGAGAAGTTGATGAAATAATGTGAAATTACATTTAAATTAAATTTGTCACACAATCACAAGGGCCGAAAATGTTTTTGCAATGCAAGTCGCAAAACTGTCAGGAGGTACGACTCCAATTAAATTGGAGAGTTGATTTTTAAGTATAATTGTAGACATCAATAATCTCCTAATCTTAAACAACTTTGTAGGTCACAAAATTAAACTGAATCTACTTCCACCAAATCATAAGGTGAGCCACATAAAATGACTTCAGACTTGGTCCCTGGGCCTCGAGTTTGCAAATGTGATCTAAAATATATAAAACATGGATCAGGAGGTTTGCCTAGGATTCACTCTATATATTAAAACTGGTGTTCTGAGAGCATCTACAAGCAGGTGGAACCAAAGTAGTCATTAGATGTCAAAAATGTTGTCCGTAAGATGTCATTTCTACACCAGACAATGGTAAGTCATTAACCTGGTCACAAAAGTCGCACACGTTGACCATGATCTGCAGCTCCCGGCCACAGGCCTCAGCTCTGCACAAGAAGTCCTCCAGTCCAGACTTGAAGGTGGAGACGAAAGTGCCGAAGACTTCAGTCTCTGGATAAGAGAGTCCGGTCTGCTGGAGTCGCTCAGCGTCAGAGGCTATCGACATGGCGTGGTGTCTACGGTCCTGCAGCATGAGAGAGCTGGTAAGCAGGAGCTGGTCATCTCAGCACGAACACTTGTGTCAACGCACGTTTGCTTCGATCAGAAAAGCCGTGAAACTGTTGAGGATCTGCTCCAGCTGGTCTCCCGACTCCTCCACAGACTGGGCCTCCAGCAGGTGGCGCTCACCCTCTTCTTGAAACCACTGCTGCATCTGAGGAAGAAATTAATTTCAAAGTATGTACAAACAAAAACACATAGACCTTTAAAAAAAAAAAACCTGAGCGAAGTGTCCCTCCATCTCTCGGAGTTGCTGCAGATACTGGAGATGCTCCAAAGATTCGTTGGACTTCTGAACGACGACATGAACCTGCTCCTCCACGTGGTTGTACAAGCTAGTCAGCGAGTCCACAGCATCACTATATTCATGAGAAATAGGAATTTAATCTTCAAAATAAAACAGTTAGCAGCTTGAACAAAAAATATAATTTATTCGCATAATTTGTGCAACCATGTACTTTTCTCCTTTCGCTCAAAGAAATTTTATTTGTTGTGCTTTCAATAGTGTAGAATAAATATTTTATATTTAAAATAAATAATATTTAGCTTACATTCTACTGATTTAGTCAACCCTACAACACATATCACAAACTGATGACCAGGGGGTTTAATCAAACTGGATAAAAGTTCATGTTGATATGGTGACCTATAAAGATGCCAGTGTTTAAGATGAGATGAATGAGAATATAAACAATTATACAGCGATTTCTAATAGCAGTTTAACTGACGTTGATGGGAATTTGATTCTGCCTGTTAAAGACAGTTTGGTAAAAATACAATTTGTTTGACCCACGACCGAGAGTGCTTAAACATTATCCCCACTTACGATTAAAATGATGTCAATTACTGGGGCACCGTACATGCAAAAAAAGAAAAAAATAGTGAGTACTTACCTAAGGTTTTCACAGTGGGGATATTTAAAGTCACTCTCCTTCCTCAGTCGAACCAGGATGGCCCCGCCCTCTCTCTGCAGTCCCACCAATCGACTGTCCTCCAACACGTCCTTCATTAAAGTCTTCTGGTTCAGTATGCATCGATTCACCGACTGTAGACGACATTTAAATACAAATTTATCTTTTATTTAATTATTTTAAAAGACATTTGGGGTAGAAAACAAACTTAAATCACCTGCACCGAGTCCAGACAGTGAGGTTCCTCCAGTTTCCTGATGGCTTTCAGCAGCAGACCTGAAGCTTCGTGAAGGTCGCACACAAAAGGAAAGAGTTTCTAAAGAATAAAAATGAATTCACAATTATTAACAACGGCGCTGAAGACATGACGAGAAAGGCTAATGTTGCACCTGGTGCAGCTCCATCCAGTCACAGTAGCTCGGAGAAAAGGTTCCTTCCAAGCGGGCGCTTCGTTGATTCTCCTCCACGATCTTCATCAATGCTTTGGGTGAAGTCACTACATTGGTCTATTTCATAGGATAGGAGAGGAACACGTGTCACTGATATTAACAACCTGCCTAGGAATACTAGCTAAAGACGAAGATTCAAATAGAACAAGAACCTGGATGCCAGGACAAGTCTCTGGTCTGAAGCGGTTTCCTTTGTCCACCATGAGAACCAAACTGTTGACAGCTTGAGGGTTTTGTTCCTGCGACAAAAGCATCAGAATGTAAATAAATCTAAAAGATTAAATTTAATCTAAAGATGAATTATATCATTATTCTCACCTGTAGTGACATCAGAGCTTTGTAAAGCTGTGGTTGTGGATTCATCTTCCTTGCATCGAAAATCAGAGTCAACCCAGACATTCGAATCTCTCTCCTGAAGACACGGACGGACAGAAGAAGTATTTGTTACTTATTCATTTGTTACAATTGCAGATGATGAGATTTTTTTATTTTCACCTTGTGATGGTGTAAAAGTAGAGCAGCATGTGCACGAGTTCTTGGCTGGTAATGTTTGACCTCCATCCAGGGTGGTCTCCATAAATCTCCACGATTGCTCTGCCCGTCTTGTCTCGTCCACCTGAGGAGTCGCGGGAAATAAAAGTTCAGAATCTTCTCATCTAATTTTAAAGACAACCGTTTTAGTTTTTTAAAATAAGATCCAAAATTACCAGTTATAACAGCCACTCCTTGTTGGAGCGGATGAGTCCTTGGGTCAGGGGAACCGAGGGGAAGGTGATTGGGTCTTGGACGTGTCGAAGGTTGATGGTTCCCCTGCATCTCTGTCGTTTGAGGTGGAACGAAAACTGTCTGGTTCCCAGTTTGGACTTCTGATTTAGGATCTTGAAATAAATACATAAAATCAGAATATATATTTAAGAAAATGTGATAAAAATAAAAACCATTACCTGGAGGAGGAACTTTCCTTCTGTTGATCTTTGGAGAGACGAGTCTGAAGGCCGTGCTTTTTTTACATTTGACCACATGCAGCTGAGGAATCTCTGCACAGGAGTCGGCAGTTTCCCGTCTCCTGACATTTCGACCCTCAACAATTACCAGCTCACACTTCTCTGAGGTTTCTACCACTGCAGTGGAGAGGGACGAGCACCTGCCGTCTGGCACAGACTCCCGTCTGCGCTGAGGTTTGGAGAAATTGGCCGTCACTCCGGTCGAACTGGTTCTTATACGTGGACCTGCTTGAGGATCTGGATCACCGCTACTTCTTCCCAAAACCTCACTATTAGGGCATTTTGAGCGACTCTGTTGGATCAAATCTGGCTGAGAGGAGACAGAAGGATCCTTGTTAAAAATAATTTTAGATTGGTCGTAAAAAGGATGTTCCCTGAAAGCCGCGGCAGAGGTTTGAGGTGTAAACTCTGCACTCGTTTTCCCATAATCCTCACAAGGAATTGTGAGTTTTGCATCTGCTGGTTTCCAGCAGGGAGCAGAGTTCTGTTCTCCAGACTCTTGACAGATTAATCCATTGACCGGAGGTGGTCGGTGTTGCATCCCAAATTCATGCCAAACTATTCCAGTGTGACGCTCCTCTGGTTCTCTCAGAAAAGTTGCATCCTCTTCCACCACAGTCATCATCTCCCTCTCGCCCTTCCTTCCGACGTTGACTGGGTTTTGCAGGGCGGCCTGATAAGAATCTCTGTATCGACACCTCAGCTCCTGCGCTTTGGTGACCTTTGCCCCCTGCTTTCTCTTCATGCACGGCGTGCAGGGTTTCTCCAAGAAGCGGACCGTTCTGACACACTGAGAGGCTTCTGCAGTGCTAGGGTCCGGATGATGATTATAGGAATGATGGTGAGGCGCTGACACGGGTACGGGCGGTTCTGACCAGCATGTCTGAGGTGTGGTGTGTGATTGAACAAGTGGTCTTTGTGTTGTCATGGGGGGCTCCACTGGAGGGTGATGGTGTCTTGGTCTCTCCATTTGAGTGATATTCGATTTCTGCTGTCCCTGTAGTCGTGTGTCAACTCCCCCGAAGAGCAGAGTTGCCTGCAGAACATCAATATAGTCCCCTTCTGCAGGGACCTGTCCAGCTGTCTCCCTCCTGTCCCCCTTTTGGGGATCGACTTCTTGTGGAATTGTTGATTTTGTGTTTTCACAGGAGCTTGTGGTCATGTCTGACCTTGCCCAGGTCTGTGGAAACGGGTCCAATGAACCAACAGTTTTCGTCTCTGCTTCAGCCCCTACTTTGCTGGCAGAAGAGTCGCTATTATTGACAAGGCGGAGGGAGACGGCGATGCCGTGCTTTGCCGGGCAGATTCTTGTCTGCACGGAGAAAGCAGGAGGGTTTGTGGACGTCGAGGTTTGACCGGTCTCACGGTTCTGCTTCGGTGCGCCTTGAATTAAAGATGGACGAAGAAACGAAGGAGAGGAAAAGTGAGGAAGAGAAGGAGAAAGCTGAGAGTATGAAGAATGGGAAGAGGCCATACTACTCGGTGCACGCTTGGGTTTTGCCAAAAAACACGGCAGGGCCACTCGTTCCCATGGAATTCTCACCACACCCTGCTCTGTGGAGAGGAGGCAGTGGCGGAGTGGGGTCCCATCGCGGCCCTGGTTGATCTCCACCAGCCAGTCGAGGCTGAATATGCAAGGGTATAAAGCCTCTGGGACGGGTGTCTCCTCGACTATTTCTGAACAAAGACCCTCCTCTTCCAGGAGGCTGCAGACGAGGATGCGGGCGGATTGGTCACAAAACGGAGCCACCTGGAGGTAGAAGTCCCCAGGCTGGAGTAAGAAGGGTTTTAAAGGAGCGAGCTGGACTACAACTTTGTCGTGTAGACAGAGGGGCCAACCCTCACAGGCAAACAGGACATCGGAGTACTGAGCCTGGAACAAGACAGACAATTAATTTCCCATCGTTCATACATCTTCACTGTTCATACTTACACATGCTGCCTGTTGAACACTGTCCAGAATATGCTTCGCTGGAACCAGGAAGTCCAGCAGACATTTCAGGGCGTCACCCTGATACCGACCGTCGATCACCTGGAACAGCTGGCTCAGAAGAATTGGCGCGGTAGACTCAAAAGGGGGGTACAACACTGACAACACGTTCTGGATGGACCCCTCAAGAGACTCAAGGCTCTGAAGACACAAGTACAAAACATTAAATACCGATGTTTCGAGAAAATAAATTAAATATCTATTCAACGATCCCTGGAACACCTAGACAATCACAACCACTACAACACGTATTAGCTTTGACATAGAACATTTGAGTAAACGGGGTGTGATGGCAGCTCTCAAGGCCAACGAGCCTTCGGTCTACAGTTTCACATTCCCTTTGACCTGAACTCGTGGACCGCAATAGCCGCTTTTAGGATCGCCTTTATTTAGCCCGGGCGACGGCAGCAGCAGCAGCAATCCACTGGGGTTAATGTATGTTCACGCCCAGCAGACCCTCTGCAGGGAGATAAATGGATGCAGCACGGGGGACATCTGCAACAAGAAGTTAATGTTGTTCGACTATTATTAAAATCACGTCAGGTTTATTGGGAAAATAAAAATGTTCAAGTAGAGCTGAACATAAACCAAGGTTTTAACCGTCTCCTCGATGAAAAAAAGGCTAGAATACATCATTTTGGAAAGCAAGAAAGTCAGTATTGGAGCCTGAATGACTGACAAGCCGGATCATCCATCAATGCATTGTTTTCTCAACAGAGTCACAGGTTGCGGTCATCAATCTTAGCTGTCACCAGGCTGGAGGTAGAGTTGCTTATAACGGCGACAGCTTTGACCCATCAACAGCTGACCCGAACTCATGTTCCTTTCATTTGGTCGACATACAAGTATGAATCACTTTTATATTTAAGATTAAATCATGTTTTCCTATCGTACAAGATTAATTATCTAATCATAAACATCTCAAACATTTTCATGCAACATAGTGTCAGCTCACTATATTGACAAACACACGAGTTTTGCCTTCGCCCTAGTTCGGGAACGTTGGCAAACTGACTGTAAATCATGACAACTCGGTATAAACATCAGCTCGCTCCCACTGGGCCACTGAAATAAACGCTTACATTACTGTGGATAAGATGTCCCAGTGTGGGAGCCGAGGACAGTTGGAATATCTCTGTCCAGTATCATTATGAAACAGAAATAGTCGTCGTGCATACCGCATGTCAAGCTAGTTCCTGCCCGGATGAGAAGTAAGCATTTAGTGCTGAAAAAAACAAAAAGTCTGCGATCAGGGCAAGGTAAAACCAAGAGCCGACTTTTCATAGACCTTTTCTGTCCTGTGAAGGGGCTGATGGTATATATCATTTTGACCAGTGTTGAGAACATTTTCAGTTTGTTTACCCAGAGAGTTATCTGAAGCCAAAAAAAAAAAAATCAACAGTAATCTGAAGTTGACAGAACTCTTGAAGATACTGATAAAGCCAACAAACACTGAAAGTAGATACTTCCTGTGTGTCTGAAGTGTGTCAGCTTTGAGATCATCATCTTCCTAAACTCATGAGATTATATCATCCTTTTTTTTTTCCCCACCCAATTTTTGGTTGGACAGCAAGAAAAATCCCTCTTCTGGCTTCGATCTAAAGTTGTGAAATTCAGATAAGCAGGAAAATTCTAACCTCCTGGTTGAGTTTGATAATAATATCATAAGATATTTTTCCACAGTGATGTTAAAAAGAGTGTCACTATTATAAAGAACCTTAAACTTTGTTTTTTTCCCACCTACATAGTCTTAAAAGTTGCATAAATGCAGGAAAAGGGTTTTGACAAGTGAAAATAATCTTTATCATTCAGTCACCGGTTACCTCACCTGAGGTGGTGAACATGAGCCAAATGACACCGAAGGTCGTAAACACAGGGATGAGTGTTAGGACTACATGACCACATGGGGCTCCAGACGAGCCAGACGGGATAGTTATGAGCTTGACTGGGATCAGTCTGAGGAGGGCAAACACTCATCATGGCGGCCTTGATCGGCAGATGCGTTTTAACGTGGCCATGAGGAGAGAACTGCACTTAAGTCATTCAAAACACGTCAGAGAGTTATGAACGAGTGGAAGCGTGCGTGTCATGTTATTATATAAAAGTGCAGCTTCCATCAACAGAGTGATCTGTAATTAACTCGCGTCTGATGGTTATCGTCGCACTTTCAGATTAAATGAACATGTGGGCACTTCAGACACTTCAGATCAGAGAAACCAAGACCATCCTATGACTTTTGGAAACTGTTGCCATTGAAAAATAAACTTTTATAATGAGAGGAAACGCTAAAAATAACATTTTAAAATTAAGGCATTTGATTTGCATTACTTAAGATAATTCCAGAACATCAAAATTCAGGAATGTTTATTCAAGTCCCTCAACAGGAATTCATTAAATAATTCAAGGCCGACTGTTAATTTTGAGACGGTTGCGAGCGATGTCATCCAAAACAACACAGTGCACATCAAATAATCTCTTAAACCAGCGACAATAAAACGATTTCTTCGGTTAAAATGCTTTGTCACACTTTCTAGGACTTGTTGTGCTGGAGGCGTCAAAAGCTGCCTTTATATAATCATGCTAATAAGTGACAACATGTAAACCCGGGGGATGGAGAACAAACTACTCAATGACCCTCGAGTACGATTACATAACGCCGTCTTGAAGGCTGGTGAAGATGAAAGCTGGTATGAAGAAAAACAAACTTTTTAGAAATGCTGAATTTAGTTCAAACAAGCATTACATAATGTCTGCTATACACGCATGTTTGCATTTCATATAACCATTACCAGTTTTATTATGACCAAAGTTACTGTTAAATTGGCAGCACATGTCACATAAGTCTTATAAATACATGTTTACTTGTCAATTGCATCCAAAACTTGAACCATATTTTTCTTTTATATATCCCAATTTTCAGTATTATGTAGCCTACCGGACAGTTTGCTCAAATTAAATCAGATGCTCCTTTTGCTCTGCGAAACTCTAAAGATGCCAGTGTTTAAGATAAAATAAGCATCAGAATTATTGAAGTTAAAAAATATATATATATACAGAGGGTTAAAAAAAAAAGGTCTGTGGTTGTGATTAAGAAACTTTAAGAGATTTGAAAATAGTTTTTAGGTCAACGACTGAAACTGTTCAATAGATTTTGGAGACTTGCGTGATTGAGTTAAGTACTTATTTACATCAACCAAAATACAAAAAATATTTGAGGAACCTACGAAATGAGAAACCTTGAGGAAGGAAACATAAGGGCTGATTTCAAACTAAACCTTCACCACCTCTTTGTTGCGTCTCTAACTAAATAAATCTAAGCTTTTATTGTGAAAATCTATATAATTGCCAAACTAAGGTCTCCCATCAACCTTGACAAATGGGTCAAATATAAAGGCCGGGATCAGTCAGTAGAACTCATCAGAACAAGAAGAAGTCTCTTCACATGGAGTCTAAATCATAATTGGTGAACTTGTCAACATGGAAAATCTTCAGGGGACGTAGGTTGTAAATCCCTGCAGTGTGCAACATCCCGCCAAATAAATCTCATGCTTGACCAGGGCGGGCTTTTTTTTTTTTTTCGAAAGAAAAATTCACTCACTTGCATCACATCCTTCCAGTCGGAGTCAAACAACCTCAGCCTTATTTACAGACGGGACACACCCTCGGAGCAGACGCCTAAGGTGCGACGACACATTCAATAAGTTCATTCACAAGAGCCGGTGTTTGACTTTCCCCCGGTTATAATCCATCCGACACACACGTCCCAACATCTCTACCATGTTCGACGACCAGGATGATCTCCCTCACATTGGATCGGTTTTGCTGCTGCATGGCTCTCATGCCAAAGAGAGAGAGAGAGAGAGAGGGGGATCCAGGAAGGAGGAAGATACAGTGGCGGGTTTGTGAAATCGGCCCTTAATGCTCAGTAACCTGAAACCCTCACCTCGAGCCAAAACACTTTAGCACAGCAGTGGTTATGAGTAGCATGTATCCCATGAAGAAGAACATCATTCTGAGTAGGTCAGGAGCAAACATGGAAGTAGCAACTTGTATATGAATGAAACTGTACTGTACTGTAACAATAAATGTACGACCAAGTCACCATCTTGAACTAAATGTTTAGAAAAGTCTATTGAGCTCTACTGTGATCAACCAACTACAACAATCTGTTGCAAAAACACTAAAATATTGAGCTCTCCTCACTTGAAGACTCCAGCAGACTTGTCGCCAAATACCTCAGGTTCAAAGTAAAACTAGAGTCAAAAGTTACATGGCAACAAATAAAGAATATTCAAAGATCAATTATCAAGTTACCATGGTTTGTTCGTGCCGCTGTTGGTGTCCATCATATCTGTGCTGTTTAATATAGAAATAATCCCAGAAGACAAGAGGGAAAACTCTCCCGTTAATCCAGGGCAGGAATAGCGGTAAAGCCTTCTTTTGCAAATCCTCATCCGAGATTCATTTTCGTCAGTAATTTCTCCCGTTTTCCAACCCAGTTCTCTGCCCTCATCTCAGCTCCTGGGTTCGCTCTCAGTGCAGAGGAGGCGTTATGTTTGTCTGAATTGGGCAGCGTGACCTAACATGAGGAGCGTCGAGAGGAGGAAGGATAGGAGGGAGGGGGGGTGCAAGGAAGAGGAGGTGCATACATGAACCAGATTCACCGAGACACAAACAGTACCATTAATATTTATAAAAAGCTTAAAATAACAACAAACCCAACGACACAGCTATGTAGAGTGTTTGTGTCAAGTTCAAGTTGAGGTACAACATTTAAATCAGTTATATTTAACCATCCCAAAATAAAACAAATACTATAACCATACAATTAAGAAATATAATAGCAGGAAAAAGAACATTCCATTCAAATTATTGTAGGGTTCTTTGAGTCAACATTTAAACACTTAAATTCTTTAAATGTTTGTTTGGTGTCAACATGCGTTTACCTTGGCATTATCATAAACGTTTACAGAAAAATACCTTTGACAAACTAAAGAGTTTGGGGTGAAGAGGGTAAGCAATAAACATTCAGCTGTCAAGAAACGGCGACAATACTCCCATCTGTGAGTTTAACCAGGACGTGCCACGGAGAAAGGCTGCGACACAAAAGACACATTCTCTCTCAATGAAACATACAACAGCAATACATGTTTATTTCTTAACCAGACTTTTCATGAATAGCTGCGTAATTGTGTCTGTATCTCAATATATGAATACTGATATGCAAATAGCTATTATGGTCTGTATTTCCTTTAATAATATTTTTTTTTTTATAAAAGTCAAAATGTCAAATAAAGCATAAAGTTTTTTCTAGACCAGCTTGTTAATTTGGAACAGGACTGATTGTTGCTACTTTTTTCTTGGATTTCATTCACAAATCTTGAATTGTCTTTCCCCCTCATTACTCTACCAGTTTCCTCCAATTAGAACCGAAGCCCCTCATGTGCAACCAAATGAGTAATGCGCTCCTCTTGCCAACTAAGCAAAGGTTTTGTTTTTCCAGATAAAGCCAACATTGTACTGAGATTTTTAAGCCGACAGTAAAAAGATTTGTCTAAGAAAAACAAAGGGGGGGTGGACAAGTTTTTAAAAGCCAAAGTACCAATTGCAGATAATTGTCATGCGTAGAAAAAGATAAGTTTACAACAAAAGTATTTCATCACAGTGCATCTAAGAGCTGTGCGTCCTCTGCCTCAACTTATGTGTGGAAAAACAAGCCTGAGGACAAACATGTGTTGATGTTAAATTCTGCTGCTTTCACTGCACGGGTCTTTGCTGCTCTCATCCCTCCATCAACCTCCGGGGTCTTTGTGCACTGACTCGACTGGGTGACACAGCAAATGTGCAGATGTCCGAGACAAAGTGCTGGGGAGGTTTCTTTTTTTTTTTCCCTTCTTCAGATACGATTGCTCCGAGTGAGTGTTGCTCAAAGTGTCCTACCCAGAAGCTGTTGATTCGACTGGTTGCAAGTGAGGCATCGTCGTCCTCACTGTCTTTCACACACCAAAAGTCTCTCCCTCTTTTTCTGTGACTTCATTTCACTCATAAGTATTAGAAGCACGACATTTTCACAAATCCCCAATCTCTTACTTCTATTTTTTTAACCCAGATTTTATCAGGTCAGCACAGTGTGTATGAACTGAGACAAAATGAAAGAATAAATCCACAATATTCTGAGTTCTTAAAAAGAAATGTAGTGGATCAGAACAACTCTAAACTTCAACTACAATCATGGAAACAAAAACAAAAATGTTTTCTTACATTTCTAGTTGATTTTAATGCTTGGTACAACTTAAGGTACATTGGTTGGGTATTATAGTTTAATTTAAGAGCCGATATTTAAACGTATCCCTGGGTTTTTATTTTGTTAATAACCAAATGAACTCAACAAGAACAGTAAATACGATTTTACTTTGGTGGAAGAATATAAATCTCAAGTTTAAATTTCGTGAAAGGAAGAAAAGACAAATCAATCACTGTCTGCAACTGGATCTTCTTACAGGTATATTCATTTGTCTTCACCTGTCATCTTTTCTATTTATCTTCAGACTGAATGTCAACTCAACACCTGAGGAAGCATAAAACCTTCCAGTAAAACTATCCAGTTGCCGGTAACGCTTGTGAAGCCGACAACGCTGGTGTGTGTATCGTCATGAAATCGATCATTCCCACAGAGATGGAAACAAACGCACCTCAAGCGTCGCCCTGCTATTTATGTCCCCAGCATCCTCAGAACTCGAAGCATGCGTTGTTCTAAGCCAAGGCTTTGACTTGCTAGCACCTCATTACCATTCTACGAGGTTGTTAACATAGCAGGGAAGTGTTTGCACAAGAGGTCAGAGCGAGCTGTGAAAAACTTTTGTATGTGTTTTTTAATCCTTTTAGACACAACAAGACAAGTCTGGATGTAAATATGAGGGGGGAACAAATGTCTAGATTTTACCACTACATGCTGAAGGACACACAGCATACGAGACGGTGACGAGACGGCAAATTTAGCTACGAAAACAAAAAAACACTTTCTTTAGAATTAATAGTTTATGTATAATGGGATTTTTTTTAAACTCGTATATTGTTTAGTTGGAAAATCTTATTTAAAGCCACAAATTGGCTTCAAATTCAACTATTCAAGTGACGTTATTAAATCAACAAAAAACATGAACTCCCACACCCACTCATGGACCCTTGCAACCCATTCTACTAAGTGATGCGATTCGCAATGTAACCACTAGATGTCATCCAAGAGATTACCAGCACTGAAACTCAGATGTGCTGAGAAGATCATCATTAAACAATACGTTTACTTTGAGCACTGGTCTTGTGTGTTTTACTGTCAAAGAGCCATCAAATTGACAGTGGTTACTTTGTCTATTAGCGGTTCTTCACCTACTTGCGACTTCACACTATGCAACAGAAATTCAAACTATACCATCTCGTGTATACCATTAGGATGTCTACAACCCATTACTGCAGATGGACCCTAGAGATACAGGCTGAAAGATCAGCTACAGCTTTACAGCAAACACTTGAACAAAGACAAATTGACCCACTGGGACGGTCTATTTTGGCCTCCTTACTTCATGGTGCGACCCCAACTCCTGTCGAGTTCACCAAACCAACACATGTTGAAAGACAATGTTCTGAAAGAAATGACACTTAAAGTGATGGGTCACCGAGAGGAAGATCACTGGATGATATGTTGTGGAAATGAAGCTTAAAGGTCAAGCAACGTGAGAAAAGAAAAGTTAAAAATCGTATTATTTATTTCTTGCAAAAGATTTTGTTCATGTTCCAAATTGGAAACACCAAGAATGACGAGACGGCACCGTGTTGCAAAAATGATGGGGATGTTAATAAAAAGATGCCTGATGTCACTTCCCTTGTTGGTGGTCTGCAAGGGTCAGTTTCTCATGAACCACATCCTCCATTACTTCCCGTCTAGATGGGAACACACACATTCTCGGATAATAAAAAGGGGTTTTTCCTGTTTTTTTTTAACTTCCATCCATGACCATTTACAAATCCCAAATATGCCGCATATTTTAGTCCCTAAAAACATTTATAGAGCACAGAATAATTGGGTAAATGGTTTAAAGTTTAGATGACCACAGTTCCTGTGTCTACGTTTGTGTTTATTAGTGTTTAAAAATTGACAGTGCTATCTTTGTCATGGGTTTGTTTGTCGGATTATGCGGAAAATCTCAAATATTTCAAACAACATTTATTCCCAAGATAAGTTTGAATCTCGGTGGTATCGCGTTAAATCTACAATTACAGCCCATGAAGCTAAAACTGAGGGGACAGGTGATCCAACACAAACAAAATAAAAACTGGGTGGTAAGTGCTGACCTGAGATCTGCAGTTAGAACACAGCATATTCACCTGCAAAGACACAAACAATCTCCCCCCCCACCCACCTCCCGGCAGCTGGTCAAACAACACACACACACACACGCAAAAAACCTCAAGCCTCTTATTTATAACTTTGACCACACAACAGAGACGCAGAGAAGACGCAGACAGACAGAGACAGCTGCTTATAGGGGAGAAGATCCTGGTCACACACCAGGAACGTTGAATATTACAGGTTTGGAATTACACACATAGTAAGTCAAAGCTACTTAACTATGCCACAGCAACAATCGACTCTCTTTAAAGTGCAATAAAACGGTTACATATATATACACACAGAATGACAACGCTTTAACCAAAATGTGATTTTAAGGATTAAATGCGCGTTTACTGCATTTGAATTTTCATAAACATTCATTTACGCCATTGGAATTAATTTGCTTCTACCACATTAAGCAAAAATGGCAACATTATACTGTAGCCTGGTTAGTAGAACAAACACGTCGGTTAGTAAAGTGTTTTAAAGTTTTTCAGTGTCAAACTTGTTTGCGACTTGAAGTAACGTCGGCGTTCCTGCTAGTTCTGATTCAAAGCAGACACTCGGACACTTCATGTGAACATGTCTGCGTGTGCGTTCATCCGTGCACGGCAGTTTGTCAACACATCATACGTCTTCATGTAACTGACCTCCAGTGCCAAACCAGAGCAGATTCTCTCCCTTGACACTTCTGAATTAAATTATATCAGAATTATTCAGTTCAATTTACCACAAGTTTTCTACAATTTAACCTAGTAAACTGTTGATCAGGACAAGCATTTAAATATAAATACATATATATTGTTCCGTCCAATAGTAGCTATTTAACCAGGAAAATATATATGCATTTAAGTTTGTTGAAAAAAAGTTTTAATAAGTGAAAAATCGCAGGGAAAAGCTATTATAACTTACAAAATAAGCTTCTACTATGGAAAGATGAATATCATTAAACAAAAGGTTTTTATTTTAGTTGTGGGAACAAAGATGTAGACTTTTTTTTTTTTTTTTTTTAATAGAAACGGAAATTAATATACATTTATATAATAAATAAAAATAATTAATTTTTCCCATAACCAACTTCAGTGAAAGGGCTTCATTAATACAAAATAAAAGCACAATAAATGTCACTATTTTAGCTAATTGCTACAAGCTAACGCCAAACAATGTCAAACTACAACTATTTCGGGCGTTATTAAGAACTTTCGTCGCGATTCAGCATGTTTCTAGAAAAAGATTTTAAGACATTTAACTGGTATTTGACTTACTTCACACGCACGCCAGCCTCAGTCCATCAGCGTGACCGCGGATCCACCTGGTCACAAGTGTCGAGCTTCTCTCTGTGGGAGCTCTACTGGCGTGCGGGGGCGCGCTGCGTGGACGCGCATGCTCCCCCCCGCGCTAATTAGAGTTAACTAGTTGCAGTCGTTTCTTTATTTAATAATAATTATAATAAAATAAAATGTACAACAGAAACTGTTTTAAAAAGACCTAAAAATATATCCACTTCCATTAAAGCGCTTCAATAATAATAAATAAAAAAAATTAAAAAAGCACCATAAATGTCGTCACTATTTTAGCTAATTGCTACATGCTAACGCCAAACAATGTTAAGCTAACTCTTCGACACGTTTTCGAGCTTTAGCTGCTTTTTAAAAACGATTATAAGACGTTTAACTGCGAGTTAACTTACTTCACACGCACGCCAGGCGTGTCCGTGGATCCACCTGGTCACAGGTGTGGAGCTTCTCTGTGTGGGAGCTCTGCTGGCTTGCGGGGGCGCGCAGCGTGGACGCGCTAATTAAAGTTAGCAACTAGCATGTAGCTATTTCTTTTTTTAATAATAATTATAATTATTATAATAAAATAAAATATAAATTGTTTTTAAAAGGGCTACATTTTAAAAAAAATATTTTTCTGTTCAACCTTATTTTAATATAGTCATTAAATTCGGTAGAAATCACACCAGCCCTCTGACTGCATTTAAGTGGCCCTTATTAGTTCACGGTTAAAATATAATATAAAAATGGTCATATATAAATGTTGACAATTGTATTATTTAATAAGTAAGTCATTGAAGATACTTTTCCCTCTTTGATTTGACCTTTTATGGGGGAATTTCTTTAGAAAATTAAATGGTTGGATAACATATTTGTAAAGGAAATGTACTTAAAATTAAATAACAGGAGAAGAACTTTAGTATTTAGCTTCATTTGATGATGATTTCTATTTTCTGGGCACAATTACGCATTATCTTTTGCGTTTGATTCACTTTCGTTATTGTTGGAAAATAAATAAAATATATCTAAAAATGTTTTCCTTAAGAATCATTCATAAAAATAATGAACATAATATGCAATAGAATTACAGATACGCTTATTTTTTAATGTACTTTTTTCCTTCTTACTATATAAAATCTCCATTTAACAATCCCTTCTTTCTTATCAGTTATATAATGTGGCCCCTGATTTAAGTAGGTAAATATTTTATATCATGTCTGTAAAGGCAATTTAGAGTCAAATATAAACACAGGCAAAACTCCTTTCTACAAGTTTATTGAACTACAACACAGCGATTCACGTACAGTACAGCATAGTGATGAGTCTAAATATATATATATACAGAGATTCATCAGGGTGGATTCACAAAAATCATGGAGACGCTACAGTATAGGCATACAGGAATAAAACCAAACAAATAGTTGAGATTTATCTGAGTTTACAAGTGCCTCTAGTTAACTTTCTCTTATTATGTACCGGCACACGTTTTACTTACAAGATTAACAATATAAAGCACATTGTCGGAATATGATCAAATGAGACGGTGGAACAGCAGGAGAGAGTAAAGCCCTCGATCTCCTCTCCTTCAGGTTGGCTTTACTGGGAGATCAAATACAAGGCGTGCGAAGGATCATCGAGTCGAGAAGCATCGAATCAAAGTTTGTAATTGATGCTTATTTATTATCGACTTTTGCAAAACGACGTTATTCTGTGACGCACATCTGATGAAAGCATGAGGGGATGACTGTGGCAAATGACAGTATTAAGCCCTGAGATGTTGTTCTATATCATCCACGGAATAATATTAAAATAAAATGTTGTTTTCCTTCTTCTTAAGAAAGTATAAACAGAAGGAAAAATCAAAGCAACAGAAGACGCAGACAAATAAAACTCCTTCTCTTTCTCATCCTATTTACAGGTTCAAATGATCTACTGAATAATAAACAAACAATTCAATTATGTTGAAGAGCTCCCTGTCACTTATATTTGTGATTTGAACGTTTGTAATATCTTAGATTATTTTAATATAGAAATGGTTAAGTAGATTTAAAACTGGATTTTGTTCACATATCAAATCAATTTCAATTTAGCACGTTGTCTCAGGCTGACACGAATGTGCTATAATCACCAGAATCTCTGACATAAATCCATCTTTTCCAGCCGCACCTTTTATTCTTCTATCCTGACTGGTTGATCGGGATTTTTTTTCCAGAAAAAATAAGGGCACGGCCGGATTCCCAGACTGGTGGCTGCTCAGTTGGGAGCCGACATCTGGTCGCTGATATAACACACCTGTGAGCCTGAAGTACGTGTTTATAAACACCTTTAATTCGGATGCTTTTGTTCAATGAAGGTTTTCACCTAAATATAAACCTGTGACATCATCATAAAGGGAATATTCTGGGGCCGAAGGTTAGTAAAAACACATCCACCCACTGGACAGTTATTACACGTGACTACATGTTAGTTTTAGGGACCTTCATTCTAAACACCGATCAAAGTATTTCTCAAGAAAAACAAGTTTGCTCTCTGGAACATATGTCCAAGTCAGTCAATGGCTTGCGCTTCGGAGCATTCCAGCGTCTGACTGGAGTCACGACACATGCATTTTGAAAGCTAACCCGCCAAGAGACATGCATGCGGCGCGTCAAGTCTTCCGTTGCAAGCTGGCGTTACACACGACGTGCTTTATTCATGACAGGGAAGAAGAAGGTCACAAATGTCGTCGAGAAGAGGTGAGCGGGGATGAAGGATTGTGCACGAGCAGCTGCCGGTCAGAGCTGACGTCGGGCTGGATTGTTTCAAATAAATACGCGGTTATTGAACTCCAAACCTGAGGAGAAGGAGGCAGAGGGAGCTTCATCTAGCGCGAGAACTACGAGGCTACAGAGTCGGTGATGCAATGGAGCGAGAGGGGGAGGCCGCATGCAGGATGGTGGGGTGGGATTGTGGACGGATACAGTGTTTGGTCGTCTCCTATGAGAGAAAGTAAAAGAAAATCAATAGTTATTAATTGAGTCAGTTCATACATCAAAACACATCACAGGATGATGCTAGCGTGCACGAGTGTGTCGTTTACCACGGTATTAACTCGCTGCCGTCTCCTGCTGAATGATGTAGTGTCTGTTTGATTCATCCACCTCGCTGCCACAGTGAACGTCACTCCTGTAAACCGTGAAAACATTATGTATTACTTAAAGGCCAAAGCACTGGGATTTTAAATTGCAACTTTGGCTCCCCCTGGTGTCCGAATACAGTGACTGCAGTGCCATAAATTCTCAGTTTATTTTAAACGTAAATAAATTCTCACCTGTTGTCATTGATGTCTCTTGTTTCAGTGATGCTGTTTCCTGTCGAACATAAACACACTTTTAGGTTTGATCTCACCACATAAATATAAGTATATTACATATTCCAAACACTGCAATGCAGGGGTGGGGCATTACATTTGCTCAGGGGCCACATGATAAACTGTAGCTGTTGTAAGGGGCCGAAATACAAATGATAAAACAAGTAATACAAATTTATTTTCAAACATCCAATAATTATCTTATGGCATTATAAAATGGAGGTAAACTTGATAAGGTATTTGTTACCAAGTAAGTTTAGTATTGACTTAAATTATTTTAAGAACTGAGAAAAATCTAAACAAAAAGACAAAAAGAGTTTAAACGTCATAAAAAAAACATTAATTCATACTTATATTAATATAATTAGAGTTTAATTTGTGGTGAGTAATTAAATAATTACAAAAAGAAATGTAAACAGTATTTTTTTCAATTATTATTATTATTTTAATCTATTATTTTATAAGTACAGTTAAAGGGCCACCGCACTTTACCCATGTGCATTTTAATAGCGTGTATAATTTCCTGTAATTTTATATCAAATTCCTAACATGAAGTAATATTGTAAGTAAGTAAGTAAGTAAGTAATATTTATTTATATAGCACTTTTCGAGACCAGGGTCACAAAGCGCTTAGACAATCAAAACAATACTCAAAAAAGTACATATTTTAAATATTCCTTAAATAATAGATGATTATTTAACAGTACGTTATTGTGTATTATTTGCTCACCATTGTCGATGTTGAGAGGGAATGACTCGAGTGTGTCTCCGTTAAATTTGCCGGCTCTGTATCCAAGTGCTGTAGATACTCTGAAAGTTGAAGAAAATAAATCAATTAAAAAACTCTTTATACTGTATGTTTTACATCCAAATGAGCGAAGGACGATTGGACCCACGTGTTGCTCTGCACAGAGTTGGGGTTGCAGTTGACGCTGGCGGCGCTTTGGTGCCCGTTGCTCTGGAAGAGGGCGTTGCTGTAGGTGTTGCCTTGCTCAGTGGCACGGATGTAAGCATAGAAGGGGTTCGTAGGAGAGCACACGGGCATCTGCTTCGGTCTCACTGGCTTGGCTGCGATAAAAGCAGAATTTAAAACATGCTTAAAAAAATCAGTCAAATATAAAAGTGCCTGCAGTTACCAATCTGTGCGGCATGGGGGCGCCTTAAGGCGCTCTTCGCCCTCATGGCGTCTTTGATGCGATCCACTTCCTGCTGATAGCGGCGGCGGTCCATCATGGCGCCTTCTTTGGCGTCCCTCAGTGCAGTCTCCAGGGCCTTAACTCTCTCAGCAGTAGACCGAAGACGTTTCTCCAGCTTTGGAAGCTCACAGCGCAGATCTGCATTGTCACGAACCAGCTGGAGGGGGCGACGGGGAGAGACGCTCGGACACAACGTTGCACGAAAACCTTTCATTTCAAACCTTTCATTGAGTTCTCACCTGTTTGTGAACCTTTGTAAGTTGGTCCAGGTTATTCTCAAGAAAGGAAATCTTCTGCTTCTGGGTGCTAGACCCCCCGCTATCATCAGGTTCCATTTCGGAACTCTACGCAAAACAAAAGGTACCGTCAGGCAGAGGGGCCTCAAACTCAATCACACAAGGGGCCAAAAATCATTTAGCATTATTTTCACAACTCTTGCATTTATTTTGTTTAATTCAGAGGCAATGTGTTGGTGCATAACTCTGGCAAGGGCCACAAATCAATAGAAAAACTCTTATAAAAAGATGAAAACTGTGACTCAAACTCGAGTTGCTAGAATATATTAAACCACTGGAGTAGCAATGCTAGCTTAGCAGCGATCCTGAGTCTTCAAAGCTCTTGTCAAATTACCTAGTAACCCTAAAAATCATTGTGGAATGTCTGATAACAACGCCTGTTTTTTTTTTTAGTGTTCTATGCTTTAAAATATACTTTTTTTCCCTAGTTTTGAGCGCGGCAGAAGCAGTTACAAGCCATACAAGTGAAGAACCATTCCATCTAAACCCTTAAATAAATAAAACTATCTCTTCCCTGACGCTTTATCAACCTTCTCTGAAATTCCAAAGTATGAGTATTCAAAGTAAAAATGTTTGGAAACAGTTGAAATGATGGCATAAAGAAGAAAGACTGATTTGAAAATGTTGAAATAAAGTGAAAAAGGTTGAGGTGAAGAAAAAAGGTGAATTTGTAATAGAAGTAAAATAAGTAGTAGTAATGGGAGTAGAAGAAGTAGAAGACGTAAAATGTGTCGTAGTAGTGGGGGTGGAAGAAGTAGTAGAATTAGAAGTATAAGAATACGTAGTATTAGAAGTAGTAGTGGGAGTAGAAGTTGCAGAATTAGTAGTCAAAGTAGTAGAGTTATTAGTAGAAGTAGAATAGTAGTAGAAGTAGAATAAGTAGTAAAAATAGTAGAAGTGATGGGAGTAGAAGAAGTAGTAGAAGTAGAAGTAGCGGCATAAGTAGGATAAGTAGTATAATAATTAGTAGTATAAGTATAAGTAGTCAAAGAAGTAGTATAATTAGTAGTAAATGTAGAAGTAGTAGTAGTAGAAGTGGGAGTAGAATAAGAAGTAGAAGTAGAATAAGCTGTAGAATTAGTAGTAGAAGAAGAAGTAGTATTAGAAGTAGAATAGGTAGTAAAAGTATTAGTAGGATTAGTAGTATTAGTAGTATAAGTATAAGTATAAGTAGTAGTATTATCGTCAGTAGAAAAAAGTGTTTTTAAAGTTGAATGAAGTTTCTAGGTGTGAGTAGATGAATGTACCTGAAGGTCAAAGTGGAAGGACTGAAACATGAGTTAAATATTTTCCCCATTCATGTGAATGGAGAAAAATAGTGTAGAAAATGAAGCCTAATTGATAAAAGTTTGAATGGTTCAAATTTGTAGGAGATGCAGAACAAAAAAAGTGGATTTGAATAGTGTGACTTCAGCATTCACACGATAATGTTCTCGTTGCTTTGCTAAAAGACAGACATCATATAAAAACGTTCCAAAAGAGACTTACTCGTTTAACCCGCGACGTGAGGTCTTGAACAAACAGCTTGCGAAGGTTGTGGAGGGTCTGGAGTTCGCGGGCCTGGTGACAAACCATTTAGATTTCTATTGCGTTGAAATGTAAAAATGGTTATTTAAATAAAATAAAGGACACTTACGACAGTCTCCTCCAGACCCTTCAAGTCCTGTTTGGTCTGCTCGTGGCGTTCATGCAGGAATCTGAAAGAAAGTATTTAAGGCATACATTAACGACATATTGTTGTTTTAATATATATATATATATATAAAACAACAATATATATATATAGATATATATATATATATATATTCTGAAATATTTGTTTTCATGATAACGTGTCGATCTATTGTTTAAACAATGCTCTTCATCATCACAAGGGGGAGCCAAAACTGTCCTAGCACTATTAAAGATAGCAAAGGTTAGAGCGCCCCCATGTGGATTTAAGTATAAGCGGTCTTAAAGTGATCTTTCACCCAAAATGTCACTCATTTTCTACTCACTCTTGTGCTGACTAAGGGTTGGAATTATCCGTATATTTTCTAGTTACGTGCAAAAGTATATATTTTGGCCCCAAAAGACTTAAAAACATATTATAACAATACATACATAACAATATTCTTCCAAACTACTCGTCTGTAAGGTTCCTCTTGTATTGAAGCCTCCACATGAGAAATCGGTCCAAATATTTTTTTTAATTTAGTTTAAATCTCTTTAATATTAAGAAAAAGACTGAACATACGAGAGCTCCTCCAGGCGCTCGCTCTTGCTGTTGTCCTGACTCTTCAGGCGCTCGTAGTCGGCGCGAACCTGAGCCAGTTCCAGCTCCAGCTTGGAGTTACGACTAGAACGAGAAAACAAAAAAAGAAAAATAAAGGTGAGTTCATGATGGTGTTCCCGGAGGATGAAATGATGAAGACGGAAACTGACTCCGTGAGCTCGTCGATGATCCTCTGCTTCTCGTTGATCTCGTCCCGCAGGCGAGCAAGCTGCTTGTGATGGAGGCCGCGGTGAGAGTCCCCCTGCTGGCGAGCGACCTTCTGCACGGGACAGCAGAGTTAGCGTTGGTCGGAAATGGATAAAATACATCATCATTAAGGGGTGAAGGAAATATAACGATATATGCAGCGCGACAAAGAATATGAGCAGATCGAGGAAAGATGAAACTAAACGAAAAATTTCGCAATATGTCATTGTTACTGTTATGTCTCGTGTGTCTTTCCCTGGTTTTCCTGTTTTTATTTTGAAACCTCCTGCTCCCTTCTGTGTCTGTGTGAGTTTATTTTCCCTCCCCCTGCTGATTAGTTATTGTCTCCACCTGTCTTGTGTTCTCCTGCTGATTAGTTATTGTCTCCACCTGTCTTGTGTTCTCCTGCTGATTAGTTATTGTCTCCACCTGGTCTTGTGTTCTCCTGCTGATTAGTTATTGTCTCCACCTGTCTTGTGTTCTCCTGCTGATTACTTATTGTCTCGCAAAATATCGTTACTACAGTATCACAATATGTCGTTTTTACTAAAGTTT
The DNA here is from genome assembly GCF_982586985.1 of Callionymus lyra. NCBI lineage: Eukaryota > Metazoa > Chordata > Actinopteri > Syngnathiformes > Callionymidae > Callionymus > Callionymus lyra. Next base: position 10,051,547 of record NC_141836.1, on the reverse strand, counting down.
CGCAATATATCGTTGTTACTACAGTATCGCAATATATCGCAATATGTCGTGGTTACTTAAGTATCGCAAAATATTGTTACTACAGTATCACAATATATCGTTTTTACTACAGTATCGCAATATATCGTTGTTACTACAGTATCGCAATATATCGCAATATGTCGTTGTTACTTAAGTATCGCAAAATATTGTTACTACAGTATCACAATAAATCACACTACATCGTTGTTGCTACAGTATCGCACTATATCGTTGTTACTACAGTATCGCAATATATTGTTGTTACTGCAGTATCGCAATATATCGCACTATATCATTGTTACTACAGTATCGCAATATATTGTTGTTACTGCAATATCGCAATATATCGTTGTTACTTAATTATCGCAAAATATCGTTTCTACAGTATCACAATAAATCACACTACATCGTTGTTGCTACAGTATCGCACTATATCGTTGTTGCTACAGTTTCGCAATATATTTTTGTTACTACAGTATCGCAATATATCGCACTATATCATTGTTACTACAGTATCGCAATATATTGTTGTTACTGCAATATCGCAATATATCGTTGTTGCTACAGTATCGCAATATATTGTTGTTACTACAGTATCGCAATATATCGCACTATATCATTGTTATAACAGTATCTCAATATATCATTGTTACTACAGTATTGCAATATAACACAATATATCATTGTTACTACAGTATTTCAATATATCACAATATATCATTGTTACTACAGTATTGCAATATAACACAATATATCATTGTTACTACAGTATTGCAATACATCACAATATATCATTGTTACTACAGTATCCCAATTTATCGTTGTTACTACAGTATCAAGAGTACATCGTTGTTACTGCAGTTCTGCAATATATCGCAATATATCGTATCGTCACACACGTATCGTGATAAGTATCGTATATCGTCATACCTTATTATTTCCGTCCGTCTCAGTGTCGCCCTTCTCGCCCTCCTTCTCCTCAATCATGGAGTTATCTGTAAGGATGGATGGCGTGAGCGTCATGAAAGTTGTGCGATTGTGTGTGTGTGTGTGTGTGTGTGCGTGTGTGTGTGTGTGTGTGTGTGTGTGTGTGTGTGTGTGAGAGAGTGTGTGTTACCCTGCTCCTGCAGCTTGGCCAGCTCCTCGCTCAAGGAGTCGTGACTCTCCTCCAGCAGCCTCTTCTTATGCTCCACACTCTGCATGTACTCAGTCAGAGATCGGATCTTGGCCTCGTGCTGGTGAATAAAAAATCCTCGCTTTCGTTATCGTCTCCAAACCCCGAAACCAAAGGTTTCCTCTCACCTGAGAGATGACGAGCTGGCAGGACGAGAGCTCCCGCCCGGTCTCCTCCATCTTGCGGTGACACTCCAGCTGCATGACCTCCAGCTGCCGGCAGCGCTTCACCATGCTCTTCACCTCCGACTTGATCTTGCTGATGTAGAGCCGGGCGACCGTGAACTCCTCCTCGATGGCGCCGCTGATCTCCACGGGCTGACGAGAGAATACCAGGGTAGCGTCCTCGGTGTCTTTTATTATCAAAAAAAAAAAAAGATGCTCTCGGGACTCACCAGCTTGATCTCGCCGTTGCCCACGATGGAGCTGAACTCGCTCAGGTCCCTCATCAGGCCGTTGAGGACGTCGGCGATCCGCTTCCTCTGCTGACCGCTCACTTCCTGCATGCGGGAGAGCTCCGCCTCCAGCTCCAGCAGACTCGCCTGAAGAAGACGAACCACATGAATCTTTTCACCTTCATCTCAGGCTTAAATCTATACGAATATTAGGGGCGAGAGAAAATACTGAGACACTTAAATATCGCAATATTTCAATACAATAAAGTCATTAGTAGTGTGTATAAATCAATCAATATACACGGTTTATTCGAAATTTACATTTAACATGCAAATATTCACAGGGTTTGTTCGTTTTTGTGTTGCAATTAAACCTCCGGCCACAAGGTGGTAGCATTCATTTTTAGAATTGCATTTTTATCATTACTACAGTATCACAATATATCGTTTTTACTACAGTATCACAATATATGGCAATATGTCGTTGTTACTTAAGTATCGCAAAATATCGTTACTACAGTGTAATCACAATATATCACACTACATCATTGTTGCTACAGTATCGCAATATATCGCACTATATCATTGTGAATACAGTATCGCAATATATTGTTGTTACTGCAGTATCGCAATATATCGTTGTTGCTACAGTATCGCAATATATTGTTGTTACTACAGTATCGCAATATAACGCACTATATCGTTGTTACTACAGTATCGCAATATATTGTTGTTACTGCAGTATCGCAATATATCGTTGTTGCTACAGTATCGCAATATATTGTTGCTACTACAGTATCGCAATATAACGCACTATATCGTTGTTACTACAGTATCGAAATATATTGTTGTTACTACAGTATCGCAATATATCGTTGTTACTACAGTATCGCAATATATTGTTGTTACTGCAGTATCGTAATATATCGTTGTTGCTACAGTATCGCAATATATTGTTGTTACTACAGTATCACAATATAACGCACTATATCGTTGTTGCTACAGTATCGCAATATGTTGTTGTTACTGCAATATCGCAATATATCGTTGTTGCAACAGTATCGCAATATATCGCACTATATCGTTGCTACTGCAGTTTCGCACTATATCATTGTTATAACAGTATCGCAATATATCATTGTTGTTTAATTGTGTTGCAATTAAACCTCCGGCCACTAGGTGGCAGCATTCATTTTTAGAATTGCATTTTTTCATTTTCGTTTAAGATAAAATGTTCTCATGTTTTTTAATTTTTAACGTTGATTAACCCTTTACTGACAATCGCAATTAAAAAATTCTGATTCTGATAACGTCCTCTGCAGCGAAAGGTACTAGGAAACACTGCAAGATCCCGATGATGACTGAGGACGAGAGGATACAGTCGACTCCAGCAGCTGATGTTTGCTCATGTTTTGGTTTCAAAACAAATAAAATCAGTTATAACCTCGTCAAGAGTCATGTGGTCTGTAGATTCTGCAACACCAGAGTCAAGTACTTGACAATACTATAAATATATCCTTGTTACTACAGTATCCAGTATATCGTATCGTTGCCCCAGTATCGTGACTGATATCGTATCACCAGGTTCTTGCCAATACAAGATTTATGATACAGAGACTTCAAAAAAAATTGAAAAACTAGCATTAAATAAAAAAGAATTATAGATAATAAAAGAAAAAAGTTTTAAAATGACCCCAGAACGACTGCAGCAAAAACACGCTGACTAAGCATCAATAACTAAAAAATTACATCATATTGTGTGCCTGCTTGAGACCCGGGCTCCTGTTTGGTTTGAGTGATAACTAGTGTGTTTATTAACTTGCCATGATATATCAGCGTTTTGGGAATGGAATGTAAAACTGTGACTTTGAGTTGAAAATAAAATGTAGTCGTTAACAAATGGTGAAAATATTAGAATTCAAACTAATATTTGACACGAAAAAAATAGTTATTCGTTTTAGTACTAGTAATTGTACTAGTTGAGTAAATTGCATAATAATATTAGTAAAAATAATACTTATAATTGTAATTATAATACATTTTATGTATAGTTGTGCTCTTAGCATCAATTGAACATTTGTTTTTTTATTTTATATATATATATATTTTTTAACTTTGTACTTCCTTAGGAATAAGAGAAAAATATAACAAAGAATGTCGTGTTTGAAACACTGTGATTTCTAATTCAAAAATGTAAAATACAAATAAAATAATCAGATCTTAAGGTCCTCGTCCGCTCCTCCTCGCTCACCATCTTCTGGGCCAGCTGGTCGGCCAGGAGCTGGTTCTGCAGGCCCTTCTCCTCCACCTCCTGGCTCTTCTGGTCATAGTTGATGGCCAGCTCCTCCAGCGCCTGCAGCACCTCCTTCACCTCCGCCTTGGCGCAGTCGCTCTCCACCTGCAGGCGACCCAGCTCGGCCTGGACCTTGTCTCCGTCGCCGCGGGACGAGGCCAGCAGCTGAGCAGGAACAAGTGAGTTAGAAAGAAAAGAAAAGAAGTTAAAAGAAGGTGGACCTCACCTCATCCTGGTCCAGCATCTGCTGCTTCAGCTTCTCCACCAGCTGACACTGCAGGTTGATCTCATCATCCTGGACGGTTAAATAAAAGAGATTTTAAATAAGAATATAAGAGTTTTTTAATTCTATATCTTCACCTTGTCGTCCAGCTGCTTGTACAGCTTGCGGATCTCCTCCTCGTACTTCTGCCGCTCCTCCTCGGAGATGCGCACCACGATGGAGGAGTTGTCGTTGTCCAGGATGGGACGGTCCTCGGTGGTCTCGCAGCGGGTCACCGTCTCCGCCTGAGTCCGCTCGGTCTCGGGAACCTCCTCTCCTGGAGGGACGGGTGTCAAGACGAGAAGTTTGTGGAGGGGTTTCTCTCACCGTTCCTCCAGCGGTTCAGTTCCTCCTCCAGCTTCTGGATGGTTTCCTTCATGGTCTTGTTCTTCTCCTTCTCCTTCTCGTACTTCCTCTTCCACTGCTCGGCGGTCAGCTCCAGGTTGATGGAGGCGGTGTTCCTGATGGTCTTGGCCCTGTGGAGGGGGACACAGAACATTTAGTAAATCCATAGATGCAACACTAATAGACTCAGGGACTCATTCATTCCTCGTCTCCAGAAGGATTAATAAAAAAATCTATTTATTTAAATTCAGATCCATGTGTGTGTCACTGACCGCTGTCCAAACATCAGGGTGGACTTGGTCTCGGTCTCGTTGTAGCTGGACGGGGAGCAGCAGATGAACATGGTGGTGCGACAGTTCCCTCCCAGAGAGTCCTGCAGGATCCTGGTCATCTTGCTGTCACGGTACGGAACGTGGGTTTTCTGCGGAGGAGGGAAGAGGTCCAAGGTTTGATCGAAAATAAAGTGGATTCACGTTGATGTTATGACCAATAAAGATGGTGCTTAAGATAAGATAAGGGACAGAGATAACATTGATGTTAATGATTATAAATATACTTATGGCGAGAGTAAAACTGGTGTGGAAATAAAAAAGGAATTTGATTGAAATTAGATACTTTTAAAGACAGATTAATAAATATTACATTAGTTTTGGCCCCTTATGTTAAGTTTTACATCCATACCTTAAATCAAGCTTTGGTTTTTTGGGAACTTTATTCAGCGTCTTCAAAAAATCTTGGCAGAAATTGGTCAAAACCTGGTTTCCTTTTCACTCAGATTTTGCAGCGAATAAAAGTGATGGAAGGTTCAAGACTAGGATTTTGAAAAAGGTTTAATCCACTAATCCATCCACGAGGGAACTTTTTCGAGATCCTTAATAAAAAACGTGGTTTGGAAAAAGATTATTTTTATAGATACTTACGTCGGAAATGTTATGTAACAGGATTTTTAGACGTACTTTTCCTGTTATTTGAGAACAAAACGAGCAGTGAAATAATGTTTAATTTCTTCAAAAATCATTTAATCTAAAGAGAGTTTTTCCCGTGTACAAGTTTTTTTTATTTCTTAATATTAAGGTTTTTATTAAGATCTGGAAATGTATGCTCCCTACTATTCAAGTTTTTTTTTAAATAGATAGATTTAAATTTAAACTATAGTATATACAAAATTTACAAAATTATATATGATGCTGTTTTCTGTAGTAAGTTAATAAATGTAAAGCGAAATAATTAAGTAATAATAAAAATAAAACAGCAATAAGTAAGATTTTAAAAAAATGTGTCTGGCTCCCTCCGGTGTCAGAATAGTGTAACTGCACTGTCGCGAAATCTCAGGCACAGACAAACTACATCACAGAAAATATGAAATCAAAAGTAAATAATGTTTGTTCCGTTTCATTATTTTACTCACGGTTCCTTCGGCCAGAGCGGAGATGACGTTTCCCAGCGCAGAGAGAGACTTGTTGATGTTCTTCGCCTCGTCCAGAACCGCCCCGGCAGCTCCGGTCTTGCTGACCTGAGGATGGAACGGTTTGTTTGTTGAGATCGTAGACGATGAATCCATCCAATAATCCATCCATCAATCCATCCATCAATCCATCCATCAATCCATCCATCAATCCACTCACCTTCTCGCTTCCCGCCAGATCCACCAGGTAGAGTTTTCCGCAGAGTTTCTGCTCCGTCTCCACATGTTCCTGCTTGATGTTGATCAGGAAGATGCTGTGGCTGCGGGAGCTGTGCTCGTTCATGTCTGGACACAGTGTTTGTTTTTAATGTTTCATGTTGGTTTTTGATGGATTTGTTCTTGTATTTTCCACTGTGATCGTCATGAAGGATGAGATGTTCATTTGGTTATCGGCATTCATACATTTCTGAGCAGATTTATTAGCATTTATTTCCTAATTAAACCCTGTGAGTTCATAGAAGAAAAAAAATATATTAACAAAAACAAGTGACATACTGTCTTAGTATGAATATATTATAGTTTATTTCCCTTAAATAATTTTAAATATATACATTAAACAGCATTTATTCACATGTTAAATAATAAATTAAATATATTTCATTGTATAAAACTGTCTTAGTATGAATATATTGTAGTTTTTTCCTTAAATAATTTTAAATATATACAATAAACAGCATATATTCACATGTGAAATAAAAAATTAAATATTTGTATTTGTAGAAAACTGTCTTGAATATATTATAGTTTTTTTCCTTAAATAATTAAAAAAAAATACATTAAACAGCATTTTTTCAACTGTGAAATATATGTATTTTTAGAAAACTGTCATAGGTTGAATATTTTATAGTTTTATTCACCTAAATTATTTGAAATATATATGATAAACATCATTAATTCGCCTGTGAAATAATAATTAAATATTTGTATTTGTATAAAACTGTCTTAGTATGAATATATTATAGTTTATTTCCCTTAAATAATTTTAAATATATACATTAAACAGCATTTATTCACATGTTAAATAATAAATTAAATATATTTCATTGTATAAAACTGTCTTAGTATGAATATATTGTAGTTTTTTCCTTAAATAATTTTAAATATATACAATAAACAGCATATATTCACATGTGAAATAAAAAATTAAATATTTGTATTTGTAGAAAACTGTCTTGAATATATTATAGTTTTTTTCCTTAAATAATTAAAAAAAAATACATTAAACAGCATTTTTTCAACTGTGAAATATATGTATTTTTAGAAAACTGTCATAGTTTGAATATTTTATAGTTTTTTTCACCTAAATTATTTGAAATATATAGGATAAACATCATTAATTCGCCTGTGAAATAATAATTAAATATTTGTATTTGTATAAAACTGTCTTAGTATGAATATATTACAGTTTATTTTCCTTAAAAAATTTAAATATATACATTTTATCATCTTAAATTTGAATTGTTTGACCAATAATTGAAAATATAACTAGTGGCCAACAGTATTTATAACAATAAACAACATTTATTCACCTGTGAAACAACGACTGTAATATAATTGTAGAAAACTGCATCGTCACACTTCAAAATGATCGCAGGTACTTCTATCTATAATTCCTCCTGGAACAAAACACTCAGGTTACCCTGAAAATGATATCCGTGCGCCCCATTAGTGTAATAACAGCGGCGCTGAGTCAGCAGGAATCATCCGGGACAGGAAGCCGACAGTGTAACGAGGACCTGAGTCAGCACTTTATTGTCCGCCACTCAAACTCTCTTCTCAATCGCTTAAATTGTCAAAAGAATATATGAGCTTTTGTCTCGACAGAGAAGAGAAGCAGCCGCGGGTAGAAGCTCTGAGGTTTAAACTGGGCCAAAGAGAGCGTTGGGCTGCTCTCAGATCAGCAGATTCATGAATCATAATCACTCTCAGCTTTCATGTGACGCTCGTCCCTAGAATCTCACGAGGGATTAACTCACTTCGCCCACATTTAAGACAGAAACTGATTAGACATCAGAACGGAAGGTTAATCTTTAGGGGCGAAGGAAGAAAACGTAAGTATTTTTGATGAAAAAAGCAGGTTTTAGGTTAAAAAACATTTGTTAAATGTTGGTTAAGATCTTTCATTTATGCCGTTCAGCTTATTCATGACATAATAGAGTCTCTCGTACGATGAATGAGAATTGTATCGTTGATTTAAAATGACAATTATAAATAATATTTAATGTAAAAATAAAGTTATTTATATGTTTCATGTGTAAAATCATCTCTTCTCTTTTAGATCTTGTCAAGTCATTCTGGGAGTTAAAAAAAAATGAAGAAAAAACACCTCAGACCTGACAATTATCTTCATAAAAAATATGGTAAAAACCAGTGATTAGTGTTTATCTTCAAACAATCTCACAGGTTCATGAGGTTTAAAGGTTTGCAAGAAATACTTTAATAATTAACAATTTTTCTTTGCTAATTCAGGATGCAGGATTTTTGTTAGAATCTCCACATCAATGGAGGTTTATTTTATTATTCAATAAAAAATGCTTTAACCAAACAAACAAAAATTCATCAATCAAAATTAATGTTTAAACACGTCTTTTTAATGGGAATATTACTTAAATTTGAAGCACCTTTTTTTTTTGATCCAACAGTTATTTTTAATACTTTTAATTTTTTTATTTAGTAATTTCTTTTAGTCTAATTTTTTTATTTATTTAAGGTACTTTTTTATTGAAAATATTTCTTATCATTGAACCTCTTTTTTTCGGATTAAACCATTTTTGCGATTAGGCCCTTTTTAAAATCCTTTTTAAGGAGGTGCAAATTTTTTATCAATTTCATAAAAGCAAATTTCTTTAATTAAAAATACTTTTGGGCAGTTGAGCCATTTGTTTTGAATTGATTTTTCAAATTCAATCAAACAGTTTCAATAAAAAAAACACCTTTTTTAAACTGGTTCTTCTTACTAATACAATAATCCTGAATAAAAAGACGAGGAAAATAATTAATTTTTCACTGAAGAAACATATTTCTTTGAAAATTTTGTTTTGATTCAGGCAACTTTTTGGATGGATTATGAAAGAAAATTAGGATACTTTTTTTATATTTAACAATAAAGAAACAAATCTATCTTCATACAAATTGACTGTAATAATGATATTAAAAAATTATATATTAATTTAATGATTGATGATAGTAATAAATGAGTGAGAGATGAACAGATCAATATCTGAGAAGCACTCACTGGTCACAGCGACATGACGGTTAGATTTCCCTTCATCGATCAAGTCCATGACTTCATCAGGGCTGGAGACGAAGCGCTCGGTGCATCCCTGTGAGAGCCGGAGATGAAACAAACTCAAGAGTCATCGTTGAACGAGAATTAAAATAAGATTTAGGCTCAAACCTTCACGAACGGAACTCGGTTCTTGTCCTCGTGGACGGACAGGTTGGTCTTGGTCACTGGAGGAAGAACAGAAGCAGTTGTTTCGCAAAGAAAGAGAAGAAAACATCTGAAATATTAACACAAACCGTCCAGCAGGTCACGGATCTTGTCCATGTAGATCTCAAAGTAAGAAACCTTTGGGGAGAAGAAAACAGCGTGTTGTCGATGGAAGTGAGTTGAGATGAAAATACTGATAAAAATACACATAAATATTGCGTTTCGTTTCAATATTCACTAACACTGTATCGATCTAAATAATAATAACGATTAACATGAATATTCACAGCGTCTGTTCTGATTTCATGTTGCAATTAAACCTCCGACCACTAGATGGCAGCAGTCAATTCGTCCGGAACTAACGAGATCACGGCGACGACTGAGGACGAGTGGATACAGTGGACTCCAGCAGCTTCAACATTGTGTGTTTACTATACAAAGACAGTTTTAGCTACAATTAAACTATTTAAAGGAGGCTTGTGGTATAGCAATATTTTACGATATATCGTATTGTTGTCGCTGTATCTTGATAAGAATATTGAATAATAAGCATAATAAGGGAAAAATATTGCAAAAAAAAGATTTAAACTTGATAAAATAAGAATAATAAAAAAGAAATATTGCAATAAAAGATTTATACCTAATAAAATAAGAATAATAAGAGAGAAATATTGCAAAAAAAAAGATTTAAACTTGATAAAATAAGAATAATAAAAAATAAATATTGCAATAAAAGATTTATACCTAATAAAATAAGAATAATAAGAGAGAAATATTGCAAAAAAAAAGATTTATACCTAATAAAATAAGAATAATAAGAGAGAAATATTGCAAAGATAAAGATTGAAACTTGATACAATAAGAATAATAAGAGAGAAATATTGCAAAAAAAAATTGAAACTTGAAATAATAATAATAATTAGAGAGAAATATTGCAAAGATAAAGATTGAAACTTGATACAATAAGAATAATTAGAGAGAAATATTGCAAAAAAAAGATTTAAACTTGATAAAATAATAATAATTGAGAAATATTGAAAAAAAAAGATTTAAACTTGATAAAATAATAATAATAAGAGAGAAATATTTCAAAAAAAAGATTGAAACTTGATATAATAATAATAATAAGAGAAAAATATTGAAAAAGAAAAAAGTTTATACTTGATAAAATAAGAATTAGAAGAGAGAAATATTGCAACTTGAAAAACAAATGATGTTTTAGTTCGAACATAGGCAGATGATTCAAATTGTAAGTCATAGTCAGTTTGGTCTCTATAGCATCGCAATATTTCACGATACATCGTATTTTTGTAACCGTATCGTGACACACATGGTATCGCCAGACTCTCTCCGACACAAAGCCCTACAGCGAGCGGCTCCTACCTTGATGTGGAACTCCAGGTTCTCGTCCATGGCGAAGATGTGGTTGAAGATGTCCTCGGCGATGCGAGGGATGATGCCCATCTGGTGAGGGTCGTGCAGTTTGCCCTGAAAGACACACACAGAGGTCACGACCTGCTGACCCTCACGAGCGCCAGGACGCTCACCTCCATGGTGTGAGTCTTCCCGGAGGACGTCTGTCCGTAGGCGAAGATGGTGCCGTTGTATCCTCCGAGCACATCTGAAGACACACAAAACATCAGAGACTACTTCCTGACCCCTGACCCCTGACCCACGTGCCCTCGGGCAACGCACCTTTGACGATCTGCTTGGCGCAGGTGTTGTACACCTGCTCCTGGGTGGTGTTGGTGGGGAACACGCGGTCGAAGGCGTAGGATCGACCCTGACCACAAGGAGAAACAAACACAGAGTTAATAAGTATTTTTAATAATCGCTGACATCAGCAATATCTATGTCATGGCTTATCTTGAACACGACTTTATTTGAACTTCCATCAGTATTTACTCATATTTGATCGTCATATACCTCCGACCACTAGATGGCAGCAGTCAATTCTCCTGAACTAACGAGATCACAGCGACGACTGAGGACGAGAGGATACAGTGGACTCCAGCAGCTTCAACATTGTGTGTTAACTATACTAAGACAGTTTTAGCTACAATTAAACTACTTAAAAGAAGCTTTTGGTTCCTAGACTATCGCAATATTTTGCAATATGTCGTATTGTTGCCGCTGTATCGTGATGAGAATAATAAACTTGATGAAATAATAATAAGAGAGAAATATTGCAAAAAAAGATTTAAACTTGAAGTGAATATGTATTTTTAATAATCGCTGACATCAGCAATATCTGTGTCTTAGCTTATCTTGAACACAAGAGTCTTCATTTTGACTCGAACTTCCATCAGTATTTACACATACAACAAATGTATCCACATTTATTTACAAATAACGTCAATCTTGTTATATCATGGCAAGGTTTATGTAAAGGAAGAAAAAAAATCAAGTAATTATGTGTTCAAAATAAGATTTAAATGTGATAAAATAAGAATAATAAGAGGGGAATATTGCAAAAAAAAAAAATTATACTTGATAAAAAAAGAATAAGATAGAGATATTGAAAAAAAAGATTTAAACTTGATAAAATAATAATAATAAGATAGAAATATTGCACAAAAAAAAGATTTTGACTTGATAAAATAATAATAATACGATAGAAATTTTGCAAAAAAAAAAGGATTTAAACTTGATAACATATGAATAATAAGAGAGAAATATTACATAAAACAAATTATGTTTGAGTTCGAATATATTTTTCCTAAAATAAAAATATAAAACTGTTATTATCCTGGTTTAGGTGTGAAGCAGATGATTCAAATTGTAAGTTCTAGTTTGTTCTTGTTTTCTTCAGTGTCAACAACATTCATTCATTTTCCAGACACATGAACTGCATCAGCACAAGCAAAGATAGAAGAAAGAAGATGAGCAACATAATAAACCTGAGTCATCTACTGACCGTCTAAGTGACGTGAGGTCTATGACACACCGCTGACATAAGAAGTGTGTGAGGAACATGAGGTTTATGAAGAAGGGATGACGTGAAGAGAGGAGAGAAAGCAGGTCGACCGTCTGCTCATTATTGATCATGAAAGCAATTAGTGAGATCAGATTCAGAGTCCAGCGACTCAGAGGCATGAAGGTCAGGAAGCTTCTTCTTCTCACATCGTTCCCTTGTTGTGTTAGCACGAGACACACACACACACACACACACACACACACACACACACACACACACACACACACACACACACACACACACGCACCAGATACTTCATCTTAAGATGCTCGTAGAACCTTGTGTTTGTCAATTCAATCCAATCACCAATGGTAGTTAAGTACGACCCCCTCATCCATCAATGACTGGTCACGTTTACACCGAAAGAAAAACATGAAAGAATATATATTTATATATGGACATAAAAGGTCATTTTATATTGCAATAATAAAGTACACAAATAATTAATATATTTACATACTTAATTAAAAAAAAAGATGTACATGACATGAATAAATAATGAAACAAATATACATACATACATTTTTGTGTGTGTGTATATATATATATATATATATGTATATATATATATATATATATATATATATATACACATTTGTGTAGTTTAATGTATGAGTAACCTTCTAAAAATATACATTATCTTTTGTATTTATATATATATATTTTAAATTATTATTGTTGTTACTTTCTACTGTGTACTTCATTCTGTGTTTTTTGTTTGTTTTTATATGTATTTATTTATTTCCTTTTGTGTACATTAATTATTGCTTATATATATACATGTTCGTGTTGTTTAATGTATGCTTCCTTCTAAAAATATATATTTTCGTTTGTATTTATATATATAATTTAATTATTATGATTAGTATTCTCTACTGTGTACTTCATTTTATGTTTGTTTGTTATTATATTTATTTCCTTTTGTGTACTTAATTATTGGTTATATATATATATATACATGTTTGAGTAGTTAAATGTATAAGTAACCTTCTAAAAATATATATTTTCTTTTGAATATCTATAGATTTCTTTAAATTATTATTACGGTTGATATTTACTTTTGTGTACTTTATCGCTTATAAATACACGTGTATTAAGTATAGTTCATTAATGCAATGCAAGAGTAACCTTTCTTTTGTGTATATACATATATTTTTTCTTTGATTATTACAATTTACTTCTTAAAACACAATTCAAAAATACTGATGACTTTTGTCAAACAACAAAAAGGTGTTTTTTGCCTGAACTAACTGATTTCTTTCTGTGTTTTAAGACAATATATATATTTTATGGAGATTATTCTGCATCTTTTGTGAGGATTTTTTCAAGATAACGTCGTTGTTGTGTTTATGTTTTGTCCCAAACCATGAGAAACACAAGAAAACTGCCCAAAAACTAGTAAAAAATCATGTCAAACATAATAAAAAGAGGATTATTTCTGGTGGTCCTTGTGATCTGCAGCTCAGCCATAAACAGAGATTTATGGACGGAGGCCTCAGCAGCAGCAGCAGCAGGAACAACAAGCCTCGAGGACTCGAGGACTCGAGGACTCACCCCCAGAGTGACCGTGTCGTCTCCCTGGAACTTGGGCAGGAACAGATCCCCGCGCACGATCTCGGACTGGTTGAGGGGTCTGAAGCGACACAACACCTTGATGTTGCACTCGGCTGGGAGGTCCGCCATGGCGCAGATCCGAGAGGAGGAGGAGGAGGATGGAGAGAAGATGCTGGAGGAGAGAAGCTGATGGAGGAGAATCTACGCGACGAAGGAAAATGATTTCTTCGTCGATTCGAGTTGTTTTTTAACGATTCACTCGCGATTTCCCCGAAAAAGATGGAGGCTGTTGGTGTCGCAGTCAAAGGCGGGCGAGATTATTATCGTTAAATTCGGATAAATAAACGTCTACATCCTTGAAATAACCTTCCGTGGCTTCGATCTCCTCGCCCTGCGTCGTCCAAAACGAGACGGTTCCGAAAAGGGGGTTCGGTTCGGTTGTTTTCTTGCCGCTGAAGGTGAGATGCTGCTGGAAGGGCAGGAAATCTGGCTTTCGGTCACCACAGCGCCCCCTGTCGTCCGGCCGAGGAAGGGCGTGGTCGCGGGAGGCTCGAGTCATTGAGAGAGTGGTACCCGAGCTCAGCATCCACGAAGATGCTGCGTCACATCCGATCACAAGAGCCCCCTCCCCCCCTCCCACCGTTGATGACGTCACCGTCGCCCATCCTGAGTCAGAAGACTCGTCGACCATTTTTTAAATGAGAACATGTCAGAGGGTTCATGAGTCTGGGATTAGAAAGTGAGATTAAAATGTGGGATTTAAATAAATTAACATCTATTTATTCACTTAGTGAGGCTTGTTTGGAATTTACAATATTCGATTTAGATTTTTATTTATATATAGATATGTATGTATTTATCTTTCAATTAAATATCTTCCTTATTGAAAGGTTGAATCTGTTTTTAATTGAATAATTAAAATGTAATATCTTTAATAATAAAAAGGTTGAATTTTTTCTCTTTTATTTATTCCAAATTCAAAGAAAACGAATTATTTTTAACATTGTTTTCTATTCCATTTTTAATAATACAAGTTCTAAATTCATTCGTTTTTATACATAGATTTTTTAATTGAATATAAAAATGTTGTCAGAATTATACCAACATTTTTTAATTTAATAATATAATTATAATACAATTAATTATCACAAATAATAGCAACAAACTCAAATTTTCAACATCTGATATGAAACACAACAAAAACAAGCGTATATATTTTTTGTAAATAGTTTAATTTTAAATAAAAAAAGACTCCCATATAAAAAAGAACGCTACAGTTCACAATTTGACCATCTTTTTTCCAACAGAAGTATTGAAACAGAGAGGGGTGGGAGAGAGAGGGGGGGGGGTCGCGGGGTCAGAATGAGAAAAATACTTGAGTTACAATTCCCAGAAAAAATTCACAATTTTTGCTTTTTCTCATCATGTTCTCTAACCATATAAAATCAAAATAAACACGTTAACTGTACATATGTACACATTTCCACATTTAGAAATTGCATAATCTTCTTTTGTCTATTTTTTTTTTTTTTTTTTCCTTTTAAATACAGCTAGAGGTGCCAGCACTCTTGGGGCGGGGCAGTGTGTGGGGGGACGAGGGGGATGATTTTTTTTTTACGGTAAATGCACAGTATCACACACACGCGCGCACGCACACACACATTTATTAGATCTCAGTGCTCCGTCTTTTTGTGGTGCAGAAATGAACGTTGTTTCGACTGTTATTCGAGCGCAGATCCGTCGGGGGAAAGTCAGACGTCGTGTCTCTGGAGATCGATTCTCCGTCGCACTCGTCCACAGACCCGTTAGAAAAAAAAAAAAGAGGATGATTCTTGAATTAAAGGAGGTGGAAAACAAACGAGTGTGTGTGTCGGACGAGTCCAGATTACCACGTGAGAAAAACTGTGATTGTGTGTGAAATATTCATTCGCTCTCAAACAGACAGTGTCTTATTCATTAAATACATTTAATTCAACTAAACCACAGTGAGGGGCTCAGAGATAGCGCTCTTCTTCTAGTTACACACACACACATTAGACACACACACACACACACACACACACATTAAACACACTTTCAACTGAGAGCATTGTTCAAGTAGGTGGGCTTCATTCGGACTCACAGTGGCACACTGATGAGAAGAAAACAGTACTTTTTTTTTTTTTCCAATGTCTTTTTTTTTTAAACATGTAATCATTCTAACACCAAGCATCAAACAACCATGATGCGAACTATAGAACTAAGAGATGACGCTAATTGAAAAAAAAAAGTATCCACACCATACTTTGTATAAATTAATTTTCGACTAGATCTCTCCTAAGAGTGGAAGCCATGACAAACGAACTGAGATGGCGTCGGTATATTAGTGCAGTTGGACTCGGGTAAGAAAATAAAAGGTTAAATAAAGAAGGTACGACGACAGAGAAAACCGTCTCTCGTCTCTGCCGACCCCCGTCACTGTCTCTGCGATCTGGCCCCTCGTCTCCTTCGGCCCCGGACCGACCTCTCGGGCTTCAGCAGGGCCGCCTGGAAGAAGTTTGGAGACACAAATGAGTGGATCGTCGGCATATTGAATCATTCCAGGATGTATGAACTTAATGAATATGATGCGATTCTTCTCGTATATGGTATCATTTCTTCATCTGGTTATGTTACATTTCAGCTTAAAACACCATTACTACATAGTCTAACAAGTAAATAATGCAGTAAAAAAACACTTTATCTCCAGGAAAATCAAACAAATTTAAGAAAAGACATTTTCTTGTCCAATAGAAAGTCAAGGTCAGGACTCACTGTTGCCTTGGTTTCCTCGAGTGTCGCAGCATCCAGGTCTCTGAAATCTTCCAACACATTCTGTAACCTAAACAACACAAGATGATTCGAGACATTTTGGTTCAGATCAAATACTGTAAGAAGATGATTCGTTAAAAGTTCACAAATCCTTCACTGACGTTTGTTTCCTTTTACGTCCTCTTCTGGCTCCGCCCACGGCTCCCACGTCATCCTTAAAAGATAAAGATAGATTTCGTTGTGAGCGATCGAAAATCAATAACTTAAAAGTGAAAGGTGCAAAACCCTGGAGATTTTTTAGGTGTTATTTCAGAACATTTTGTGTTTCCTTGAAAGTCTCCTGTTCAATATACTGTACATACAATTATTTTGATTATATTCTACGTATATATTTTTAAACATCATTTTAATTATTATCGTTTGAGCTTTGTAATGACATTGTATTCCCCTTAGTGCTTTATATTTCAATAAAGTTTGTGTAAACCTTTATTTACAACTAACATGCAAATATTCACAGTGATTAAACTTCCGGCCACAAGGTGGCAGCAGTCATTACGTCCTGCGCAGCTAAAGGAATCAAAACCAGAAACGACAATGAAATCCCGCGAGACTCCGGCGAGGACTGAGGACGAGAGGATACAGTCGACTCCAGCTTGAGTGTGTAAAAATCACTAGATTTCACTAAAATAATTTCAAGGGGATTCAAATATACATTATATTGTGAGATCAGTAACGCTAAGAAAGATATATTCTGCTCCAAGACTTACCCTTTCCTGATCTCTGTGCAGCAACATCTCCGACATTTCTTCTCTGGGAATCCCACTGCAACTGTCTCTGGGCTGAAGATACCCCGACTGTCCCTGCCGGTCCGCCTCCACATAGGGGCACGCGGCTGAAGCGGGTCCAGCGTAGTCCGTTTTAGCCTCCTCGAAGAACATCGGCGGCAACGGGGGGTCGGGATGCGTGTGACCCTCCTCGATGACCTGCTTCCGTTGCAGGGGTGTTATCGCTCCTTCCTCGCTGGGCTTGGGGGTGCCCTGGGCGGGGGAGTGGGCGGCCGCCTCCAAACTCAAGCGCGACAGGTCCGGGTTCCGCAGGGAGCAGGCCAGCCGTGGACTTAGAGAGACGGGGGCGCTCGCCTGAGGCATGGCGGGGGTAGAAGGGGCGTGGTTCTTGAACGGGAAAGGAACCGGTGGTAAGGCACAGAAGGGGGAAGTCGGGTCTGATGGTCCAGTGCCACCGTCTTCCTCCTCTTTAGCGTTGACTTGAAGAAAAGAGGTATAAATCGTATCCATGAACGAGGTGTAGGGGTCGATGACCGCCCGGCCACCGGCGGCCTGCTGTGGTGAGGGCGTGTGTTTTGGGGGGGACGCGGGACTGGGGACCGCCTCGGATGACAACTCAATGGCTGGAATGTCTTCGTGGGGGTTTGGACTCGGGGTCTCCTGCAGCGCTGCGTTCTTCTCCGCCTCGGGAGCCGGAGAAAGGTTCAGCTTGAGAAATAAAAAAAACTATTAGAATCCTGGAACAAAGAGATTTGACCCGAAACAAAATCATATCCAGTCGACATGAAGGTCACACCTGTATGTTGTTGAGCAGGTTGAGGGCTCCATCAGGACCTTGCAGCAGAGGCATGCCCAGGGCTGGGTTGGGGGGCAGAAGGATGGAACCTGCCCCGATGCCCATTAAGTTATGAAGACCACTGAGACATGATGGATCCCCTGCACGTCAAACATCATTAAATACATTAGAATTCACCTCGAAAACATCTCATTTAAGACATTTAAAAACAAGGCAAGTACTTACCTAGGAGGGCAGGGTTAAGCAGAGAGGGGAGCAGTTGTTGCAGGATGGAGTTGTCTTTGCTTTGGAGAGACAGCGGGATGAGGGTATCAACACCAGCTTCAGAATGCACCTGAGGATTCAATTCATACAGTTGAAAGTCAGACACTTCATGCTCTATAATTATGATTAGAAAGTGAAGTTTTTTACAGTTGTCATTAGCGAATACCTTTTTGTTTCACAGTGAATTAAAACCTAAATAATAAGACGTGATAGACTACAGATAAACAGAACTTATGTTGATCTAACTAGTACTAAACATGGCAGCAGCAGTGAGAAGCCATACAAGTGATTACAAATTCCATGAACTAGCAAAAACTTGAATTTACAGCATAAAATAATTATTGTAACAAAATGTGTCGACACAATTTTTAGGCTTTCAAGGTAAGATGGCGGGAACTTTTGTGCGAAGCTAACATCATTTAGCTTTAATCCTTTAGCAACCAGAGGTTAAGTTTTATTAATTTAACAGGATGCTGTGTTTTGCTAGTCATGTCAAATATGGCCCTTGCCAGGGGTATGCACTTTCTCTGTGCCTTTGGAGTTAAACTCTGCAAAGGGTTTGAGTCAAAGGTGTGATCGATCTAGACCAGGGGTTAAACTCAATCCCACAAGGGGCCAAAATACTTAAGACATCCTATTGGGCCACACAAAATGTACCATATATATATATATATGTATATATGTATAGTATATATACAGGTATATTATTTGGGATGGTTGCTTTATTATCTCCCCGTTTGTCAATCATTTATCAAACACATCAAATTCCTTTCCTTGCATAATTATTTAACATGGATAATCCAAGTTTCTTATACAATAGCATCTTTATAGGTCATCAAATCAACATGAAGATTAATCTACTTCGATACGAGTCAACATCCGGCCATATAAGATGACCTGGTGGGCCAGGCTTGAGTTTGACACACATGCGTTCAGCGATCGGTCTTCGGAGGAAGCTAAGAAGGAGTGGGAAGCCTACCTGAGGTTGGGTATGTTGGGTTTGCTGTGCAGAAACTAACTGGGAGTGGGGGGGGTGGAGCTCAGCTGAGTTGAGGGCAGCTGTGAGCAGGGCGGGGTTGAGAGGCAGGAAGGTTGCAGGGTGAGGAAGAGCGGCGGGGAAGAGCAGAGACTGCAGAGACTGGAGGGAGCCCTCGGCTCCGTGAGGGATCGGGAGGAGCCCGGGCGACAGATCCAGGAGACCCGGGCCGGGCAACGCCGGCGGTTCGAGAAGTCCTGAGGCCTTGTCGAAGTTGAGGCTCTCTAAAGCGGAGATGTGCTGCGGCGGCTGGAGGGGGACTTCCAAACTGACCTGGTTCAACTGACTCAGCCCGGTCAGGGGTAACATCGGACCCTGCTGCTGTCCGAGCAACAGGGAAGCCATGAGCAGAGCGTGGAGGTTTTGTTTCTCAGGGAGCCCCAAATCACCTTCTTGCCCGGCGGAAGAAGTTGACAGAGGAGTAGGGATGGGGTTCAGAAGGCCCAGGAGGTTAAGGGGCAACTCTCCGTGGATATTGTTCAACATGGGCAACAAGGGAAAGAGCGAGCCGTTGTGCAAAAGTTTCTGTTGGTGATCTGGATTCTGCTGTTCCTGCTGCTGGATCACGATGTGCTCCGGCTGCTCCGCGATGTTCTGCGGCGACTGCGGGGAGGAATTGTTGGAAGACATCTGAGCATGTTGGCCGCACAACAACAGCCCCCCCAGGTGTAACGAAGCGAGCACAGCAGGGTCCAATATGGAGGGTAGGCCGCCTGTCGAAGACAACAACTGGAGCAGTTGTTCCTGGTTCATGAACGGGAACGCTTCCGCCAGATGTAACGCGGTGGTCGACTCCGTCATGTCGGACGATGTCGGAGGACTGGAGTTGTTCTCATGAAGCGTAGAGTTGGTGTTTTCTGGAGGTTTTGACTCCTTTTCGTCCACTCCTTCTCGATCCTCTGTTAACAAAATAAAATAATGAGCGCTAATAACAATGCAAAGTAATGTAAACATACTGAATAAAGTCGACTCTTTAAACGGTTGTGTGGCCTCTTTCTATTGCAGTTGCACTACACAACCACTATAGGGTTCTGTGTCCATTCAAACCTTTTTTAATTCCCACTACATTAACACCCTTCCAGTAGTTATCAGACAAAACTTTCTTGTAGACCCACTTTAAATTGGTACTTAATTATAGCCAACATTTCAGATAAAGGCTGTGGCTGAGTATTTTCATTTTCTTAATTTTACCTTCAGAATATCAGTACTAAAAATAGGATTCAATTCCAGGACCACCAGTAAAAAGTGAAAAATCTATAATGGCACTTTATTATTTTTTTTTATTTATAAACTTTTCAACCCTGTAACAGTACAATAAAAGCTTGTGTGTGTGTGAATAAATTCAGTGTACTTGTCGTACATTTTAACTATCGTTCATAATAGCTTGCGAGTCGTTTCCGTCAATTCAGTTTCAAAACTTTATTGACACACGTCCCTGATCAAATGACCAGAACACACTTGCAGGCATATACAGTATATATTGGTGAGAAATTAAAGCGGATAAAAAAAGGGTAAACAGAGGATTTTTTTGATTATAACTTGTAATAGGTGTAAGACATTGACACCCCTAATACTGAAATGAGTCAAATCTAAATACATGCAAGAGCAAAATAAAGCTGTACCTGGTACTGGGTCTCTTTGCGAAGACATTGAAGCGTCAACTACATGTCCAGAAGTGTTGCCTTCTTCTTGGGGCGCTGCAGAAGATGCTGCTAAGAGAGCGAGGACGTGGTTGCTAAGATCCAGAGGTTTGGGTGACGTGGATAGTGCCACAGAAACGCTGTCCTGAGTCGATTGCTGCGAGTACTGAGGCGAGCCGCTCCGGCTGATCCCAGTGGCCACACTGTTCTCGAAGTGCCCCTGGGAAGCCGGGTCCCTGGATGGAATGTGGTTCGCGGTTTGTCGCCGGTTTTCCGAGACGCTCCGAGATGTTGGGGTGCTGCAATCCAACGCCAGGTTCGAGTAGGCGGGGGATCGCCGATGTTGAGGACTAAAATGATTCGTTTGATGGGGTTCGGACTGCAACTCCGGGGCAGGTGAAGGTGTCTGAGGTGCAACCAAGCATTGAGGAGTAGTGTCGCCCGGTTGCCGTAGTGATCGAGTCTGGTGGCGAACTTTGAAAAGAGGGTTCGGGGGTGCGGACAATGAGTTGGCACTCTGTTTGTTACCGTGTCCATCCTCTTGCGACGAATTTGATGCCGAGGCCTGAGCGTTCTGAACACTTAGCAGATGTAGGAGAGCCGACAGAGGCTGAGTCGGAGGATCCAGGCCGAGAGGTATAGCGTGGTGTCTTGTAGTGAAATCCAAGGCTTCGTTCTGGCGATGTCTCGGAAGATGTGCAGCCTGCCGCGTGTTCGTCAGCCCGGGCGTCCTATCAGAGTGTGATCGACTCTCTAAGGTGTCAGGGCTCTGACCCGGCACATCTGAGGTAGAGGAGGGATGTGCTAGAGGGGGCGAGGCGGAGCATGAAAGGTTGATCACGCTCGTCGAGGCGGCGCTTCCCGGCGACGCCTTCCTGGTCCCGTTAGCGAGAGTGTTTCGAGTTATGGTGAGCGTCGTCGGGGAACGCCGCTGTCTCTTCCTGTGCAGTGCACTGCGCTCTGTGGGAGTGGGGAGGTGGGGCAGGGTAGAAGCCAAAGACGGGGCCGTGGACTGGGAGGTAGGGAAGAGAACTGATGATGCGAGGGAGGGATGGTGAGTTCTAGCGATGGGGGAAGGAAGTTGGCTGTTATATAAAGTGCTGTTTTTTACCTTGGTGGTCTGCTGCTGACGAGCTTCTCTCAATTCCTCCGCGGAAGTGGAAACGTCCTCTTGGTTGTTACCCAGACTCGGACCCTCCCCTTGGCTCAGCTGGTTCGCCAGCTGAGCCTTCGCGGCCGCCGACAGAAGGCTACTCGCGGGGAAGGACGCCGGGTGCGGGGACTTGCTCTGGTGACTGTGGTGGTTCTGAAATGGTCCCAGAGGTGAACTACATGCCGCTATAGAGTTTGAAACAAAGCCGTGTGGTCCTGTGCTAGGAAGTGGACTCACTGTGCTCTTTAAGGTCTTGAGAGAGATAGCATGGGGGTTACCACTACTTTGGTTGGTAAGAAAGGTGTTAGTGGGGATCAGAAGGTGGCTACTAGTGCTAATGTTGCCTGAGTTCTTAAACTGGTCCAATACGTCTTCCAGCTTGTACTTCGGGAAGTTGGGGTTCGAGGAGCAACTACGGGGGGATTGCGGGGAGGAGGAGGTGGACTTCCGTCTATGCCTATAGTTACTTGCCAGCAGTCCTTCTCCGGGCATCGCCGGGGCGGAGCCTCCGCCGTGTTCCGAGAGAGGCGAGGGCGAAGACGACGGATGCCGCGAGCGCTGGTGTGGCGACGCACAGTTCATTTTATGAACGGACGGCGACAGCGACGGAGAGCGAGAAGACGGGGAGCCCCCGATTATGACACCACGCGGGTGATGTGCCGGAGGTGGTTGCCCTCCACCCGCAGAGAGTGGGGGCGGTGAAGGGTGGAGTCTGAGCCGAGGAGAGCTGGGGATCTCTGGAGTTTTGGACGTTCTGTGACACTGATTGACATTCTGTGGTGGAGGGTGGCGCGGGGACCTCTGGGAAATGCAGTATCCTGGCAGAGAGGAACCGGCGGATGAGGAGGAAGGGAGGGAAAAAGGAGGATGTTGAAGTCTTTTTAAAGCCTCTAGGGGGTGGTGAGAGTCCGTGTGAATGCCAGGGGAAGAGCCATTGTAAGGGTAAACAAACTGCTGTGGGGATTTAGGACTGGCCACCGAGTTTGGATGGAGGTTGTTTTGAGTCCAGGATGGTTTTGGAAGAGGTTTAGAATGGCAGTTTCCTCTGCCTTCTTCTTCGCCTTTTATGTGTGTCCTCTTTGGGTTACAGCTATCCACTACAATGCCAGGTTCTAGAGGGACGCAAAGAAAAAGAGCTGAATGTATTAAGTGCGTTCCGATTGATTTTAAATCATATATTAGGACCGGATCAGGTACCTGGATGATGAACGTTGGCAAAGGGCAGTTGTGACGCCTGCATACTTCGACAGAGAGCAGCCATAGCTACAACTTTCCTGCGATGGTTACACAATTTGGTCATGTCCTGCTCCGCTTTGCTAAGCGGCTGGTTGTGCTGCTCGACTTTCACTCCCACAGTGAAGTTAAAAACCTGAAGATAGGAAACGGTTGGACTCAGAATTCAAAACATTGCACTGAAAAACATATCTATAGATATTTATTTTTAAAATATTTGACGTAAACGGATATAATCTGCATGTGGTAATCCATGTGAAGAAGTTTGAAGCTAAACGTATTCGACTTTGAACTGACCTTATGAATGATTAGTGGACACTCAAGACCACATTTGCAAGTGCCATCCGATAAGAGGTAGGTCTTCACCTCATCCAGAGAAGAAAGGGCAGTACCATTTGGACTGAGGGAGAAGAAACACGATTAGAAACCATCATCAAATCATACCTATAAAAAAAGAAAACAAACAGCTGCTGTGCTTGATTAACAACCAAATATAATCATAAATATTGTTTGAGAGTCTCTTTACTGTGCTGGGATGAGGATCTGATCTTCAAACCTGCAGGTGTGTTTTCCGAGGTATATAGAAATTTTAGTTTGCTGTACTTTAAATGTAAAGTCTTGGTTCTTTGCAGGAAACAGGAAATCCTCTGTTTAAATACAAAGCTAGTCTTTAAGCTGAGGAATTCTTGAAGGTGTGAATGAGGGGAGGATACAACCATGTACCCCTCCTGACGTAGGTTAAGGGTAAACAATAGGGGCGTGTATTGGCAAGAAGTACGTATCACAATACAGGGTCAAAAACCAGAGTTCTTCTCTCTGGTGTTGCAGAATTTACAGACCACATGACTCCTGACGAAGTCGTAACTGCTTTCATTTGTTTTGAAACCAAAATATGTCCAAACATCAGCTTTAAAAGCTGCTGGAGTCAACTGTATCCTCTTATCCTGAGTCATTGCGAGGTTATCGTGGGATTCTCCTATTCTTTTAGCTGCAGAGGACGTAATGACTGCTGCCATCTAGCGGCCACATGTTTAAATGCAACACAAAAATCAAAAACGACGTGAATCCATGTTAATTGTAATTGAGGAAAATGTTAAATATTATAATTTAGACACAATTTATTTAACTATAAACCATAAAACTATGGTAAAAATATAAAATTAAAACAATCGATACAGTGCTGTCGAGTATCGATACAGTATCGTGGAACAAAACATCACTATACATCGCCGTAATAGATAAACACTGTCATAAACAATGGATTGTATATGTTACCATTTACAATCTGTAGTCATGGTGACAATCTCCTTTGAGTTAAGATGATACCTTCGAAAATACTGAGCGCTGTTAACACAGAGAAAAAACCCACCTGACATAGACCACTTGAACACCTTCCACTCTCCTCTGCCAGCCAATAGGGACATGTATTGCAGCAGAATGAACTCCATCCTTGTCCCTACTGCCAGTCTCACTTCCTCCCATCATGTTGATGTTGCAGCTTTCCAGCACCTTGAAGGAAATCAGAATATGAGTAGAAGCTCCAAAGATTCTGCTCTAAACAAAAATTGACACAAGGATACAAGATAACTATATAAATATAAATATTTTACATATATTTAACCATACATCACACCTAATGAAATTAGCATATTCATGTTAATTTCAGCTAAAAATAGCATATATGTATGTCAACAGGCAGATGTACATCTTAACTCAAAACTACAAATTATATATTTATATCTGAAAGTCCAGGATCTGTTAAACGTTGATGAAACAAACCTCATTCTGGGCTAATATTTAACAACCCTGGTTTACATTATTGGACAAAATTCAACTATGGCGGCTGTAATTAAAAATTAAGTGCAACAAATTGACGTACCTTGTCATCTTTGGGAAGCCAGGCTCTGTGTTGGCTATTGTATCAACTGTCTGACGTACATGCTGATGGACACGATGAAGCTTCACGGACTGCCAGTTAAAAACTGACTTGAAGCCCGACGGCTTAACCGTGCGATGTAGTGACGATTCCTCCAGTCACAGGGCGATGAAGGGGGTAACAAGGAGAACCTGCGAAAAGCATACAAGGTTTAGTCTAGAAGTGACACCAAGATTTGTCAGAATAAACACATTCGGAGCAGTTGAATTGAGGTAAAACGATGCAAGAGTGGGAAAATAAATGTTACTCTGCCTTGTTACAGGGGTTGGCACCTCAGGGGCCACATTATATACACGGCCTTCAAGCCAAGAGAAGAAAGGAACTAATAAATAATTTAACTAAGGGGAAAATAAGAAAGAATGTAATATAAGTAAGTGGGTAAGTAATTTGTATTTATATAGCGCTTTTTTCAGACCAGGGTCACAAAGCGCTTAAACAATCAAAACAATACTCAATAAAATATTTCTTTAAAGGTCAAGATAATACTGAGATCAACACAGGAGTTCCATAAAATCAAGGAAAAGCCTGCACAAATAAAAATGTCTTAAGATGTTTCTTAAAGGAGTCGGTAGATCAATCAAGCGCAAAGAGATCTAAAATAATGTAATAGTATATGATTTTATTTTGAGAAAAACACATTGAGTTATTCTCAAGAAAGAAATTCATATTTCATGCATTTAAATAAATAAATCAAATGTAAAAAAGCGTTATTATGCCATAAAGATAACTGTACAACATTTATTTTGTTTTTAAACTATATATATATATATATATTAAACTAGCACCCATAAAAAGCATAAAGGTGAACCAAGAAGTGTGGAACTAGTCATAACATTTCCAGGGTCTGTGTTATTATGACACACCTTCATGTGTAGCAGTTACAAATAACAGCTGATGACTGAGACCAAAAGATATATTTCACTCAAATAAACTCGCAAATGTGTGTATTATTTCAGTTGTGAATTTGGTGCATCCCCGTCTAATTTTATAGGAACATCAGCTTCTTTTTCTTTTTTTTTGTACACTCATTTGTGCATCCATGTTTTCACCTTTTCCTCCACCAATCTGGACACAGTTGCACACCGTTTTCACGCACATTTGTCAAAACTCACTCAGGAGTGTTGTGTATCTGTGCACATGTAGCCTCGATCCGTTTGAAAAGAAAGCGGGTTTAACGCCTGGCTAACGGCTAAGCTAACGGCTACTTTGTCGTGACAGCTGTCAGGCGCACAAGATGCACAACTCGTACGAGTCACGCACAACAACGTTCACTCCAAAAGTACACGAATCCCACCCCGAGGTTGTGCGTGCGTGTGAACGGACACTGTGCGAGGATGACACCCAGGGCAGAAATAAAAGTTTCTTCGCCGCAAAGACCAGTGTTGGCGAAGTTTTCCTGGACTCGCGGGAGAATCAAGTTAGCCTGCGATGCTAACGGAGTAGCAGAGATAGCTCGGGAACGAACAATGGGTCGTTTAACGGTGAACTGCGGGGAAGTGTATCAAACAAAAGAACGACTTACTATCGTCACCTTTTACGACGCGTTCGATAACAAAAAGGGCCTCGTTTTTTTATTTTTTTTTCTTGCTGCGCGTCTGACCGCGGCTAATGCTACGAGCTAGGCTAATGCTAACATACTTGATTCTGAAGAGTCCCAAACAAGAGTCCCGCTGCAGGGCCACGGTTATCCCGCTTCTGTTCTGCTCTCCGCGGGGCTGATCTCGTTGGCGTGAGTCCCGACAACCATCGCGGCGGATAATATCCCAAAATTCACAGTTGCTGAGTATATTTTTCTTAAAGAATCCGAGCAAAAAAAAAAAAATAATGGAGTTTTTTTTTTTTTTTTTTTCTTGACGCATGCGCAGAGGGCGCCCGGGTGTACCTTTGTAGTTGTTAGACGGACGTGAGCGCGCAGGAAGACGGAGGACATGGACGTGACACCGGCTTCACTTCACGGCTTCTATTGATCCCAACATGGAGGGTCGCGTTGAGTTTGACACCGCAGTGTGTTTTTACAACAGTCATCTTTCCTGTGGCGCCGACGGATCCCTTCCATTCCCGGTGTTACGTAACCCGTGAAAGATGTCCTCCCGAGGATGTTATGTAACGCTGTGGCTGTGAGTGGGTTCACAATACTGTCAATAAAACCATCATCTGTGGAGGCTTTTTTGACTCTTGAAACATTTAGGAATACTTTTAGTTTTTTTTTTATAACACTGGGCAACAATGTAAAACAGTTTTATTGAAAGTATTACAATGAATAATTGTAATAATTATCTTAATACGTTGGTTTATTTAATTATTGTTGCAATAAAATAAATAAACCAAAAAAGATAATAGTCAAAATGTCTAATTATATATATATATATTATATATAGCACTGTATATATGTTTTTTGTTGCTTTTCTTCATGTATAAAACACATTATGTCTAGTTATATAAAATGTCTAGTTTTATATATATATATATATATATATATATAGCACTGTATGTGTTTTTTGCCTTTCTTAATGTATAAAACACATTATGTCTAGTTGTATATATGTATATAACTAGACATTTTGACTATTATCTTTTTTGGTTTATTTATTTTATTGTTCATTGGCATTAAATAAACCAACATATTTAGATAATTATTAATTATCCATTGTAATACTTTTAATAAACCTGTTTTACACAAAAAAAACATACAGTGCTATATATATATATATATATATATATATAAATTATATATATAGCACTGTATGTTTTATTTTTGCTTTTCTTAATGTATAAAACACATTATGCCCAGTGATATAAAATGTCTAGTTCTATATATATGTATATAACTAGACATTTTGCCTATTGTCTTTTTTTAATACAATAATTAAATAAACCAACATGTTTAGATAATTATTAATTATCCATTTTAATACTTTTAATAAACCTGTTTTACAAAAAAAACAACATACAGTGCTATATATTTTCTTAATGTATAAAACACATTCTGTATGGCATTCAAATCAAACTGAATTTCACTGTAGTTATGTTATGGTTTACATTTCAGTGAAGTCAATTATTATTATTATTGTTTTTTTATTTATATACAATTATAAACGTTTGGTTTGTTAATTTGTGTGTTGCAATTAAACCTAAGTCATTACAGATAAAGTAACAAAGAAATCCTGCTGGATCTCGGCGACGACTGAGGACGAGAGGATGCAGTCGACTCCAGCGTCGTTTAAAGCTTTTATTTGGACATATTTTGGTTTGATCTATATTTTTTGCTTCCAACACGTTTTATTTTCATCCTAATTCTCATAGTTATTTTATTTTCATTTTTGTCTTGCAATTAAACTTCCGGCTGCTAGATGGCAGCAGACGTTACATCTTGAGTAGTTAAAGGAACAATTTATCCTGTGAGATCCTGGCGATGACTGAGGACGAGAGGATACAGTCGACTCCAGCAGCTTTTAAAGCTGATGTTTGGATATATTTTGGTGGAGACTGAGGACGAGAGGATACAGTCGACTCCAGCATCGTTTAAAGCTAATATTTGGACATATTTTGGTTTCAAAACAAATGAAAGCAGTTACGACTTCGTCAAGAGTCATGTGGTCTTTAAATTCTGAAACACCAGAGTCAAGTACTCGACAATACTACAAATATATCCTTGTTACTTTAGTATTACTATATATCATATTGTTGTCCCTGTATCAAGTCGCCCCAATCCAAATTGTATTTAATAATCCCCAAACCTTTTTTTTACAGTACTCTTAAAACAAACAGTATAAAATAAATACAACAGAGACTTGTACAGCCATATAAAAAGTGAATCATTAATTCCATTAAATAGTTAAATAAAATTAAACAACTGAAGTCAAACCTTTCTTATCAACTTTCCCTCTTTAACTTTAAATGTCTACCTTTATCTCTGTGAAACAAGAAACATTATTATTAACTTTGAAATGTTTATATACAGCCGAACCAAACACTTTGATTCTGACCTAAATACGCGTTGATTTTACACGGTGACGTGGGTTGAGGTGAGAGGTGGGCATGTATTCTAAGGATAGACGGTGTAGTGTCTGATTTCTCCTGGTCATCGCTGCTATGCATGAGTTCACCAGCTGTCTCCAGCAGTCAGCCTGACACACCAGTCCTCGGCGTGGCACATAAACACTCGCACAAACTCACAAACAGATCTAGGAAATCACCCTGGAATACGACTTCATTCCCTGAGAGTTGGGACCAAATCAAAAGGAGACATTTGGACAACAAAACCTTCCACCAACGCAACTCAAGAGAGACTTCTTCGCCTCATCAACTTTGACCCCGAACAGGTATCTTCGATCTCAGTCCCTCCGGTGTTTGAGTCGTCCACCATTTTTTTTATATAAACTGTTTTACTAACACAAAAAACTTGTACGGATGAAGAAAAAGGACAGTTATATAGTTTGGTACTTTCCTGAGTTGAGCCACAACGACAGATGAAGCCAAATTTAGCAGTGATGAGGTTCAATTTCAACAAACCTAGAATAGTCTACGGGACCGGCTTGTGTTCCACAATATAAGTAAGTGATATTTGTAAAGCGCTTTTCTAGACCAGGGTCACAAACCGCTTGAACAATCAAAACAATACCCAATAAAATATATGCTTAGAAGGTCAAGATAACACCAAGACAAACACAGGAGTCTCAGAATAAGTAGAATCACTGTCTCACACAATCAATAAACGGCATTAATTTAAGTTGGTTTTATTTTATATATCCATTATGTTTTCCTGCTATTTTCTCAATTCAAAAAAATATTTTCTCAATCAAATAGGCATAAAGAGTTGAGGAAAAGCTACATTTAGAAAAAAAACACGATGATTCTAAACGTTCATCTGCCAAAATGGAACAATTAACTGTTTCCATAGCGACCACAATGACTTAGAATTGACTTCCAGAATAATTAAACAATGTAGTAGAACTGCAGCATAAATAAAAGGACGTAAAAGTGTCTAATGTTATGTTTTAACGTAAAGTAGAAAATAATTGTTTCTGGCGCCCCCAAGTGTTGGAATGTTGTCACTGCAATGCCTGTAATAATAATAGCGAGTTCTACTGTGTCATGACTGCATTTTGACACATGGAATATATAATAAAATTGAACGTAGCGCTGATTCAACAATATATAAAAAGATAAATATTTGAATGTAGTAATCTATATTTATTCGAGAGTGTCAAACAAATCGGTTCTTTATAAGTGATTAAAACATTCTATCAAAACTAATTAAGGAAACATTTATTTATTGGTCATGAGTAAAATGATTTAATTTAAAATCAATGTCAACAGGCCACAGCGTTTTTTGTCACTAACTCCTTTAGGAAAGTAATGAAAAAACAATTTTTTTTGTGTCTTTCTAGGAAAGCTCGAGCTGACATTCGTCCTCTGACAACATGGACCAGTGAGTATATCATCAGAAATGTTTAATTTATCTTTTAAAAAACATTCAAATCTTAGTTTGTGTGTGAGAAATATTTGTTTAAAATACCTTAAAAACTAATTCAAGCTGCACCTGTAACAATGACAGGTTTTGTTTTGGAATATTTTGAATTTCTTTCCCGGAGATGTTGGTCTCACCGGTGACTTCTGTGTGTCAGGGAGGATGACAAAAACTCTGTGGATATTCATGACAACCCACCGGCCCCTGACAACGTAGTGCACGAGGACGGAGACACGGTGAGTGACAGGACCCCGTCGCACCCCCCCCTGTCCCCCCTGTTCTTTCAAGACCAAGTGTTCCCAGGCGGTTTAAAATAGCCACCAGTTGGAGCAGAAGTCTGACAGGAAGAGATGAACCTTGAATAACAAACCTGCTTCAAAATGTATTAAGTAGAACAGACATGTGTTGAAGGTGTGTTTGTAGAGAGTAGAGAGTAAACTCATTAACTTACTTATTAACTAGATAACAGGTGTAAAACTTAATTTGACCCGAGAGATGATTTTGTTTAGTACAAGACGAGCTTCATTTTTTAAATGAAAAGAACAGCAGTTATAAGAAAGACCACTTGTTTTTTTGGTTTTTTTGTAACTCAATGAAAAACAAACTTCCTAACTTTTATCAATTAAAAAAACTACTACTACTTCAAAGAACGCAATATTGGTGGATTTGTTAATATGACTAATTCTTCAATTAAAGAAAACGTTTTTTTGAAAAAAATAAAAGAGTCTAAACACTCTCTGATTAATACAACTTTTTGTGATTTATTATTATTATTTTTTTTAATTTAAAACTTATTTTTGACTGAAAGTTTTGTTTTTTACTATGCAAATTATTAATAATTTCCAGTAACGTTTTTTATAGAACCTTTATTTTCATTTGAAACCATTTTTTAATAAATGTGTTTTATTGAAGCAACCTTTTTATTGGAATTATTACTTTTTTACTTATTTAAATGTTTTTTTTTTAGATTGAAGCAACTTTTTTATTTACAATTTTTTTTATTGAATCAACTTGGAACATTTTCAAACTTGTTATTTGAAAGTATTTTTAATAAAGCACATTTATATATATATATATATTTTTATATATATATATTAAAGCAACCTTTTATACAACTTTAAGTTTTCGATTGACTTACATTCTTTTTTTTAAGTATATTTTAATTTGAAGCAACAGTTTTTAATTGAAAATGTATTTTTAGACTCAAAGTAATAAAAATAATAATAATGGATTTTATTTGTTTATTTGTATGGCACTTTACATTTGGTCAACAAATCTCAAAGTGCTGCAGTTTTAAAGCAGGAGAGAGACATTAAAAACAAAACAGTTAATAATAAATAAATAAAAAACAAAACATTAGCATTAGCATTAGCATTTAAAAAAATATAAATCATTGTTTTATTGAAACAACCTTTTTTATAGATGTAACTTTCTTCTGATTAAAACATTTAAAGTTAGAAATGATAGTAAAGTTTCCATACCATGCTTTCATACCTGGAGCTGAAGTGAGTTCTAACCTCCTCCAGGTCTACTTCATCTACGAGGAGGAGGTGGAGGTGGAGGAGAAGGAGCCGGAGCCTCCGCCCCCGGTGGTCCGAATCAACGACAAACCCCACAAGTTCAAGGACCACTACTGCAAGAAGCCCAAGTTCTGCGACGTCTGCGCACGAATGATTGTCCGTATGTGGAGGAAACTCGCACACGCGTGTGTTCGGCCCGAAAACACCTTTTTTTGTTCAAAAAACATGTGTTTGTTTCAGTGAACAACAAGTTTGCTCTGAGGTGTAAGAACTGTAAGACCAACATCCACCACTCGTGTCAGTCCTACGTGGAGTTCCAGAAGTGTTTCGGTAAAATTGTGAGTACCGTTGTGCGTCTGGAGGTCAAAGTTGTGTAACTAAATCACCTGTGTTTGGTGCTCGTAGCCTCCTGGATTCCGGAGGGCGTACAGCTCGCCCTTGTACGGCAGCGACCAACCCGACCCGAGTGAGTGGAGACAGTGGCAGAGATTTAAAAACATATAAATGTGGAATATTGGGTTTATTTTTCCATTTTAAACCTTTAGAATTTTTTTTCTTCACATTTTTTTAGATAATTGAATTCAATAATGTCGTTATTGAAAGGTTGAATCTTTTTTTGTAACAATTGAATTAAAAAATCGAATATTTTCAAAAATGAATGATTTTTTTTAACATTGACTTAGATTTTTAAATTCCAATAATAATAATTTAAAAAAAAATAATTCAACATTTTTTGAGAGTATGAAAAATGAAATATGAAAAAAATAAATTACTAAAAAACAAAACTTAATTCAACCATTTAATATACAAATTATTGAATTGAATAATTAAATAAAAAAAGAAATTCAACTTTAAAATATAGAAATTATTTCATAAAATCATTAAAGAATATATATATATATTAAAAGCTTAAAAAAAGAGAACTTCAATAAAAACTATTTTTAGTTTTCAACACTTGAAATGGTAAATTAAAATATTTAATATTCACATGGCACTTACATGCTTCCATATATATATTATATTTATATAAAGTGCAACATAAACCTTTTTTTTTCTAGCAAGAAAATAGCTTAAATGTCTGTAACTTATCTTTAAAAAGTTTTTAAAAAAGTGTCTTGTGTTATATGAAGTGGACAATTAATGTATTTTTTAGGCAAAAATAAGCCGAAAATCCCAAATTTTTAAGCACACTTCTGACCTGGATCCAGATAACCCGAACCGGAACGACCCTGTGTTCGACACGCTCCGGGTCGGTGTCATCATGGCCAACAAGGAGCGCAAGAAGAACGAGAACGACAAGAAAAACGTGAGCTTCTCCCCAAACACAAACCTTAAAAAGTATTGAAAGTGTTTTTACGTTATGATGTCGCGGCAGATGATGATGATGATGGAGGAGGAGGAAGAGGAGAACCAACAGCCTAAAGAGAACGAGGAAGGAGGAGAAGGGAAGCCCGACGACAAGAAGGAGAAAGGAGGCGAGAAGGCGGATGAGAAGGTAAACAAACAGAAGATAATAATCCGTCGAGATCATCTGATGGTCTTCGCATCGACCCAACAGAGCAAAGGAACTTTCTCGCAGTCCCACTACTACCTGGCCCTGTACCGCTTCAAGGCCATCGAGAAGGACGACCTGGACTTTCAGTAAGTTTGTGTCAGTTATAGACGAGTCGTTGACATTAAAAAACATGTTTCTGGTGACAGTCCTGGAGATCGCATCACGGTCCTGGACGACTCCAACGAAGAGTGGTGGAGGGTGAGACTTCACGGCCCATCAAACCACTGTTTCTGATTCTAAAAAATCCCGTTTTCTGTCCATCATTTTAAAGGGAAAAATGGGGGAGAAGACCGGCTACTTCCCCACCAACTACCTGA
Source organism: Callionymus lyra (assembly GCF_982586985.1). Lineage (NCBI taxonomy): Eukaryota > Metazoa > Chordata > Actinopteri > Syngnathiformes > Callionymidae > Callionymus > Callionymus lyra. Next base: position 10,017,134 of record NC_141836.1, on the reverse strand, counting down.
TCAAGGTGCGGGCGGCGGAGCGGACCTTCAAGGTGACGCGCTCCTTCGTGGGGAACCGGGAGATGGGCCAGATCACCCTGAAGAAAGACCAGGTAAGTCCACCACAAGTTCACCCTTTTATACGTGTCACGATAATGCTTTTTTTTAATCTCAGATCGTGGTGAAGAAGGGGGACGAGAAAGGGGGATATCTGAAGGTCAGCACTGGACGGAAGCTGGGCTACTTTCCAGCGGATCTGCTAGAAGAGCTCACCGTGGTTTGAGGAGATCTCTGATGTATTTTGGTTGAATCTGTGCCTTAGTCTTTGCTGCTGGATGTATTTTTTCACTTTTAGTCAAGAGTTAGTTTGGAAAGTCTAGTCTAGGACAGACCTGGGTAAAGTGCGGCCCTCGTAATGTCAAAGTATGATCATGTATAAATGGTTCTAATGCATTAACAGATGTATTTTGTATTTATTAGTCATTTGCATTTTCACATAACACTTCCTTCCTTTTTGTGTATATATTAATCCTTAAAAAAACTGTTTTTTAAGGGATTTCTTTCGTTTCTTTTTGCTTGACGGCCCCTAACAACATTCACAGAATTTAATGTGGCCCCTTAAAGAATTTTAATTGCCCACCCCTGGTCTAAGACGATTGACATTAACTGAATGTTAACGTTTGAGGATTAAATAAAGGTTTACAATTTTAAAAAAAGTACCTGTTTACTATCCAGATGTAGTCAATGCTGGTCATGTGATCCCTGAATGAAAATAACAACAGATTAATAAAAACGTGAGTGTATTCATGAAATAAAAACACTTTCACTGGAATTAACATTAATAATGTTATTTTAATAAACATTTTAATTGAATAGTCTTGTCTTGTTTGCAGTTTCCCGTTTTCTTATAGTTTCAAAAGCCGCTCGATTGAAACATGGGATTTTACCGCCACCTAGCGGTCAATCTTCAAACTGAAACCAAAATTGTTAAAAACAATATTTATTTTAACTTAAAAGCAACAAAACGGTCATAATGTGACGTTTGACAACCTTAAGTAAATCGAATAAATGTACTCACAGTTTCATTTATGAATTTTTATTTGCATTGCAGTAGTCCTTGTACGAAGGTTGCTGGTTTGATTCTGCCTTCTGTATCTTTTGTCATCTTCACTTTGGTCGTGCTAGTTTACTCTGGGTACTCATAAAAAAAAGAAAAGATAATGTCCATTGTTGTGAGTGCCCGTCTTGCCTTTCTGTTGGTTGGAATCCTGGCCTCCTTTCCAGGGTGTCCTATAATTCTGCGTGAAAGAACATAATAATAATTGTGAAAGAAAGTCATGCTGATAACGTCAGCCTGTAGCCACTGGTGGAGTCTGGAGTCCATGAGCAAGAACCTGTCAGGAGTTTCATTACCAACCCTGGAACGACACCCTGTCATCTCGTCAGCCTCCCCGTGGCTAAAGCAGAGGGACGTCCAGGAGGTGCTGTCAGAACCTCCACCGGGGTGATGACTTATAATAAGACTCCAGTGAGAATCGCTTAGTCGGGTCTGGACACTTTTCAGCCCTAAACAAACACACACAAAAAACATATTTTTAGTTGTTGGAGAGGGTGTGTTAGAGACAGAGAGAGAGAGAGAGAGAGAGAGAGAGAGAGAGGAAGAGGGAGGAAGAGGGAGACTTCAGTTTAGGAAGTCTGCCTCGCTGCAGAGTCGCTTCTTTTCTACTCTTTATCCGACGTTTCTCTCTCTGGATGGATATTTGTGGCCTCGTCCGACACACGATGAGGACTTTGAGTTTCAACTTGGTCGTCACTTTTCTCTATTTGCTCGCCTCGTCTGTAAGTATTTCACCTCAAACGCTGCTCCTGCTGTGGATCCATCATTTATTTATCACAATACTAATCAATTCTATTCATTATTGGTTGTAATGTAATTCCACGTGTGCAGACTGCAATGTAAAAATAAAAAAAGCTATCAGGGAATTTAAAATCAGTTATTTACCCAAAAATAAAATAATGTAATGATATTTGAAGTGTTTTTCAACAGTATTTAAGTAAGTATTATGTATACATTTAATCAAAAATTCCCACCCAGGAATCCCAACTGATACACAATATTCTTGTAATTATTGGTACTGAATATTAAGTTAATACATTTTTATTAAGAAAAGGCTCTTGTACATACACAGAATAACTAGAATAACTATGACGGACTAACTTTTTTTCATTTCAGGTTTATATCTACATAGTAAAACTCTGTTGTTGATCATTTGTAGTCTATTGACTTAATATAATATATAATTATTATAATAAAAAAGTGTCTCTGTTTAAAAACTTTGTTTTCCCTACAAGCTTAAAACAACTACATTAAAATGTTTAATAAGAAATGGATATAAATCCCAACAATTCCCCTTCAATAAGTATCTTAAAAATAAGAATAATAATAATAATAATATATATATATATATTGCTTTAAAATAAAAGTACTTTAAATACTTTTTTAGGACCTTTATACATTTTTTGGTGGGATAATAAAAGTATTTATTTTGCATTTAATGCTCTTGTATATACATATTTTATTCTCTATATTCTTCTACTTTTATACTGTTATGTTTTCAAAAAAACATTTTTGGGCAAAGCCGAAAAATGGATGAAGTAAAAAAACGCATAACTTCAAAATAAAAGCTTAAGTATCAGAAGGTTCTAAGAAAGGAAAAAAAACATGTTTCAGTCAGTATTAAGAAGTTCACAATTGACACTTGGTATCTCAGTATTTACATAAAAGTGTCATTGAAAGATTGTTAGAAATGATTGTATTTTATGTTTTATATTTTATTTTGGCAGATTAAAAAGACTGTCCCTGCTCAAAAGTTCAGCTGATAATAATAACAGAGACTGTTTGTCAAAAAAATCCAGTAACAGAAAAGTAAATTTTACATGTAGTTTGATCAGTTCTTTCTGAGCATTATTTATTTTATTTATTTTGGACCCCTGTGTGATTGAGTTTGATTTATTTGATTGTAATTTATTTGTATTTGCACCAAAATATCACCTAAATAAAAGTTTGTCCTCCTATAATCACACTTATTAACATGTTATTGTTATTTTACAGAGATTTTAATCGCCATAAACCTGTATTTTAAGGGAGATTTCCTCTTAATATCCACGTTGTTACACCAAAGGTGAGGAACTAAAAAGCTCTTTTTGCTAAAATCCTACAATAAAAAGTGAAACACAAGCGTGTTTCCTCCACATCGGTCCTAAATGAGACTTCGGGTCCAGCCGAGCATCTCACAGGTGTTTTCACTCGGGCTCGGCTGCCGTCACCGTCGGCATCTTGACACGGAGCTCGTGACACGCGTGTCGCGCTGCAGGATCCAATTAGAGAAGGTGAGAGTCGCACGGATGTGGACGACGTGCAGCGATGAGCCGGAGTGAAGGCGGAGATCGTCGCACGGCGGGGGGTCGTTGATCACACTTGTTGGTGATGGAGAACGATATCGTGAAGACACGTCGCCATGAAGTTACTACAACATATTTCACCGTCATGATTAGAATTGAGTACATCAGGAAGATGTTCACCCTGACCTCACTCTCCTCTTCGCCTCGGTCACTTCACGCCCACTGGACTTCCTCTCTAGGTACTCCAGCATCGACTGATAGACTTTATTATAGGAACATAGTATCAGTGATGTCAGAGGTCGCGATCGCGGCCATCTTGGAAATGCAGTCTTCTGGTTCAGCCAGACTTCGGTCGACTAAAAATTGGGATTATTTTCTTGAGTAATATGTGTGTTTTGGGAGTTTTAGACAAAAATGTAACACGTTCGCGATCGGACCTAATTTTCTACGTCTTCCTTGTCCAATAAGATACATAAAAACATCTAAATACCTCCATATACTTTGCATCTGTAAGATCCGTTTTGTCCAGATTATATTTAGCTGTCTGCGTAGCACGTTAGCCTTTTAGCTTCTGCTACGAACAAGCTTGAATTATAGACTTGTTTACCTTTTTTTTTTTTGGGGTGTTTCTCACATAAAGGCTTCAATACAAGATGGACTTAACAGACCAGCAGTATATTGAGGTATTTGGTTTTTTGGAGTCTTTTTGGACGAAGATGAAGACGACTAAGCATCGGTCGCTACATTATCATGAACATGCTTTTTTTTTTTTTAACTGTAAAAAGACACAGATTACTTTGAATAATCACAACCCTTAGTGAAATTACAATTTTGAGAATTTTCACCTACATTAGGGCTCCAGGCTAATACATTAGCTAATACACACCTTCTTGTGAGCAACACCAAATTAAGAATAAAACTAATAAACAAGAAGATAATGAAAATGGAAATATAAGGAAAACATTTTTGTTTGTGGAGATAGTAAAATTACATTGTATGTAAATGTATAATTTATTGTCATATATATATATATATATATATATAGCTGCCATGTTTCCTGTTTGTGTAGCACGTTAGCCCTTTAGCTTCTGCTACGGACAAGCTTAAAATATAGACTAGTATTGAATATAGAAGTTTTTTGGGAACAGTTATATATATATATATATTATAGCTGGGTGTATATATATACCAGTCTTTCTGCAGCCAGCCTCAAGTGGACACTCAAGGAACTGCAACTACAACTTTGGATAACGTTTTGTTGTATTGTTACAAACGCTCTTTTTTAAACCCCTTTTGAAACCAATCGTTGATGTAAAACAAATGATTCGCTTTTAGGAGCAATTACAGAAAATTGACAATATATATATTTTTAATCTTCCTTCATGTCGAAGAGTATCAAGCTCAGAACTCGAGGTCTTTAAACAACCACAGCAAATTAAAAGGTTGCGTTATATCAGCTCCTTGTGTCGAGTGTTACGCGTCCTTGCCCGGAGGTAATAACCTATCGACGACCGTTCCATGTTCAGGAGGATGAGACGCATTAACGTATAATTATTTCAATTGATTATTTTCTTTTTATATAACACAACAGCCGTGAAATTGTCCTTCGTTCCGTGTCGTCCTGAGCCCTCGCTCCGGGGCTGTCGGCGCGTTGCCATCGGTGCATCATCTAGTGTGTATCGACGGTAAATGTGTGGAAGTACATTAGGTTCTGTCACGACGGCGTGAAGTCAGCGACTCTACGTTGCTGCTGTCAAAGTGAAAAAAGTTGGGCTGAGTCGGTTAAAGCGATGACATAGAAGTCAAAAACAAGCCTCTGGCTGTTAGGGTTGAGGATGTTTTCACTGCTGCGCTAATGCAACACGGAAAATATCGACACGCGTTGAAAGAAAACGTTCATGTTTTTTAGGGACTGTAGTCACAACTTTAATTTCATTTATACGTCAAAATGAAAAGCGAGTTATGTTTGTTTTTGAACGGGCAGCTACAAGACTCCAAAGTGTCACCGTCAACAAATTAAATATTCTCAAATTTGCTTTTTAAATTAAATAAGAAAAACTAATATAGTCTAAAAATTCCTCCAATTAAGCCACATTGAGGATCTTTTAGTGACATCACAACCACTTTAGTGAAAACATGACAGCAGGAAATGTCAGCCAAGACTTCTACAGCAGCTACTAAACTAAAGTTTCAAACAATCCATCAGTACTTAAAGAAAGAAACCTGTATATCTATGCATCATAAAGAGTGATTATCAAAACTCGACACAGTAAAAGTAGGAGTTAAATGAGGGGTAGATGATCTTCAAAACCATGTGGCAAGCTGCATTTTTGAAGTGTAATCCTCAACAGAAATATCAGCTTCTAATCATTTAAAACATGTTGCTTAAAATGATGGGAGGATGTTATTAAAGTGTTGACTACATTTAAAGAAAATGATAGGGGTTAATGAAGATTAGAAGCAATAAGGGAAAAAAATGGGCCTATTATAAAATAATATTATTGTAATAATAGTAACTGTTCACTTATAATCTATTCTTTTCTGAGAAACTGTCGACTCGATTTGTAAATTGGCAAGAATCTGGCGATACGATACGTTTCACAATACAGGGACAAAAATTCAATATACTACAATATATTGCGAAACTTGAGGATCGACGAAATATTTGTAGTATTTATAGTATTTGTATATATTTGTAAGTACTTGACTCTGTTATGAAGTTTTGACGGACCATAAGCTCTTTTAACTGCTAATTTTTTTTTTTTTTTAATTTGACGGCTTTAAAAGACGCTGGAGTAGAGTGTATCCTCTCGTCCTCAGTCATTGTCGTAATTTCTCTGGATTTAATTTTCATTTGTTTAGAGGCGGAGGAAATAATGAGTGCTGCCATCTAGCAGCCAGATGTTGGATTGCAACACAAAATGAACAAATGCTGTGAATATTTGCAAGATAATGATCCTCACAAGTCCTTTTCTTGGTTTTGAAAACCTCCATTTGTTTGCGGTCCACAGGTCCAAGAAAGTCCCAAACCTTCTCTCTTGCAAAACCAACAAGTTGTGGAAGAAGAACACCTCAGAGGTCGAGCTGCTGCAGCTTCGTTGAAAGTCAAGTACGTCACCAAAGACCTACAGATCATCTCCACGAAGCAAAAAACTCCCGCCTACGGCTCCCTGGGCCCTTACGGGTGGCCCGGGAACGTCTCCCAGGCCCTGGATCAGTACCTCAGTAGCCCCCCCTTGAAGACCAAACCCCTCGTCAAGACTTCCCCGAAGGCCAAGAAGATCCTCGGCTGGGGGGATTTCTACTTCAACGTGAAGACGGTCAAGTTCAGTCTGCTGGTGACGGGGAAGATCGTGGACCACATCAACGGCACCTTCAGCGTCTACTTCCGACACAACTCCTCGCGGCTCGGCAACATATCCGTCAGCATCGTCCCGCCGTCCAGGGCCGTGGGCTGGGAGTTCCTGGACCCCAGCGGCGTCCCCTCGCCGGCCACCGGCCTGACCCCCCCGCCGCCCCTGACCCCCGTCCAGAGACAGGACGCCATGACCGAGCTCAACTGCCGCGTCGAGTACCAGAGAACCAACCGGTCCAAGAAGACCCGGCCCTGCCTGTACGACCCGAGCCAGACGTGCTACACCGAGAACACCCAGACCCAGGCCGCCTGGATCTGCGCCAAACCCTTCAAGGTCATCTGCATCTTCATCGCCTTCACCGGCACCGACTACCGGCTGGTGCAGAAGGTCTGCCCGGACCACAACTTCCAGACGGACCAGAACCAGCAGCACCTGGGCTGACAAAACTGACTCACATCCTTCTCTTAAACCTCCATTTTTTTTCAATTTACGCCTCATTTTTAGTGAAGTTTTTCAACCCGTCGTGTGTGTTGGCTTGTACTTAGTCCCTCCTGCTGAAGTCCACCAGACCGACCGCCTCCTTCCCAAAGATTTGCTTGGGTCGTAAAGTCATCGGGGGACACACAGATTGCGCATGTTCCTGCTCCGCTATCAGCGTTGACCTTTGCCCTCTGGAAAAGGTTCCTGTTGTTCCAGCTGTCACAGACATGATCTCGCTGCAGCGTTCACTACGGGTGAGTTTTCCCTTATATTTCATTTAAAAAACCCACAAATTCCTCGACACAAACGGCGCCTGTTATTCCTTGTCAAAAAAAGAGGAAATTGCACGTGGGTCGTGCGCTTCTCGAAGCATTAAAAACACAAGAAAAGATGAAAGGAAATCGCTTTTCGACGCGTGTTTACGACGCAACAATAATAATCCCCGCATTTGGGAAAAGTGGCAAAACGCGAGTTACGCAACCGAAAAAAAGGTTTTCGACAAACAAGTCCCTGATAAGTGAGTCAGTGTGTGCGTCTGTCCAACCCACGGTTTTTTTTTTACTTTTCATGTCTCCGGATTTCTGGAGCGTCTTCTCACTTCCTTTCATTTAAACGGATTGTTTGGAACATCAAAGGCACATTTTCCTCAACTCCCTTGTTTCCAAACACGCCATGCAAAGTATTATAATTTGGGGGGTGATGATGAAAGTGTTTTTTGTGACGGAGCGTAATGTTTTCAAAAAGACACCGGGGGAGTAAATCTTGGACGACAACAACAATCATACAAACTAGTGGTTGCTTTCATCAGATCTGACTCACATCTCGTGTCCATCCACCTGCAGCTCCTCCTCCTCAGGACCTCCGGGTGTTTGGGGAGACCGGCGGATCTGTGTGGGCGTGGCCTCGCCAGCGGGGTCGGCGGCGGAGGCTGGAAGGGTCAGGAGAGTTTGGCCCAGGATGACCCGGAAATGTGGCGTCTGCTGCAGCAGGAGAAGGACCGGCAGTGCAGAGGGCTGGAGCTCATCGCCTCAGAGGTGAATGACTTGGATCGTGATATTTTAAATACAATTTTGATGAAATTAAAACCATATATATTACACAGTAAGTAAGATTTACAGAATGTCTGCTCAGTTAATCGTAACAAGGTGGAACGGGGCGAAAAAGAACATCACGAAAATTTAAATATATCCAATTTTGACGACATTTAAACTATATGTAATGTATGTTTGATAAGGGTGAGCGTTTTTCACATTTATTTTTTATACTACCGGGTATTACAGCTAGTATTAGAGTTGTCAAAAAATGATCAATTACACTTGAACATCACAATATTATTTTTGTACTGTATTAGTTTTATTTGGGGTTTCAAATCCTGTTGTACCACTAAAGAAAAAATAGATTTTCTAAATTTATAATTAACATATATAGCAAATATTCCTGCCGTTTGTTAATTTTTGTGTTGCGATTTCAACTTCCGATCGCACAATAGCAGAAGTCATTACATCCTACTCAGCTAAGGCTAAATCTATGGAATTCAGCAAGATTCCAGCGATGACTGGGGATGAGAGGATGCAGCAAGTTTTTAACTCAGTTATTTTTGGACATATTTTAGTTTCAAAACAAATGAAAGCAGTTACGACTTCGTCAAGAGTCGTGTGGTCTGTAAATTCTGCAACACCAGAGTCAAGTACTCAATACTATAAATATATGTTTGTTCTTACGGTATCGCAATATATCGTATCTTCCCCCCTTTATCGTGATACATTTCACAACTTAAGATTCTTGCCAATACACACCCCAAGCTAGTTTTAAAATTAAAATAATTTTAGTCCATTTGAATGTGTAATTAGAACATTTCTTCCATTTTGTCTTTTTTTACTTTTGTATTTTTTGTATTTTATAACAAAGATACCTTCTTTCTTTACATTGTTGGTCCTTCACATCTGTCACTATTTATATTGTATTACCTTGAATAAAATCATGTATTTTAAACTTAAAAGATAGCCGTAAAGAAAGACTGATTTTTTCACCTTTTTTATACTTCGAAAAGGATTACAAGGAAGCTCAACTGCGGAGACTTACTAGTTGTTGTCTTGTTAGCTCACGAGCTAACCGAAAAATATATTTTTACTTTTAAACATTCAAATTGATTTAACATTGTGAAATAGCTGCTTACACGGTGGCAATTGCGGAAAAAAACGGTTAATTAGAAACGCGAGAAATCTTATATTATACTATGTTTTAGTAATGATTTATACTCACTGGATGTTTTAAAGAATTACAAAGAACTCTGGACTCAAATCTGTGTGAGGTTTCATAGTCGGATGATAATTATTACATCAGGAATCTTAGAAAAAACCAAAGCAAATAAACAAAACAAGAAATAATTATTCCTCTTTATAATTGGGTCAAATTGGGATTTGTGAAATGGAAAGACAAGCATGAAGTCATGCCAGTTGCTAAAAGTGAGAAAGAAAGAATGGATTTGAATACAAGACAGAAATAGCTCCGGAGTCACTGAGGTTAGACTGAAAGGGAAACGGAGCAGATTGGCTGAAGGATGCTGGGAATGACATGGGTTTGTTTTGCTCTGATGTCGCAGACGTTCACGCTCACATTAGCGCTTTATCACGACCCAACCATGAATCATGGGTAAAATATGTTTCTCCTCTAAATCTTTCTTTACCCAAACTCTACAGTGACGGCGCGGTAAGTGACTTTGACATCTGAAAGATGTGTCAGTCACACACCACCGCAGGCTGAGTCCCAGAGGATACTTTTTCTTTTTTTTTTCATTCCCTTCTTCAAATGATCCCATTACGCGCTCCTGCTGATTTTATTGTCACTTATCTTCATAAATATCATCCTGAGAGAGGAGAGGAGGTGACGATGTCTACCTGAGCCGAGAGAGTTTTTGATGTGTCAACGACGGAGGTGACAGTCGGGATCTAAAGGAGACGAAAAAACAGATCTAAGCAGATCAAATAGTTTAGATATTGGTTTTGGATTATTCTCCCGCACGCTCGCTTGACGTGGTTAACATTATTTTAAATGAATTTATACTTTTTTAACTCAAAGTCGATATTTTTTCACCACAACATTCTGTGGACAGCAGCCGAGGCTGTTAAATTATCCAGCTCCGGGTCGTCAGCGTGAGTTTATATTAGGATGTTGACAGTGTTTCCGACTCTGACAACCTGTGTTGGCCCGTCCTGTCAGAACTTCTGCAGCCGAGCGGCTCTGGAGGCTCAGGGCTCCTGCCTCAACAACAAGTACTCGGAAGGATACCCGGGACAAAGGTAACGAGACAAGCCGGCGCCATTATTATCGGGAGGAGGAAAATAAATTAAAAAAAGTGGAGGAATGTGGTTTTTAATAAGGGATCCTACCTGTCTGAGACAATCCCAGCTACTCAGGGTGAGAGACAGGGGAGACAGGACAAGTGACCAGCCATGGAAAAATAGCCACATTTTTTTTCTTTCACAATTTTATCTGAACAAAATATAATTTTAACCAAACGTCAGATAAATAAGGACATAATAAGGAGAGGGAACTACCTTTTGCTTGAATTACACCAAGATGAAAATCAATATAAACCAATGTGGGACAATACGACTGCGTTTGCGAGGCCCTCATTAGTTAAACTTCAAAATTAGAATTTTTTTTACCAGTTATAACTCAAAATATTACCTTTTTAATGACTCAAATTGTTTTTAGGGTTATTTCTTGTACATCAGAATAAAGTAAATATTTTTAATACAATTTTTGTGATTTAAATTGAAATAAAATTAATATAAAACAAGGTTCTTTGATTTGATTTATATTATGTGGATGGATTTTTGTAAAATATTGTTTAATCTTTTAAGTTTATTTACCTGTTTTTTTTAAAGAGATCTGGTTCATACTAACTTTATAATAAAAAATATATAAATTAATTCATGTTTAGTTCTTGACTTTTGATATAAAGTGAAAAACTATTATATATTTTGATTATTTTTATCACAGGATAAATACACATTGTTGTACATGTACTCAGAACATTATATTGTACTTTTTCCCTTCAGATTTTTACATTTTCTTTTTTTCTTGACGCTCCCTGACAATAGTCACAGTTTATATTGTGTTTAAACACCCGACTAATGGTCAAATAAGATAGAAAAACTCATCAAGAGTATAAAGAAAAGTGCTTATTTATACGAGTGTGTATTCCAGGTACTACGGCGGTGCCGAGATCGTGGACCAGATCGAGCTGCTGTGTCAGAAACGGGCCCTGGACACCTTCGACCTGGACCCTAACCTGTGGGGCGTCAACGTCCAGCCCTACTCTGGATCCCCCGCCAACTTCGCGGCGTACACGTCGGTGCTGAAGCCTCACGACCGCATCATGGGCCTGGATCTACCGGACGGTGGACAGTAAGAACTTCTCCATCTTTTCTGTTAACCTTCTCCGCGAGAAGCAGGAATTATCTTCGCCTCCGTTCTGACGCGTACAGAGAAGTATTTCTGGGTATTAACGTCAGAGAGGATTATAGCGAACACACGGCTGGTGAGTTGACACAATAATTCTATTGAATTTATTTAGATACTGAACTAAAGAAAGGTTTCCCTCAGGTTAGAGGTTTACTCGCAGTAAAGGTGCAGGAGACGCGATAAGAATGTTTAAGTCAAATGAAAAACATACAAACAGGTGGAGAGTGACGTCAATCTAGAACAGAGGTGTTGAACTATATCACACAGAGAACCATAAATATAGTTGTAGGCGAGACAACTCTAGTCTTTTTAAAAAAGCAACAAAAAAAAATGATATGAACATAAACTAGGTTAAGTTTCTCTCTGTGATGCACAAACGTTTACTTTGTATTCAGTATTTGTAATACAGAACCAATTATACACGTTTCAAGTTATCGTAGGACCCATTAAATGATTTGGTGGGCTACCTTTGGCCCCCAGTCCGTGAGTTTGAAAACAGTGATTTAAGTGATTGAATTAAAATGCTTTCACAAAAAAAATGTTATTAACCTTTTAGGATTTATATACCACAATTAATTTCCCTTAGGATCTGATTTTAAATGTTTATAGATATATACACATGTATTTTTTCAAGTATTTGAAAATACTATATGAGCTACCGGTACATTGATGCATGTTTATAATCCGAAACTAAGATTTGTGGCTTTTTTTTAAAATTATTATTTTAATTTAAGATGCTTAAATATGAATGAAAAAGTGTTACGTTTTTTATTGTATTGATAAAGTACCTGAAAAAAGAATGTTTGTTGTAAATGTTAGGATCTAAAGCTGCAGATTTAAACCATCAAAACACATGTGTTGCGTCTGATCGTTCCAGCCTCACTCACGGCTACATGACGGACGCCAAGAGGATCTCTGCCACGTCCATCTACTTCGAGTCCATGCCTTACAAACTGAACGTGAGTCGCGCCCGAGTGTCTACAGTCACAGTATCTTCAAGTTCTTTACGCGTCAATGCAGCCCGAGACCGGCCTGATCGACTACGAGCAGCTGGAGAAGACGGCCCGGCTCTTCAGACCCAGACTCGTCATCGCAGGAACCAGCGCTTACGCCCGACTCATCGACTACCCCCGCATCAGAAAGGTGACTGACGGGGACTACGATACAATATATAAACAAGTATATATTTGTAGTATTGTCGAGTACTTGACTCTGGTGTTGCAGAATTTACAGACCACATGACTCTTGATGAAGTCGTAACTGCTTTCATTTGTTTTGAATCCAAAATATGTCCAAACATCAGCTTTGAAAGCTGCTGGAGTCACTGTATCCTCTCGTCCTCAGTATCCACCAAAATATGTCCAAACATCAGCTTTAAAAGCTGCTGGAGTCGACTGTATCCTCTCGTCCTCAGTATCCACCAAAATATGTCCAAACATCAGCTTTAAAAGCTGCTGGAGTCACTGTATCCTCTCGTCCTCAGTATCCACCAAAATATGTCCAAACATCAGTTTTAAAAGCTGCTGGAGTCGACTGTATCCTCTCGTCCTCAGTCCCCACAAAAATATGTCCAAACATCAACTTTAAAAGCTGCTGGAGTCGACTGTATCCTCTCGTCCTCAGTATCCACCAAAATATGTCCAAACATCAGTTTTAAAAGCTGCTGGAGTCGACTGTATCCTCTCGTCCTCAGTCTCCACCAAAATTTGTCCAAACATCAGCTTTAAAAGCTGCTGGAGTCGACTGTATCCTCTCGTCCTCGGCCTCCACCAAAATATGTCCAAACATCAGCTTTAAAAGCTGCTGGAGTCGACTGTATCCTCTCGTCCTCAGCCTCCACCAAAATATGTCCAAACATCAGCTTTAAAAGCTGCTGGAGTCGACTGTATCCTCTCGTCCTCAGTCTCCACCAAAATAGGTCCAAACATCAGCTTTAAAAGCTGCTGGAGGCGACTGCATCCTCTCGTCCTCAGCCTCCACCAAAATATGTCCAAACATCAGCTTTAAAAGCTGCTGGAGTCGACTGTATCCTCTCGTCCTCAGCCTCCACCAAAATAGGTCCAAACATCAGCTTTAAAAGCTGCTGGAGGCGACTGTATCCTCTCGTCCTCGGCCACCACCAAAATATGTCCAAACATCAGCTTTAAAAGCTGCTGGAGTCGACTGTATCCTCTCGTCCTCAGTCTCCACCAAAATAGGTCCAAACATCAGCTTTAAAAGCTGCTGGAGGCGACTGTATCCTCTCGTCCTCAGTCATCGCCAGGATATCACAGGATTAATTGTTCCTTTAACTACAAAAGACGTAACGATTGCTGCCACCTAGCAGCCGGAAGTTTCATTGCAAGACAAAAATTAAAATGTTTTGGGGATAATTGCATGCTAATTTAAAATTTCACTTAAAATAAAATAAATAATATATATATATATAATATGTATAATTTCCTACACACTTAATTTAAATACAAATCGTAATGAAAATAAAACGTGTTAGAAGCAAAAAAAAAAAAAAATAATATATACTTTTTTTAACTAAAGAAAAAACACGAAACATCTCCGGGATCTCGCAGGATTTCATCGGTTCTTTAACTAAACAGGATATAAATATTGCTTCCATCTAGTGGCTGGAATTTGTATTGCAACGAAAATATGAAGCAATTCAGTGATTATTTGTATACACTTTAATATACTTTTTTTTTTCGTACACAATTTCTTAAAATATATACCAGAAAGAAACTATGATAAGATGTGATAAAAGCAAAAACTAATCTAAACCTAATGTACTTTTGATTATTTATACAGTAAAAGTTTAAAATAAAAAGTGATATATCAGTGAAAGGAACTCTCTTGCTGTCCCTCAGCTGTGTGACGAGATGAACGCCTACCTTCTGGCCGACATGGCTCACATCAGCGGTCTGGTGGCGGCGGGAGCCGTGCCCTCGCCCTTCCTCCACGCTGACCTGGTGACCTCCACGACCCACAAGTCCCTGCGGGGAGCGAGGTACAGTATTGACTTGAGTGAGACCCCCGGAGTGGACGAGACTCACGTCGATCGTTGGTTCGTCTTCAGGGCCGGCCTCATCTTCTACCGTAAGGGCGTGCGCTCCGTGGACAAGAAGGGTCGGGAGTCCATGTACGACCTCCAGGACCGGGTCAACTTCGCCGTCTTCCCCTCGCTGCAGGGAGGACCCCACAACCACGCCATCGCCGGGGTGGCCGTCGCCCTGAAGCAGGTGAGCTCTCCAGCTAGTACCATTGATGGGTCATGATGGTGGTCTCAGACACGTGGTCTCCTCAGGCTTCCACCCCCATGTTCAAGCAGTACATCAAGCAAGTGCTTCTCAACGCCAGGACCATGGCCGACGCCCTCCTGAAGAAAGGCTACACACTAGTGTCAGGTACTAACAACCTCTCCTTTATCAGAGTTTTTCATTAAAAAAACAATTTAATTATGTCATTTATTTCCATTAAAACAATTGAATATTAATCGGGGCGTGAGACAATATCGATACCACGATACATCACGATTCTGTATTGATATTCATTAGCACTGTATCCTCTCGTCCTCAGTCATCGCCGGGATGTTATCGTTTCTTAAGCTCCGGAGAACGTGATGACAACCTAGCGGCCAAATGTTTAATTGCAACACTTCCATTAAATAATTCTGTGAATATTTGCATGTTCATTGTAAATTATAAAAAAAAATACTGTTTGGATACTGTATCGATATTCATCAGCAATGTATCCTCTCGCCCTCAGTCATCGTGGGGATGTTATTGTTTCTTTCGCTGCGGAGGACGTATTGCCACCTAGCGGCCAAATGTTTAATTGCAACACTTCCATGAAAGAATTTTGTGAATATTTGCATGTTAATTGTAAATTAAAAAAAAAAAAATTGTAACCGTAATCATATTCATCAGAAAACTGAGGACGAGAGGATACAGTTGCCTTTAGCAGCTCTTAAAGCTGATATTTGGACAAATTTTGGTGGAGACTTAGAACAAGAGGATACAGTTGCCTTCAGCAGCTTTTAAAGCTTATATTTGGACAAATTTTGGTGGAGACTGAGGACAAGAGGATACAGTTGCCTTCAGCAGCTCTTAAAGCTGATATTTGGACATATTTTGGTGAAGACTGAGGACAAGAGGATACAGTTGCCTTCAGCAGCTTTTAAAGCTTATGTTTGGACAAATTTTGGTGGAGACTGAGGTCGAGAGGATACAGTTGCCTTCAGCAGCTCTTAAAGCTGATATTTAGACATATTTTTGTGGAGACTGAGGACAAGAGGATACAGTTGCCTTAAGCAGCTTTTAAAGCTTATACTTGGACAAATTTTGATGGAGACTGAGGACGAGAGGATACAGTTGCCTTCAGCAGCTCTTAAAGCTGATATTTGGACATATTTTGGTGGAAACTGAGGACAAGAGGATACAGTTGCCTTGAGCAGCTTTTAAAGCTTATATTTGGACAAATATTGGTGGAGACTGTGGACGAGAGGATACAGTTGCCTTCAGCGGCTCTTAACGCTTATATTTGGACATAGTTTGGTGGAGACTGAGGACGAGAGGATACAGTTGCCTTCAGCAGCTCTTAAAGCTGATATTTGGACATATTTTTGTGGAGACTGAGGACGAGAGGATACATTGGAGTCCAGCAGCTTTTAAAACTGATGTTTGGACATATTTTGGTTTCAAAACAAATTAAAGTAGTAACAACTTCGTCAAGAGTCATGTGGTCTTTAAATTCTGCAACATCAGAGCCAAGTACTCGACAATACCACAAATATATACTTGTTACCACAGTATTACTATATATCGTGTCATTAAACAATACACAGCCTTACATACATACCTTTTTTCCTCTAAATATTTGAGTTCCTTCGACTGTTTGATCTAATAAAACAATGTATACGCAACTTTCTTTCCATGCAGGCGGCACCGACAACCACCTGGTCCTGGTGGACCTGCGTCCTCGAGGGATGGACGGCGCGAGGGCCGAGCGAGTCCTGGAGCTGGTGTCCATCACGGCCAACAAGAACACCTGCCCCGGAGACAAGAGCGCCATGACTCCGGGAGGACTCCGGCTCGGTAGCGAAGACTTCACGTGTCATCGCGTGGATTATTCTTTCATGGAGTGGCATGAATGGAGGCTGAATGTGTCAACGACTGTTCCCTCCTCGTGTGAAGTCTTTCTTCTCTCTTTGTGCATCCGACTCTGTGATGTGTCGCTTTTTTTTCTTGTGGGTCTTTGTGTGTCCGTCAGCCTGTCAGACTCTATACAACTCACCGACTCTCTTCCAAAGTTTATCTGCAGTGATGGCAACACCGTGTTTATTCCTCCAGTCTATAGCCGAGAGTGTTGATGCTACACATGTATACTCCTTAAAGTACAACAAATACCCTTTAAAATAAATATATTAAAGTTATTCTTAAAATAAATAGAACCGCAGAAATATAATCTTTAAATGTCTTTCATGTTCTAAAAAATAAACAAGCAAGTAAAGTAATTACTTAAAATAAAATTTAAATACATAGAAATATCACTAGTATTAAAGGGTGCGTCTACTTCTACTTGGAACCTTGGCTCCTGTAAAGGTTTGAGTGATGCCATATGACGTTTGTCTGGGTTCAAAAAGTTAATTTTCCTAAAAAAAACATTTCGGGGGGAATTTCATTTATGGGATAAAAAATACTCCCAAAAAGATCGAATATTTTAATATGACTGTACATTTTTCTTGTACATTTTTTTTAA
Organism: Callionymus lyra; assembly: GCF_982586985.1. NCBI lineage: Eukaryota > Metazoa > Chordata > Actinopteri > Syngnathiformes > Callionymidae > Callionymus > Callionymus lyra. The sequence continues at coordinate 9,999,699 of NC_141836.1, read as the reverse complement.
CTAAATTAATTAATTAAATCCTTGGAAAAACATATTTTTGGGGTAATACTTCGAAAAATAGAAAGTATTATTTCAATATGACTGTAAATGAAAAAGATAAAAAGGAAAAAATAACAAACAAATGGATTTTCTTGGAAAAATTATTGGGGGATTTAATTAATGGGACAAGAAATACTCAGAAAAAAAGAAAGTATTTTTTCAATGACTGTAAATGAAAAAAGATGAAAAGGAAAAAATATCAAAGAAAAGGTTAATTTTCTTGGTAGAAAACATGCAAAACAAAAAATATTTTAGGCAATTTATTTTATGGGATGAAAAATACTCCCAAAAAGGATTAAATATGTCAATGACTGTAAATGACAAAGATAAAAATATAAAATAAATTTCTTAGAACAAGTTAATTTCAATCTAAGGAAGGTAAAATATTTAAAATGTTAAAAGATGAAAATACTAGATAATTGAAGATAACTAACCCATTTTTTCCAGAGGGTATGGAAGGTTGACGTCACGTATTGTTTTCCAGGAGCTCCGGCTTTAACCTCCCGACAATTTAAAGAAGCAGACTTCGAGAAGGTGGTGGACTTCATGGACGAAGGGATCCAGATCGCCCTGGACGTGAAGAGGAAAACAGGCGAGTTAAATAAATATTCAAGATGATTAAAGGATTAACATTCATTTCCGCTTCATCTCTGCAGGAAACTTGTCGAGCTTTAAGTCCTTCCTGCTGGAGGACGCCGGGACGGTGACGCGCATCGCTGAGCTCCGCCAGCGGGTGGAGCTCTTCGCCAGGCCCTTCCCCATGCCAGGGTTCTCTGACCACTAGAGAGTCCCTGGACGGTCATGGAGACTCTTTTCCTGCCAACAAATAAGCCAAATCTGTGGTTAAGTCCAATTATAAATAAAAAAAATCTCCACTTTAGTTTGATCAACGACTCTTGAAACCGAGAGCTCTTCGGGAAAACTGGCTTCAGCTGGTCTGGGAACACTCAAAACAAGAATTCTCATCTTTTTTTTTAGATTAAAAAATCCACTTAACTCCTACTCCACCTTAATCTAAACCTAGAAGAATAAGTTAATACTAGTTTAATGAACCCTTGTAGCTGTTGAAGAGCAAATATTTGTGTTCAACTGACCATTTGAATTGTGTTCATGTTCTAATAAACGTCTTCATGACCAAAAGAGACGCTTCATCATCTCATCATTTTAGAGCTTCTAAGGTTTGAATTGTTGTTTCTGGCGCCCCCCCCAAGGTTGCATGGCGCAATGGCGAGTCAAAAACCCCCGCTACATTTAGCATAGCATCGGAAAAATGTCCGTGGAAATCATAAATGTTTAGAAAAATCAATAAACAATAAACTGACGCAGAGCTACCGTTGACCAATGAGACGTGTGGGTTTTGATCATGTGATTTAGACGTGAGACTATGGTGTCAATAAAGATTTGAGTCCGACAGCGACGCCTCACAAGCTAGCGGTTGTTAAAAGATACAACAAGTACGATGATTTTATTCGTAATACACGTTTTTATTGTACTTACACAGAGTTAAAGGTGGTGAATTACAAAATAAACATAGTGCGGGTTGGTAGTATTACAGTGACTCGTGGTGCAGATTCATGGTTGACCGATATTTGGACAGATTTTTGAGCGCAGTGTCGGACTTAACATCGGTTCAAGGTCAGTTGTACAACAAGAATTAATACACAAGGCTTTCGATATTTTTTTCTTCTTATAGTACAAGTAATACGGTAAATTAAGTTGTGTTATTCATCTGTTATGTTAGCTATACTCAAGTGAGTCTTCAAGAATTACGTTTTTTTGTTGTCTGATAGCTACTGGAAGGGCTTTGCTATAATGGGATTTGGAGCTTAGATACAACCACGTTGTCGGTTACCTTCCAGAGTTTGCAAAGCTCCTACGATTGTTTCGACGACTCAAAAACATGTCGACCGATGTCATATTTTGTGACACAGTTCCATGAAAGATGAAGTGATTTTACTTCTTTGCGTTTTGACAAGTCAAGTTTGGAATTTGCTAGTTCGTAGTAGAGACGTACAACGGACTCACAACTTCTATTAATCCAAGTGGAACGACACAAAATCAGCTTAGATGTTACCACTTGCTTAAGTTTGTCAGCGAAATCATTACCTCCTTGGCAGAGGTAACTATGTTCACCGTTAGCGTTTAGCTTCATAACATCCATTAAAAACATTTTTTTCCTCTGCCTTTCATTCATTTTTTAAAAAGCATTTTAAGTCCTTCTGTCAAGGCTCTGCTCCGGGAAACGTCGGCAGCTGAATCACAGCTTAAAGTTCAAGATAAACAAACAAGCAGACGCAGGAACACACGTCCACAGAGATGCACAAACCAAGACAATCATAAAAACCTCGATAATTTGGCCGAGCTTTCTCACGACCTTTGAAACCCTCTGGGGACGAGAACTTCTATCGAGTGTTTCAAAGATTTCGGTCGACTGATCTGATCTCAGTCAGAGAAATAAAGAATACGTTGAATATAATCAATTAAAAAACTTCTTGGGAGATAAGGAAGGCAAAATCTGAAGCAACTAAAGTAATTATCAACAGAAAAAATGTAAAAATGTACAATTGAAATTTGATTTTAGATGTTTTTTTATGTTGTTGAGGCAGTTCATGAATAATTATAATCATTATTATATATATTGTATATATATTTTCCTTTGTTATACTGGGTCACAGAAAAAAAAAATCCTTTGATAAGAGGCCCTTAACCCCCCTTGTTATCACAGGGTCAAGGTGACACGAAAGGCCCAAAACAAATGTGTCTCTTGAACAAGAGACAACACAAGGGATACCACAAACACATTTGTTTTTGGGGCTCTGGGTCACGTTGAGCCAAAGCCAACACATGGGATACCACAAACATATTTGTTTTTGGGTCTCCTTGACCCAGAGACAACACAACAGATACCTCAAACACATTTGTTTTTTGGGGTGTTCGGGTCACCTTGACCCCGAGATAAAACAAGGGATGCCTCAAACACATTTGTTTTCTGGCCTCCGGGTCACTTTGACCCTGAGATTACACAAGGGATACCACAAGCACATTTGTTTTCGGGTCACCTTGACCTAGAAACAACACAAGGGATACAACAAACACATTTTTTAAGGGTTATTTTCGCCTACTTATCGCTCAAAACTTCGTTCCACTGAAAACACGCCAGAGTGTGACCTGCTTATGGCAAAGTAAACATCGGAATCGTCTGCATAGAGTGTAATCTTTGGAAGTGTTTTACCAACAAACACTTGTTTCTGACCCTGTAGTTTTTGGTTACTATACAGAAAAAACCACACCCAAAAAAAGAGTTTGTTTTTCCTTAAAAACCTTCTAATATTCGACGCTAAAAAAACGCTTATCACGACGATAAAGAACGAGCGAGAGATTGACGAGATCGTCGGCACTGAACCATCAAAGCGTCGGCCGAGAGCCACATGTCCTGCTGAGTGACGAGTGCTTTCATTCACCACTGTGGGGAAAAAAAAAGATGAATCGTTCCGGGGAAAAAGTAAATGGAAAAAAAATCAATAAAGGCAACGAGGCAAGAGGGTGTATTTGTGTAAATCATTGTGTACAAGTACAAGTGTTGTACATTCAAGCGAGCAGGTGTTTCAGAAGTCTGGACCTTCTTTCTTGAGTTTCTTGTAGTCGTTGTTGATGGCGAAGAACTGCAGGAGAAGAAGATCAAAGTGATTTTGACCGTCGTTTATCTGAGAGGTTTCTCTGTAGTACCTTGTACTGAAACGTGGGGTCGACTTCGTTCCACGTCTCCTGGTTGCCCGACTTGTTCCAGCTGCAGAGAAACAGAATCGTCGAGTCAGAAGCGGAACACAAAGAAAAACATTTCATTTCTTTCCCGAGAGCTTCGGATGCAAACGGAGTGAAGAAGAAGGAACGAGGAGACAGTTGTTCGTCTGGTGAGCTCCGGTTTCATCCTGTTGGTGTTAGAAGTGTAAATCAACAAGTCCAGCAGCAGGGGGGGGGGGGCAGGAAGAGGACCCTCGTTGTTCTCCGCATCCTTAAGACGCTTTAATTACAACATCAATGATGAACAGAAGAAGGAGAAGAAGAAGAAGAAGAAGAAGAAGAAGAAGGAGGAAACCTCAGATCTTCGGTGAAGGAAAACATTGTCAATTATCGTCTTCATCCGTCTGTGATGTCGGGACAAGAACGTCGTCTGGTTCTGCTCTTCTTTATCCAATTACTGATGGAAAAGACACCTCGGATCAGCCCAGACCAGCACCGGACTCATGGCTTGAAGCGGCCCAAAGGATACCTCAAGCACATTTGTTTTCATGCCTCTGCGTCACTTTGACCTTGAGATAACACAAGGGATACCTCAAACTCATTTGTTTTCAGTCCTACGGGTAACCTTGCGCCTGAGATAACACAAGGGATACCTCAAACGCATGTCTTCAGGCCTCTGGGTCTTTTTGACCTTGAGATAACACAAGGGAAACCTCAAACACATTTGATTTCAGGCCTCTGGGTCTTTTTGACCCTGAGATAACACAAGGGATTCCTCAAACACATTTGTTTTCTGGTCTCAGGGTCACTTTGACCTTGAGATAACACAAGGGATACTTCAGACACATTTGTTTTCTGGTCCGTGGGTCACTTTGACCTTTAGATAACACAATGGATACCTCGAACACATTTGTTTTCCGGCCTCTGGGTCACCTTGACCCCCAGATAACACAAAGGATACC